>NC_134323.1:8413835-8719335 GCF_964195595.1 Calonectris borealis
TTTCTCCACTACACTTTCAAAATAGAGATGAAAACATTGCCGAGTTCCACAAACCAAATACACCTCTAAGCAATCCTGCTAAATCGGCAGAATTGCATCATGATCTAGTCATCCCTGCAATGTTAATACATTGAGTTCATAACATTGAGTTCAAGGTGCTCATATATCAGGGGAATAGATATGTCACCCGTGGAAGATACTGGCATGTCAGCTAGTTTGCGTCAGAGTCACAAGTTGACATGGAACACTATCTGGAAGGCCTTCCTTTGAGAAACCTCCCCCCTGAGTATGGGAGTTCAAGAGGAAATATTAATAAATGCATATACTAGAGAGGGCAGGGCATACTCTGCTGTTCTACAAAATGAGAAATAAAGGTAGATTTATCAATTGCTGAGAAAGCATGTTTTGGGAGACTTCACTTTTGATGTTTTTATTTCTGCATATAGTAGGATACAAAGATTAATTCTAGATACCTTGTCAAAATTACATGTATGTGCTTTAGAAAGCATATGCTACTACAGAGGCTAATCATAGTATATAACTCTGCAATGTTATATACCACTTATTAGGCATCATATAAATAATGCTTCTTTTAAGCAAACTTTATTGATATTCTTTGGAACATATGCTGAGGAGAAAGGATGTGGCTGAAATAAAAATTTTAAGGTTCTGAAGGTAAAATGTATAGAGTAGGATCTAGTCAGACAAGACGGTAAGTGTGATGGACAGAGCTTTTGCTGTGACTTGGGATAGAATTTAGCTTAAAGCAGGATGCAGCTTGGGGTATGTGGCCATGCTCACATAAGAGTGATCCCAATGCCCAGATTATCTCTGTTACTATACTATATTGCTCTTGAAAGCAGAGGAAGAAAGTAGATATGGTTCCACCATCTTTTAATTAGTTTATTTCTTAGGATCAACCAAACAAATGGCAGGGACTTCTGCTGTGTGACCTTTCTCTGATACATGAACTGGAATTGCAACTTCCTGTGCAAACTTCCATCCCAGTGCACCTACGTAACATGCCAGTGTCAGAGGGCTTTGACCCACCCATACTCTGCATACTGACCTTTTTTGCAAGCTGACTATAAAGTTAAAATTGCCTGTGTATTCAGTTCTTCTGGCCCCTTGCATGGGCCAAGGTAAGTTTAATGGCTGCAGCATGCTAAGCTCAGGTTCTGCAAAGGGAGTGTAATGCCAGCAGGGGAAGAATGGTGGAAAACATGTAGCAGCAATTGAAGCACAGTTGGCTTATGCATTTCAAGATAAATTAAAGGTGTTCTGACAGCACCTCTTAGGAGCTCCTAGAATCTCTGAAAAATAAATCTAAGTAAACTCTAGACTTTAAGCTTTCTCTGCAGTGAACTATAGAAGGGTAGTGTGTTAAAGATAGCAGGCATTTTCATAGTTCTCTCATTTTTATCCTGTGTGTATAATATTATACAGCTGTCTGCAGCTGGTATATGAGCAGAATATATTGAGTATATTTTCTTAAGAAGCATTTTATGTTAACATATTCTATCTCATCACTAATTCTTAAATCATATTGTTTTCATACTTGCTAGAAAGCATTTAATAGTAATTTAATATGCAGATTTCTAAATATCATTGCTCTTCTTGAATCTTGATTCACACTACAATATGTTGATGGTGTAATAATCTAGGTTAGGACCTGATATTTACTCTGCTTGGCTTTCCAGTTAAATGAGTTTTATGAGATTTTACCCTCTTTCAGCTGCTTTTCAAGTTGTCAGCTTTCACACCATTCACACCACTGTCCAGTTTCTACCAAAGTGATGAAGGTAGGGTTTTTTTCTTACTGTATTTGTGACAGTAAGTGATGAGATGCCACAAGTGCTCAAATTCCAGACAGGAGGCTGGACTTGATTGGTTTTACTGCTCACAGAGTGAATGTTTGTTAGTAATTATGTTTTCTTCTCATACCAACAAAATGCCTAATGTAAACAGCTGCACTAAGTGTCGAAGTATAGCTAATATAACTTGCAAAATTACTATATGGTATAACAGCTCAGCCTGCCTTTCTAACGGACCAAGCCTTGCCAGGACTAAATCTTCACTAATGACGTAACCTTTGCTAATGAGGCTTCAAAAATATCTAGCCAAATAGTGCAAGACCTTACATTAATAATAGTGAATAATCTGAGGTAGCTAACAGTTCATTATGGTGTGGCAGAAGCTTGATAGAGTGCTGACAAATGGGTAGCAAAAAAGACAGACAATGTTTCCAGAAAATGTGAAGTGGTGACATTGTTTTCTATTGTGGATTTGACTCAGAAGATTGGAACTTGACTTCTGGCCTTCATATCCAACACTTGTTGGCAGCATATCACTGTGTAAATAAATCCATTTAGTTCTTTTATTCTGGTTAGTTTCCCAGATCATGTCGAAGTACATGAAATACACGGTAAAAGGAAAATACCTTTTATCTTAATAATAACAATAAAAAACGCTTTAAATATTCTTCAATCTGACATATATAAAATGAAGAAACATGCATTTGATATGGTTATATTTAGTTTAAACAAACACTCATACTTTCTATGGGAAAGGTTATCTGTATCATAACACAGCTGAATATTTCTGCTTTGTATGATGCTGAGAGATTAGGTGTTCTTGCATGGCATACTTTAATCTATCCTGATCCATTTTGAACCCTTGACACCCCACCCCACCCCACCACCCCCCTTGTGAAAAGAATGCTGGAAAAATACAGAAGAAATAAAAGTTGTATTTTTGGGGAAAATCGGAATTATGAGATATGATTCAGAGATTTTGATGACAGATGGGCAGATAAAGTTCACTTGTAGGCATTTTTTGCACTATAAATTGTGATACAAACATTGGCAATCTCATAAATTTCCACCATGGAGCGATATATTAATTACAGGATGTGAGCATGTTCACTTGTAACTTGACTGATGACATAGAAAGCACGAAGGATGATGATAATGATAACAAATCAATACAGAGAGTTAAAATAAGATGATAGCAAGTAATATAATGCTCACAAAGTCTTTGTCTTGATGGATACTGCCTCCATGTTCCCTTGAAAGCCTAAGAGGATTTGCTTATTGTTCTGGTACATTCAAACTCTGACTTACATTTTAAAGTTTATGTTGTGGCCATTGTGTGTGGGAGAAATTTGTTAGTATGACAAACGTGTTCTTTGAAACATCACTGAGTTGTTACCCAAGAAGTTACTAATTTGTATTGTGAGCTGTTCCATTTGTAGGGGCTGTAAGCCAATGTAGCCAGAAAACTCTGGATCTGTTAAACTGGAGAGCACTATTCAATAGTGGGAAGTGATTGCATTTATCATAATCTCATCTTCCTGTGTGAGCTATATGAAAACATTCCCTCCATCCTTCATGATTAATTTACACATGTGCATTATATTTTACCTCTCTAGTAATGAAATTATTTCAGATCTTACTGTGGATGAAATTAGATTGTGATCACTGGAAAGGAGACCACATTCAGCTTATATGAAGTCCAAAACCTTATTATTTAATAATTTGTAAGTTCTTCAATTGTGTTTTTAAATAGAGTATTACTTTTCTATTTAGATTATGCTCTAGGCAAGAGGTGCAGATGCTACCACTGTTCTCTCTTTCTCAAGTAATGAACCCAATGCAGGTTTGCACCACCTTGAACAGAGGTCTTGGAATATAGAGAGAGCATATATGGTCTATCCGTACAATGTCTTGCTCTAGCTTAGAAACTCCTTTCTCGCTGTGTAGACTCTCATACGCTATTCTCCAAATTGGAACTTGCCTGCAAAATCCCCATATAAGGGTTAGTAGGATAAAGTGAAAACCTGGATGTTGACGATGATTTTAATTTCCTGCTGTGCATATCCAGATATACGTATTAGTGGTCCCTTCTATTTCTTCACAAGTTCTCCTTGCTTCCTTTTTATCTAGTCAGGCTTTTCAGTAATATGTAGAGGATAAGAGAAGCAAATTATGATGGATTGTGCAGTAACTGAGGGAGTTAATTCATAGCCACTTAAATGTATGGCTTTAAGATATATTATTCCCCTTCTTATCCTTTACTTAATTCCTGTAGAGAATTAAGGCTATGTGTACAGTTAATAAATTAAATTACAGGTATCAATCTCTTTCCAGTTGAGATATTCAAAGACTTGAGCAATTAGTCTGCCTGTTAGGCTCAAATCACTAAAGCCATGGAGATTCTAACACAGGCTTTGTTAGAAATTCTCCTGAAAATGGAAAAGGTTTAAAGCAGTTCTCTTGCCCAGGTTTCAGTAAAGGAATACAATAAAACAGAACTTTTCCTGAGGACTATCAACAAGTACTAGGGGAGCTCCCTGAAGATCTGATGCCTGACAAATTGCATCTGTGTTGATGCAGATCAAATAGGATTAATGCCCAAAACTACTGATGAAAATTGTAAAATAGCTTAACACTTTCAGCCCTTCTCTACCAATTATTGAAACCTGTGGGAGATTTTCCATAAATTATAGCTCAGGATGTTGGCAGATATGTACAGAAGAATTATGACAGCAGTTTCCATTCTCTCACCACTGCACCATCATCAGAGGGACAGAAATATTAATTTTAAATGCAATGTATGATTTAGCCTGGGAGATCCATTTGGCTATAGCTCAGCTATTCATGCTTGGCCCCCAAATCTTTCTGCGTGTCTGCTGTGTAGACAGTAAAGGGCTGTGCTCCCACAGCACGAATGGAGTACAAATGTTTCCTGCCATTCACACAATTTTAATATTGTGGGAATTCCAAGGCCTTTTATAAGATGGAATCAGTCCTGTGTAAGTTCATATATGTAACTCTGTTTATACAGAAGCATAAGCATATGACGATCTTCTTGGGAGGATGAAACTCAGGCTAGACTTTCAGCAAATGGGAAAGGCCTAACACAGTTTCTTAATGAGATCAGGATATAACAGAAGAAATAACCTAATCTTTTCCCAAACCAGAGAGAGGTCTTCTGGCTAAAATGGATCTCTCTAATGAAGGTCTCATGCACACCAAGCATGAAAATTACTCCTTACAGCCAGCAGAGGAATACAGTGAAAGGCAGCAGATGCTTTGCTGTGCCTCGGGATATAAAGTAACAAAGAAGAAATGGTAGGACCCAGAGAAAACAGAAGCCTTGTCTTACTAAAAAACAGTGGAGAAAAATCAGTAAGCCGTCTCTGTAAGTAATGTTATATGGCTGATGTGGGCACCTCATGAAAAATGGAGTGTGTATAAGTGAATCTGTGTGTAAGCCAGTGGTGATGCCAGGGGATTCTTCTGTTTAAACATGTAGCTGGAGAATGTGAAATGCTTTCCAAAACCACATTGTGAGGATTGATTCTCAGTACCATAATTCACTACTTCTCAACAAATACAGTAAGTCAGCTAGGAAAAAAAAAAAGCTGTATTTCTAAGGTTCTGTATCTGTGCTTCATAGTAAATGAACATATTCTGGTACTTCTCTCTGCTGATATCTATCTTGCTAAAATATGGTGTGTGGTGGGTTTTTTTGGGTTTTTGTGGTTTTGTTTTTGGTTTTGTTTGGGTTTTTTTGCCAACACAGCAACTTTGAGAATAGGATCCCTTTCTGGGGTCATGTGCTTCTGGTTTGCGTATTGCATCAAGCAAACAAACCATCTTCCTCCTTAGATCCATTCACAGCCTCTCCATTACTGTCTGTCACCTCTGAATGGTACTGAATGGTTAAATCCTTCCTCCAATAACATCAACACAGTAGGATCCATGTCTTTTTAGTTAATTTCCTCAATTAAAATATTCACATTTTTCTATGCCACTCCTCATGCTTCAGAAAAGGGTTTTGCACACCTGCAAAACTCTGTTATTTTCATTCAAATCCCTGTAAACCTTTTGCCCCTCTCCTCCCCCCTTTTTTTTTTGGTCATGCCTACAAAACAGAGGATAAATATCAGGATGTCAACATACTGTAACTACTTCCTATATTACTAGCTTTTATTGTCTTGCCACTTTCTTTTGTCTGTATTCTCTTTTCTCTCTCCCATCTTATACAAAAGTCTCTGTGGGGCAGGAAGTGTCCTTCTAACTTTATGTTCATTGAACAACTGGCATACTGAAGCCCTGGCTTATAATTATGATTTATAGGCATGGATGCATTTAATAAAAGAAGCATTACCTGTGTAACTTAGCCTGGTGCGAAACTGGACTTGATACTATTAAGGCTATGTAAAGGGATCTATGATCAAAGAAAGATCTCTGAAAATCCAATTGACAGGTTTTTACCTAATACACTTTAGTGTCCTGTAATTTGAAGAAGTGGTCAGTTGCAGTTTTTATAGAAGAAAAAACCAAATTCAGTCTTCCATCACAGAAACTGAGCCAACTGTGTGTGGGCTGCATATGTACGCCTTAGCCAGGGGGCTTGCTTGTAGGTAACTTCACTGCCTTTTCCTGTATGTTGTCTCAGATGTGACATCAAAAGGTTGAGAAGTTGTCCGTCAACATTCTAATGTCCTGGCTGTTCAGGAGGGTTACTCCATGAACTACAGTCATGAAGAGTTGGATTTTTTCCTAGTCCTCTTGTAGGTACTGTAAGGGTGGTGAATCAAACATATCAGTCTTTTTATGCACACATGAAGACAAGGAAAAATTGTAATTGGGGAAGTGCAGCGACTATTCCATCTTCCTCCAGGACATACAGAATCTGCTCTTGGGAATAGAGACACAGGATTTCAGGTCTTGTTTTGCTTTTCTTGTTATTTGTCTGAATTCACGGTATCCTGGAGTATGAAAGATTGGTACTGTTTGTATTAAATATGTACAAAAGGAGACATTAGAAAGGGTATTCCCAGGTTATGATTGTCTAGATCAATCTTGGTAGATTACTAACACAGTATAATGCATACATTACTCATAGTTTATGTTGTAGATAATGTAATCCTTTTGATGTAGGAAATAACATCTGTCAGATCTCCAAAACAGTAAATGATATTTTTCCATTAGCCTTGTAACTTGTCTGTATGGGTAATAGTATGTAGTTATAGCATGTGGTCTAAGCTAATCTCTGCTGGTGCACAAATAAAAAAATGCATACAGCAACTGATCTGAAAGGCAGAGGAACCAGCATTTCTTAGCCTACTGGCCGAAATTAGTTATTTGTGTAGTGTTTTAACATTCTTAAGTCAGATCACAATATTTACATCTCGGTGTCATTGTAACTGCAGTTCAAAACTCAAGGTAAAAACATGATAAACTGGCAATGGCTTAGAAAAGTGCCTCACCAAGAATTTTAGGGGCAAGATTAATTTTTTGCTTGCTTTTTTCCTTCATCAGCACAAGAGATTGCAGTTTATAACCTCTCTGCTTAGTTTGTATTGATAATCTGCAGAGATTTATCTCTCTTCTAGGCTACGGTCTTTTCACCATCCTCTTTGGAGTAAGCAGGTTTTGGGGGTAGTGTTTTAAATACGGTTACAGGTTTGACACATGCAATCTTAGGCTGCTGAGACCGTGTATTTAGCAGTACTGACATAAACAGGTGTTTCCCTGCCACCCAGTTCTCATTTGTGTTGGTTGTCAGTTTGTACTCTATAAAATCATGTTGAAAAAAGTTTTGCATAGTAAAAGGATTTTGTTATGGTTTCATTAAGTGCCATGTTATAACAAAGTTACAAAACTAGAAAGCTAAAAAGATAAATGAAATTTGAAATAGTTTGTGAGGATTTATGATAAGCATGTACATACTTCAGAAGGCCTCTGGCCCTAATAAGCCCCAGTGTCTATCCCCTAACTAGATTAAATTCATTTCCATTAGAATTCAGCAGATGCAGCAGCCATGGGTTGTTTTTCATTCCCAGGGGGTACTTTCTCCTTGATGGAAACTCCAGATACCCTTTTGCTTTTCAGTATCTAATTGTTAGACAGCAATCAGGAAGGTGACAATAAAATTGGGAGCTTATAGTAAACACCAGTTAAAAAAGGAGGAAAAAGTTAAAGTGGCCATGGCTTAAAGTAGTTTCTAATGGACTTCCTAACTAAGGAGAAAAAGGAACCCTGAAAAACACAATGCACAATTCAAAAAGTTGAATCTGAATAGCAGAATAAAACTTTTCAAGAGAGAGCAGTCATTGTAAAAGGAAGCTAAATTGTCAAAATGAAATTGGAAATGGGGAAAGGTGGCAGATTTAGCAGTTGGAATCAGGAAGTTCTTTCCTGTTTTCCAGGAATACACTGAAATTTATCTCTGCCTCAAAAAAAAACCTCCACAAGAAAAAAACAAAACTTTGGATGCAGCACTATAGGAATTCTACGGTCAAGGATAAGGAGAATTTTGTCAGGGTAAATTAGAGTTCATTCAAAAAATCCAACTAATTCCTTGTTAAAAGCAGCTTTACAACTGCTTTGATGTGCAGCTAGGGAAGATTCTGCTTTGGTTAGTTACCAGGATAGGTCACATTCCAGGACTTCCCGTTGTAATACACTTCTAAGGACTGTTTATTGGAAGTTCATGGATGAAATCTATTGGTTGTGAAAATTATTGTCTGCAATGTGATGACTAAAGGGACAGACGTGTTTGTTGAAACTGTTGGAATCAATTTATTTGAAATCGGTCCCCAAATAGTGTAGTTTAGGATACATATAGAGATGATTGATTTTATTGCTATGACAGTAGCTTTCCCTACCACCCCTCCAAACTTTCTAAACGTGTAGGATGCCCAATAGCAAGAATAGTTCTGCAGCAAGAAATTCCCATATTCTAGAGCTTATGTTCTTCTGAACAAAGTAGGGATTTTTTCCGTTACCACTCTTTTCATAAATTTTTAAGGAAGCATGTGTTACAATAACATATTAAGAAATAGCAAGACTGAGACTGTGGCAGGCCTCTGCTTGATATGACATACCTTCAATTGCATATTATTTAAAATACAAAGATGGTGATATTGTAGGTTTCCTTCATACTGTATATAAGGCCATGCAGGCAGACAGGATTATAGTATTTTATCATGTCTTGAAGTGCCGCCCTGGGGTGTGCCTGTTGGAATCCAATCCTAGCCTGCAGGATCCCTGTGATAATGGATGCACTATGCAATGCTTTTCCTTATCCGCACTGGGCCAGCCAGGGCAGGATTTGCTCCATAATTATGAAAAAGGATGTGTATTTCACTGTGCAGGTGTTCAAACTATGTGCTTGCTTTCTTTCATTTAGAGAGAAATAAACTTTTTAGCAGTATCACAGTGAACACAGGCATAGCTTGCAAAGGATTTCTGTTTAACGTCTTATTGAATGTTGTTACCATGTCACCCAAAAATACTTTGGAAGATGATATCTTTATGCAGCTGACAAGCTATAAATTTTCTCTCAGGCAGCTCTGTAAATGTGTGATCTTCCCAAGAGCTTTTCATTTTAAGCTTAAGCAAATGTACAAAGTAATCAAAACAAGTATGGATTTATTTGTAACTACCTAAGAGATTTTACATTTAATTTTGGGCTTACTTTGGTGTATGTGCTTAAACTTTAACGAATCAAGTCTAATAATTTTTAAAAATGAGAGCCTTTCACCTTAGCCAGGGGGCTGTCCTCTCCACACAACTGAGAGAAATGACAAAAAACAAAACAACAACCCCAAAAACAATAACAGGAATTAAAACCCCAACATCTTCAGTAGGGAAAATTATGGTAACATTATTGATGGTCAGTGTCACCATGCTAATTGGGATGGCCAACCTATTCTTGTCATATTACATTCTTTGAATTATCCTGTTGCAAACCAGGCTGTATTTTAATTTTTTTTTTCCCATGAGACCAGGGATGATAATACTATTATAATAACCTCACTGAATAAAAGGAAGCCTGTGACTCAAAAGCTTTCCTGTGCAGCACCGGCAATCTAGGGGGAGGGCTGGAAATGAGAGGTGCTATAATGGTAAATAATATTACAGTAGAAAGGAAAAAAGATGTGCAGTATGAAATAGGAATTCATATCAAAGAACATTATAATGCCTCAAGCTTTCTCTGTACTCAGGTGTGAAAAACAGAATGTTGTCTTTTGTAATTTTCCCTCTTCTCTGGTAAATCAGAAGTGTCAGGGATAATGCACATAATCAGATTTCTTTGTGGCTGACAGCTTCTTCAGTGAGGCGCCCCCTCCGATTTTATAATCCTCATTACACTCTGTGGTGTCTGCTCAGACTAACTCCCAGTAAAATTAACAGGAATGTG
Organism: Calonectris borealis; assembly: GCF_964195595.1. Classification (NCBI taxonomy): domain Eukaryota; kingdom Metazoa; phylum Chordata; class Aves; order Procellariiformes; family Procellariidae; genus Calonectris; species Calonectris borealis. Next base: position 8,424,054 of record NC_134323.1, read on the forward strand.
GCATGACAAATGACACCTGATAAAAAATATCTTCACTTTGTACTGTTTCCAGAACACCTAATGTAAGGTGTTATATTTAGCCAGTACATGATTTGCTGATATATTTCTTGTGGCAAGACTTTGTTGACAATGATAATGATTTTAAAATGCATTTTAAACATAAACAGGAATGTGAATAAAGTGGACCCTTACTGTACTGTACGATCTTGCTGCATTTATACCTTGGTGATCACCAGAACTCTGCTGAAAAATTACTAACAGGAGGAAAAATCAAGACTCTCCAGTCACCCTTCATTTAAAGCGGAATGCAAACCTTGCTTCTTTGTCCAAGCTTCTCCACAGTAGTTCTCTCATTCTTACTGATTCATGCAGAAAATGAAAACCAGGAGACGTTTTGTCCCTGTTTGTATGGATAGAGGAAGAAGAGAGGAAAAAAAGGGTGGAAGCATGATCATTTTCTTTGGAGGTGTTCTCAAAATGCTCTTTTTCTGGCAAATGTTTGTGTCTGTGCTCAGTCACAGGCCTGAGTACAGTCAATAAGTAAAAGCTGAATAGGGGAACAATGAAACATTCATGTGTACTGAGAGAGCTAGAACAGTAGGAACTGGTAGATGTGGCAGGATCTGAGCAAGGTGTTAATCATGTGCCTCAGGAGATTGGTTGCAAGTATAGAATTGGGGATTAGTATGTGTTTTCTCATCAGAAAACTTGAAGAGCAGCCATTAACTTCTGTCAGAGGTGCTTCTCAAAAGCAAAAAAAGGAATTTGTAAGCAAGGGAAGTGTTGCCACTCTCCTTTTCCCTCCAATATGTTCAAGGCAACTATTTCATAAATAAATAGGTTTATGCCAAAGACATACCTAAATCCTTTACAGGCCTCCTCCTGATTGAAATGTTTTAGGAAGGCTCAAAATGTTGGCTGTTTGCCTGAACTATGAGTAACAATATAATGAAACAAACTGTAAGAATTTAGATAGGAACTACCTATAATGCACTTGATATGGGACTCTGTTTGTATACTTCTTGGAAAACTAACTTATTTGTGCCAGCTACAGGTGTTTGCATACAGTCTTTGCTGTTTGTTTCTGTATGAAACTAAAGATGTGTTGAGTTTGGTTCAGAACTTTTAATATAATGTTTAGGCTTTGGCTGGCATCCAATTATTTGTGTATACAGATTATCTGTCAAACTATTATCTGTCAAAGGTAATAGTCTCTGACTTTTTAAAAAAAAAAAAAAAGAAAGAAGAAAAAAACCCCTGTTTAATGGATGACTTATTACTTGATAATGCTTCTAATTACCTATCACTGTCCAGTTATGTTGTTCTTCAGGGCATGGTGTAAGAATAATTTCTTCCACCCAGGCATAACCTCCCAAAAAACTTGCCAAAAGAAACCCCTCAAAAACACCTTCTTATCTTGTTCAACCTTACAGACATGCAAATTTCAAAACTGAAAAACTTATTATGTATGTTTCACACTATTTTTAAATCAGATTTTCATCTTGTAATTGACTTACTGAACTGCTAAGTAGTCATTAATTTATTTCTGCATAGTATCATGTGCTACATGTCCACAGAATTTTTCCAATGTTATACCATTTTAAATGTTATATAATTACACATTTCATTTTCGACTCAGAAGGAGTTAAATGAAGACCACATATTTACATAGTAAGAACTGGATGATTTAGGAGATTTTAATTGATTTTAAAGGCTTTTAAATTTAGTTAGTTGGAATCTAAAACAGGTCAGGGCTGACTGGAATTGTGTTTTGTCTAATGACTAGTTATGGATTCTTGCAAAATAACTTGGTGGTCTTAAGCCTCTCCTTGGATTCATACTGATCTTCAGGAGGACAGTGCTTGTGCTGGCTCTTTCTTTTGCTAATAGTGTACTACTTCTGTCTTGAAAATTAGAGCTTGTTGTTCTAAAACAGAATTTAGATTAATTACTTCACCCACACTGGCAGACATTGGCCTCTTGCTTCCCTCCTAAAACTGCAAGGTAATAATTGTCTAGAAATGTGCTGATCACAAATATTTCGGTGGAGCATCGTGACCTATCAGATTTACTAGATAGCCTACAATTTGTTGATAGAGTGTTAAAATGTATTTTCTAAATAATTGCTACATAAAGAAAAAATAACCTAATCCTATGATTCCTGTATGCTAGGTTATCCACAAAATGTCAAGATGTTGGCCGTTATCAGTAGGGATGAAGCTGGGGAAGAAGGAAAGTCTTATATTAACTTATATAGTCCTTCTGAAGAATTAGTAGATTTGGTATTGCCTAAAATCTCCAGTTCTGAAAATGCTTCTGTAATATACTTTAATATATTCATATGATTTAAAGGGCAATAAGGCACCTTTTCGCACCCAGAATAACTTTTAAAAAAGAATTTAGTATCTTTTTCACTTTAAAAAGATTCTTTTTGTTTGTCTCCCCAACACTGTGTCTATTGCTAAAAGAAAAATCCTTCTGTCTTCCTAATCTTTCTATAAAACCTGTCTTCTGCCTCTTCTTTCAATTTCAGCTTCTTTTAAATCCTAAAAAAGGACATAAGTGGTAAATAAATCAAATGCAGGAAGTTCAAACAAAAACAAAAATGGAAAATGTTTCTTTATGAAATAACTGAGATCAGTTAAATTAGTCAATTATGATAATTATTAAATACGAAACATCAGTCTGATATTTTTTCAAGGCTGTCTGTCTTTTAACTGTTTGAAGACTTAGTACATAGCTGCACTATAATTAATAGTAGACTATAACATACAGTTTCTATGAGCATATCCAATGAAGTCAACTGGTACATCAGGACCGTCAAATCCAACCAGACTAATGTAACATTAGCTTAAAAATGAAATATTTATTATTTTAAACATTAAGTTTTGGATTCTATTTATTTGCCTTCTGAAACTTTAGCTTTTACTTTTGAAGGGTTTGTTTGTTCACTTTTTTAGTGGAAACCAAATTTGAGGGAATCATTTGAATGCTGCAGGGTTTAGAGGTAGCATTGCATGAAAAAATCCCCAAGCCTTTTGCCATGTAAAGTATTCATCAATAAAATTACTGGAGTCAGCAAGTCCTGTATATGTATGAGGCTTTGCAGGTTAAGAGTGGGATATCACACATATTTCAGAGAATCTCATGACTTTCTTACAAACTAGGTATAGTTCAACAGTTTATATAAGAAGGTCTTCAGTGTATCCCAAAAATGCTTTCTCGTGGAATTCTTGTTAGCTCAGAATTTTGTTACTATACAAAATGTGTCGTCCAAACATATGAAACAGCTATCAATGTTTACCTGAAAAAGTAAGATTATTTTTTAATGAATTGCTTTAAGTAGTTTTGCTATTCTTTCACTTTCTTGCTGTCAGAAAGTCCCTAAATAAACTGTTTGGGAATAGAGATGTTTAGCAGCCTAGGCAGTGAAGAATATAAATTTAAAAAACCAAACTCATCCTACTGCAGGATTAAGAGATCAGTAGAGATCAGCAACTGATCTTCCATCTTAATCAATATTACCGTCTTTAAGAGCCCTCCTGGGTGTTTGAAACAAACTTTGAAAGTTTTTTTTCTTCCTTTCTGTGATACTGGGAAATTGTGGACGGCAAAAATCATTAGTAATGCATCTAAAGTGTTAATATGTATGGGGAAGTTATTCACTGGCTAGAAAAAATAAGGTAAAAATAATTTTATTTGTATTTTTGTAAATAGAATGTATCATTTTGCATATGAAGAATAGCCTTTTTCTTGTAAAGTCATACTGTATTTAGTACTTTGAGGAACAATTATCTTAGATGTCCTTTTGTAATTTGTGTAATCACTAATTTGTAATTAGTGTACTATGTTACCTTCAGCTACTTTGTTTACACAAGTCTGAAAGTAAGTGTGTTTTGTTGGACACTATGTATTCATTTTTCTTAAGGCCTTACTGTTCTCATTTCGATGCAAAAAAGTAGTTAGAATAGGATACTCAAAACTGGGTAAAAATGAATTCTTCATTACTTTTGGAGACTTTTAAAAAGCTGTAAGTAGAAGATTCACTTAAGCATGCGCATTTTTGCTAGCTTCAGTGTTGTTACAGACAAGCTTAGAAATGAGTTTATGTTTGGGTGCTTTGCTTAGGATGTAGGCACTTAGCTACCAGGATCAAGTGTTACTATGAATGATCAGAAGCAGTGTTTCTGCCCAAGAAACCAGATCCAGCCATAAAATTTGAGCATCCAGTTTATCCATTTATAATCATATTTCTACATCTCAAGAGAATGCTGCTATGTGTTGCTAATACTCTCTTCATTCTTGAAAGAATGTGTTTTACAGAAACATATAACTAATGACTTTTCACTTAAAATCTCATGTATACTATAACAATATATATGGACTTTATAAAATATTACAGCAACTCACAGAAATAATGTGAACAAGTTTATCCCTTTTACTAAATGAATATGAAATAACAGTACTTTTAAGAATGAGACTACTATCTAAAGTTTAGAGGAGAAAAAAGTATTTTATTACATCTTAATATGAAACTGAAGACTTACAGGTATTATTGCCTAGTAAGGAAACACAGTAATCCATTAAACTACAGGCCTACATACGTATAACTTTATCAACCACAGTGGTATTACACACTGCCATAGTGACAGTAGGTACTTTTCCTACTAAACAATGCATACAAAAGTAATGTCAAATAAATTAATAATTAGTAAAACTTGATGTCAAAGAGACTAACTTCATTTTGCAATGATTATATTGACTGAACTGCTAATTTAATGGCATCCCCATAGAGTCAGCCTTTATTACTCAGCATTAAAAAGGGCCTCAGTTGGAGCACTGTGTCCAGTTCCCAGAACTATAAAGAATAAAAGGAGCAGTTGCAGAGTATGTAGAGAGAAAAGACAAGAATGATCAGAGGCCTTACAGTGGTAACCTATAGATGGAAAGGAATTTACTGAAGATTAAAGTCTTCAAAAACAGAGAAGGGAAAAAAAGTTTCTGTGTTCACTGAAGTGTTTCAAGAACAGGCTAAAATTATAATGGGAGATTTAGGTTATATATCATGGGGAGAAATAATGTAATGGTAAGGACAGACAAACATTAGAATAGGTTTCAGAGGATGGTTTTAAAATTTCTACGCAGGAGGATTTTTATGAGCTGTTTAGACAAACATCTGTCAGGAATAATGAAGGCATAGCTGACTCTACCTTGGAGCAGGAAAATGGATTAGATGACCTCTTAACATGTCTTTAGACCTTTTAACCCTCATTTCCTACAGTAATGAAGCTTGTGCAATCTTGCTATAGGGTCTATTCCAGTCAGCCCTCTCTACTAACTTTTGAACCCGTGGGCTAATTTCCCCCCAGTTTGAGGGAGGAATGAGTCTCAAAGACACTGGAGTTCCTGCAACTTTTTTGAAAGGTCTAATGATGGATAGTGGAGGAAGACTGAGATAAGTGGCCCTATTGAGGGAAGGAGGGAAATGTGAACGCTTTGGTCAGCCAGCTGGAGAGCTCGAAGATGTGAACTGGGTGATGGAGCAGTGGGTGTGTGCACACAGCTGGGAAACACCTGCATTGGGTGCTCCCTCTGGGGCAGCTGTCAGTTACAGGCATGAGTGCTGGGGTGCTACAAAGGGTTAAGGCACATGGGCAAGCTGGAGGCATTTCAGAGGTGAGGTTAGCAGGAACACAGGAGTGAAGTGGGAGGTTCCTGTGGTGAGGAGAAAAATCCATTAGAAAAACTAGGCTTAATTACTTTCAAGGAACTAGTTTCTATTCAGTGAGAGGCACATGCTTGGCAATACGGACCAACTAGCAATGCATTGATCTGATATAGGACTTTGAGAGAGTGAGACCCTGTCAACTTTTCTTTTTTTAGCAAAAAGTTAGTGTGTGTTTGCAGGATCAAAGCCTTAACCACAGACGTATTTTGTAAGAAACCACAGAGATTACCGGAACTGATAAGCATTCTGGTTTTCATATCTAAAAATACTACTACTATTAAAGAAGCTTTTTTCCTTGTTGTCTACAGGAGACTAACTTTTATGAAGTTGCCACTACTGAATAGATTTCCATATGTTTAAAAATACATCACATTGATTGGCCCTACTCTGTACTAAAATCAAAGGTGGAAAAAAACCTCTAATATTGATAACATGTTGCTTCAGGATTGTGTCCTTCCTATCCAGGACAAAAATAATACTTAATCATAACTTATTTCCTTAAGTATTCAGTAAGTCAACCCAACTATGGGTTGGTAGTCATTGCTGTGTGTATGGCTCCTCATGAATACTTAAAGAAAAAGGCTCAATAACCACTGCAAAGCTACAAGGTATGCAGGGAAAAATTATGTGCAAAGAAGTTACACACCTGTAGTTGTCATCCTTTGACAATAAATAATTGATATTATCTGTACTTGGGAGGATTCTTAAATAGTGGGTTTGGTACATATTGTACTGCATTACTACAATGATGTATTTTTGAGAAGCTGCCTTAAAACTAATCCCAAAAATCTCTGAATAAGAGCAGACTTGGCAGATTCAACGTAAGAATGTTATAGAAAAAGAAGTGCTTTCTGGTCATCAGAAGGAATGAGGAGGATATTGAGAACCATCTGGATAACCAATTAAACTAGCCAAGAAAATGCTTCAGTCATTCAAAAACTGAAATAAGATAGCAAATACATATTTTTAAATATTTTACTGAAAATAAAATAAACAGTGGCTCTCCTCTGGCAAACTTCTGAATAGCTTCCGTAGATGAACAGGGTCCTAATCCAACAAAGCATATGTAAGCACACTAGTAGTTACATTGATTTAATCCAGTTTATGTGCTCAAAGTTATGTATGTATTTAGGGCATTGCTGGACTGGGGCCTAGCCTGAATTATGCAAAGTCTTTGAAGAGGAAGAGACTGGAGGAGGGGTTTGTTGTTAGCAGTCCCTTAAAATCACCAGAATGCTCCTGTGCTGGACGTTACCGGCCTCTGGAAGAAAGGCCGCTTTCGAGGGCTCTTTCATTTTTTAAAGTAGAATTAATAGTCCTTGTGACAGACCCCGGTTGGGCCTTTGAGGCCTTGACCCCGCAAATGCTGGTGTGCCAAAAAACTCGCTTTCAGCGCGGGAGTGCTCCCGCTGACCTGGAAGGGGCCGCCGTCTCGACCCACCGGGCGCAGGAGGGTGAGGGCCGGGCCTGGGCCTTCTTCCCTGCCCCAGGATGCGGCGCCGCCCCGGACTCGCTCGCTCTCGGGGCCGCGGGGCAGCCGGCTGACCCTGGCGGGGCTCGGCGGCGGCACAGGTAAGAGGCGGCCTCTCCCCGGACCCGGGAAACGGGTGAAAGCATGGAGGGGCCTGAGGGCCGCTGGCAGCTGGGCGCCAGCCGCGCAAGTTCCCCGCAGAGAGGAGCGGAGCGGAGCGGCCTTTGTTCCCCAGCGCCGCCGGCCCGCGCCGCGCCGGGAGCGGGGCAGCCCGGCTCGCGCGCCGCTGCCGGGTGCGCGTGCGCGCTGCCGCCCGCCCGCCTCGGGAGCGCGCCTGGCAGGCAGCGAGAGCTCCGCCGCAGCTGGCGCGCCCCCGTGGCGGTGTCTCCTCGGCCGGCAGCGAGAGGGAGGGAGCGCGCGGTCGGTTCGAGCGGTCGGGCCGGGCACCGAGCGTCTCGGCGAGAGCGGCGCAGCCAGTCGCCCCGCAGCCCGCACGATCGGGGGAGCCAGGCCGCCTCAGCGGGGTCCTGCCCAGCCCAGCGCCCACAGGTGAGCGCGCCGCGGACGGAGGCCGAGCGGCCTCGCAGGGGCGAGAGCGGCTCGCCCAGCAGGGCCCTCTCCCCGCCCGGCCTCTGCGCTGGGCGCCCGCCCGCCGCCGCCCGCAGAAGGCCCCGGCGCGGCCGCGAGGGCGGCGCGGCGGCCGCAGAGTCGGGACAAGGCCCCGCCGCGGCCTAGGCGCAGCCCGGGCGTCCGGTTTCCTGCTGGCGGCCGGGCCCCGCACCGCCGCCCGCGACGGGGTCTGAAGCAGCCTGACCCGAGGGAGCGAGGCGCGGCGGGCCCTTCTCCTCCCCGGCCGGGCCTGCGGGTCCCGAGGGGAGGAGGGAAAGGGCGGCGGGCGGCTCCGAGCGCTTCTGCCGGGCTATTGTGCGCCAGGCTGACGCGGCGGCCCGGCCCGGCCGGGCTGCTGTGGAGGGCCCGCCGCGCGCGGGCCTTCGCCGCCTCGGCCGCGGGGCTGCCCCTTTGTGGGCTCGGCCTCGCCGCGCGGTGCGCTTTGTGCTCGCAGGAGCGGAGCGGGGCCCGGCGCCGGCTGCCGGCGCGGCGAAGGTCAGCTGGGCCGCGGGGGCGGGCGGGGGCGGCCTGCCCCTCCGGGCCCCCAGCGGCGCCCCGCTCTGCGTGCGTCCCGGCGGGCCCAACCGCCGCGGGAAACAGGTTGCCGGAGTAAATGGGCCGCTGGGTGCCCCTCTGTGACGTTTCCTGGGAGGGCTGCTGTATCCCTCTTCTCTAATCCGGTGAGAGCAAAGAGTGGGGGAGATTCTTGCTCATCCCACAGGTTCCCCTGCGGAGTTAAAAGGCTGGAGACCTTCGTTCTTTCCCCTTCTCCACGGTTTTAAAAGGACAGGAAACAATAGCGTTTGTAGTGAAAGGCAAAGCATCCTAAGTATTTCTTCAGGAGAGGAACCAAGTTTCTTTTCCAGTGGTGAACTGGTGGCACTTTTATTATAAGCTCACGTTTCATTTGTAACTGTAAACATACAGTATTTCTCCAATATTCTCTCTTCAGTCTCTATTTCAACCAGTATTCTGGGTGAATACTACCTTTCCTTTGTAATAAGCAGTTTACTCATATGCTAAATAAATAGATAAAGTGGCTTAATTTGTTTAACGTGGTAGGTGAGTGGATATTAGGAAGCTCGTAGCTAATTGGACTAGGTCATGAAGGACATGGGACATTCCACGCACGGGACATAGTTTCAGTTGTCTGTTTATCTCCTTCTAAACTCTGCAGCTAGCATGGTACATTCCAGAGGGGGAGGAAAAATGGAAGGGACTCTTCTCAATCCTGAGTTATTCAAGCTGGTCTTCAAGAAGATTTGAGGTATTGGAATACAGGTAGACTAATACAGAGGCTTTTAGGATAAAACTTGGCTCTCTAGACTAGTCATCTGTTGCAGAAAATAACTTTGGGGAGTATACCTAAAGAATAAATCGATTAGTTCTACTTTTATCATTTGTTCTGCACTGTAACATTGATGTAAATACTGATTCCTAGAAATTATAATTGCCTTAACTTCAATGGAAACTAATGCTCTTAAATAGCTTTAGCACTTTTCACATTAGTGAAAAATTATACAGGAAAGCACAAGGATAAAAGTCATCCATCCATCCATAGTTTTAGGAACCTGTTGCGACCCAAGAATTCTGAATCTGATGAAATGATGAGCATTTTGGTCCTGAAAGTGCATGTCATGACAAAGTATCTTGTCCATTAATCTATCATTCCTGTTGGTAAGGTTTTAATGCTATAGTCTAATTAGACTGTACTAGAGGAGTTAGCTCAGAATTTTAGTGGCTCCAGCTAAGTAGATGTGAACTAAGGAAAGTAAATATTTTAAATAACACAAGTACTTTCCATACTTGGGTTTGAGTATAGTTGCTGCTGTCTGCTTAGTGTGAATTGAGAAAGAGGTACTGCTCAGATGTCAGACACCTGCCTCTAACGCGAATAGGGGGCCATGTTCATGTAAGAAGCAACTCTTTTTGGTCTGAAAACTCAAAGAAATCAAGTAGGGCAAGAAATCAAGTTTTATGGACTCTGGTCTTTACATGAAACATTCTGGAAGACTATACATGCAACTCCTATGAGAAACACGATGTTCTTAATTTTAAGTTAGAATTGCTTTGCTTTATTTTTCTGCTTGTAATAGTGTTTGTAGTCTTGTAACTGTCAGCTTTAAAACTTGGACTGAGTTTTGCCAAATAGATTATCAGTGTGTGTTTTGCTTCAATGGTTGTCTCATTTTCAGGAGCTAAGCTGAACCATAATAGTTGAGGTAAATCAATGGTATCTGAAATTCTGGACACATATAAGGAACTCAGTTCTGCAGTTGTGATGCATGTACCCAGTCTGCAGAAAGCCAAAGTGAAAATTGTGTTTCCAGCTGCTGACTGTAGTTACCTGAATCCCTGCTTGGTGCTGGTAAGTGCTACCTGCTGCAGAGAACAGTAGCAGTGAAGTAAAGGACGCTGGCAAGCTCTAGTTCATCTCAACCATCACTTAGGGCCTAAAGCTTAGGATCTCTTCTCTAAAGCTTACAGTCTTAAACACCATGAACATCGTAGATGCAGGAGATTGTTTTTACTAGGTTTTTTTCTTTTTTGTTGCTTTGGTTTTCGAAGGAAAATCGGCATTAAGAAAAGTGAAAACTAGTTGTCAAAAAGAATAGTAAGAGATATCTCTTTTGACTCTAACAGGAGTACACGACAGATAGAGACATATTTGTTATCTTAATAAAATGTTTTGTTTCATTAATAAGAAAGTTTGTTGTAAGCAATTTACTCTTTTTCAAAGTATGTGTAGTGTTCATGTCTTAAATGTACAACATCATGGTAAAAATGCAGTTTTAGTGTGTGTCTTCTGTGTGCAGTATCACATCGTGGACTAGAAATGGAGAGATGTGTGTAAATACTGTGGTGTTACTGTGAGATGTTACTGCAGGTTTACATGAGTTTTTCCTATTAGCACTTAATTGCACGTAACAAAAATCTTGACTTGGGGTTGTTTTATACCATGCTATAGTGTGTTTAGCTGTTAACTGTACTAGGTAAAGAAAGAAGACAAAAGCTACCCTTAATGCCCCATTAATACTCTCTAAGTTTTATGCCACGCTTCATATATGTATATATTTTCTAGTTCTAATCCAGACTACATACTATATTTCTGTAATGCCCAGGATAACTATTTTAAATATATGCCCATTTGAGTTAAGCTATAAAATGGTGATTCTTTGTGTTATCACAGGAATAACGAGAGATTTGGTTGCTAATTCCACAGTACTTTAATCAGATAAAGTGCTAGATAATTACAGTTAACCAAATGGTGCGCTTCTGATTTTGACTTGTTTCTCTTTGTAGAAGCTGCATACGGAAGCCGAGGTTGGCTGTGTTTTCAGTGGGGAAGTAAAATATTATTTGAATGGTGAAGACCGTATTTGTCCTTTTGCATCTGGAAATGCATTTTTAAAAGTTACTGTGGATGTATTCCTACAGGGAAATTGATGTAAAAAGAGAAGCAAATTCATCTACAGACAGTTTTTGTTGACCTTTTCCTTTTTTGTTTGCCTTATCTAGAAACAGGTTTGTATCTTTTCTTGTAACAATTGATGACCTTGCTGAGACATGAAGAAAAACAAGGACCCTGTAGTGATAACTTCTGCTGCTTAAAGAATTAGTTGTCAGCTCCTTTAAAGTGAAACAGCAGTTCTTTGAACTTTGGTTTGTGTGGCATGAAGTCTTTAAGTTAATATTTTGAAGTTCTTTCCTACAGTTCTTGCATATAGTACTAAATGGAGCAAAAATTCATTTAGTCTTTGATGAAAGACCACAGTGGCTTTTCAGGGTTTGTGGTTTTTTTCTTTGAACACTGTCACAGAGGAGCATTTAGAATGCCACACTTCTTTTAAGAGTTATTTTCAAATACGTGTTCAGATGAAATATGTAAAAGGAAAACTATATATGAAGGAAAACTGTATGTTAAATTTTGCTAATGTACAGATTGTCAAAAGGTTGAAAAGGTTTTAACTGGAGTAGGAGTATTTTAAAACAATTTGGTGTTAAATCAGAGGAGGGAAAGCTTGAAAATAAATTTCTTCACATAAAAACTGCTAGAGCTGCTGTCTAGCTTAGAAATGTAGGTGTTTCAAAAGGCTTATCTCTGTTGTTTTTGTTTACTCTATTACAGATCTTTCATAAGGGGAAGGTTCTATGTCTTCTATATTTTGCAAGGGGATGACAACTAAAATACGAGGTTTCTAAGTTCCATTTTGTAAATCTTAGTACATGTTGCTTTATGCTGAGATGTGATGTAGGTACTAGTTTGAAGTGGGTTTTGAAAGTTAGTTTTTCCTATGATTTTTCTAAAAGTCAGTTAGCATTATTTCTAAAATATGTGGTTAGTTGCTGTTAACACATCAGTGTTAGGAAAAACGAAATGATAGATGATGTAGCCCTGACAAGCGGTAGCACATCTAGGGTACAGTTCTGCAGTAGCTAAAGACAGTTTCTGTCCGGGCTACCAGTGACAACTTGCGGTGTTGCTGTCACCAATGTGAATGTGAAATGGGCCAGTTTTAGTCCTAAGTTTAGTTGAAAACTAATCGCCTGTGAGGAATGGGTAACTATTATCTGGTTCACTTCCCAGAGCAGCTTGCTGCGTGGTATCGTAAGAGCCAGTGCTGCTGCAAGAGATGTCATCCTCTGTCATTGTGGGTGCGCTTGGGATCAGTGTAAGTGCAGGCTTACAGCTAAGAAAGAATGGTCTCACCCTCCATTGCCAACTTGTTTTTGGTGTCTTCCTGGTGTGCCAGTGTAAACACTCATGTAGTTGTGCAAGACTGATCTTGCTGAATACGTTACCTTAAAGAGAAAGAAAACTAGTGGGTAAAAGGCAGGCAGCACAACCATTCATTTTGGTGGCAGCTTGCTTTTGTTTGTTGTAGAAATGGTGGAATTGCACTCTGACATACTGTATGTGCATGCGTGCCTGGAGTCATGGAGCCTGTATCTGGTGGATTGTTCTTTTTGCTATAGATGAACCATTTTTTCAGTTGTTTGTAATGGTGTCTGAAAGCTCTTAAGGAATACTATAACTCAGCAGTGCTTAAACGTGCTATTAAAATATTTAAGAACCTTTAAAACATGTAATGTTGCTACTTTCTCTTTGAAAGATAGTGACTGTAACTCCATGTAACAGCTTAGAACCAAGACCTTAATCCTGTCCTCAGATCTGTGAAAATGGACTCTGTGATTTTTTTTTTTTTTTAAACCTCACTACCTCCTGTCATTTTTTTGACCAGATATAAGACTCAGAATTTGCTACAGTCTTATGACCAGATATTTTAATCATCTTAAATTACCTAATGTTGCTTTGGAAATCATGTTCGAAAAATGCTTTCATATGCCTTTGTGTGTTGACATATATATAACCCCACTTTAAGGTGTAAAAGATAAACTTCTCATGTTTAACTAAAGCTAGTTTTTAAATTCATGTAAACTTGTTCACTTTTGCCTGTATATGAGCCTTAAGTCTTGTTCCTTTCTTTCTTCTTATGTGCATGTGCAGTTGTCTTCCTGTAAAAACTGTGAAAATGCTCTGCTCAACTAATCTTTTGATTTCTGAATGACTGTTTATTTTGAAATATATATGCATGTATATGTGTGTTTTATATATATGTAAAATTATTAGAGTAACAAAATTAGTTTCATTCACAGGAATTTTTCCCCTTTTTTGTGCATGGAGGTGTCAACGCAGTTGAGAGTTAATTTGTGTAGGGTTCATCTCTACATGGCTGATATCTGTGTGATTACACAAGTACATTAAGGATGTAATTTGAAGACTGGTTGCACAGGTGTGACTAGGGAATAATTTGGCTGGCAGATGTTGATGGTGTACTATAAAATTTTCGTCTGGCTTTGTGCTAGGTCAAGTATAATAATTAGAAAAGAAATTTCACAAATAAAAAGTATGCATTCTGTAATAGAAGTTGAGACGGACGTTCTTCTAAAACAGCACCTGTAAAGCAGTAATTTTGAGAGCACTTTTTTGCACATTAAAACCAGCTGCTGCCCTAAAACCAGCTGCTGCCCTAAACAGCTCTATTTTAAAATCAGGTGTTCCATTTAAGGAAAAGTTGTTGTTCTTTGCACAATCATAATTCTTCCGTGGACGTACAGGTGCTCATCTACTAAAGGAGTTGAGTGTGGGGAAAAAGATTATTTCATGAAGGCTGTTCCTTAATATGCATATGAGGAAGTAGACTTAGGGTTGCTTGTGAAACTTTAAATTTTTTATTTCCTAATTTTTGAATGCTTGATCTTCCAACCTAATGTGTTTTTGTAACACATCTGTAAAAGAAAAAGGCTAAAAAGTACTGAAGTTTACAGTTACACTCTAGATAGTGAGTCATTGTTAGGATTTGATGTTCGAGATTCAGCACTGCAACTGCTTAAGTTTTGGTTTAACTACATAACAGAAGAGAGGACAATATTTTGCGGAGAAGGATGTAGTGATAGGTGTTGAATTTAGAAAGTGCTAATAAAGAGAGCATGAAGTAGCAGAAAGATACATCTAGTCCTGTCATTTCCAAACCACTTATAATATCTTGTGTTTTATTTTCCGATGCAGACTCAGGCCTGACTTCAGAGTGATTATGGCTGAATTTTAATTTTGTATGAAGCATTTCCCAAGCAATACAAATAAGAGAAATAGTGAGTGCATTTTACTTAGCATTTGAGATATACCTTATCAGAATTTAATGGCAATAAAAGAACATATAATTCTCTTGCCCAGGCGTTCTTTTTCTGCTGAATTTGAATCACTTGCTTCAAAAGCTGGGTAGTTGGATCTTCACAAAGAAAGCTGAGGGAATTTTTTGGTAATACAAGGTTCACTCTAAAGAAAGGTTACTTTATTTGCTTTCCATAAAATGTCAATATGGAGTTGATGTCTCAGAAGGAGGCCTTCAGATTAGATACAATATAATTAGTGAGAAGGGTGTTGCCAATGTGTCCCTAATTTGTCTCTTTGATGTACAAAATACTGGAATGAATATGTGAGCAGAGTTGGAAAGTAAACTGTGATTGATGTTTGACTATTGCTGACTGTAAAAACTGAGACATTAAATAATTTAACATAGTGTCCTTTAGCGTGTAATGGTATTTAGTTATTACTAACCTGAAGTAAATTTGAATAGGGTCTATAGAGTTAATTTAGTATCTTTATCAAGATAATTAATTCCCTTTTGCATTAATGTCTGAGACTCATAGCTACTTATGGTATTTTAAAACCTGTAAAAGGCAGGGAAGTACTTGCCTGTGGTGACTCAGAAACTTGTGACAGAGCAGGAACTAAACCAAGGTCTCCCATGCCACAGACTACTGCTCTAGTACCACAAATTTTTTTTTTTTTAAAGACTGCAAGGAATGCTTAATCCTTTCATGTAACATGATGGTCTTTGGAGTCAGCAGTTCAACCCATTTCTGTTTGCTATGCCTCAGGTTGATAATACTTGCTGGAAGAGTGCTCTTTTTTGTGAGATAAAGCCGCATTCTAAAACGGATGTTTTCATATAAAGCAGTAGAGCGGTTGCTCTGTGCAGGAGTGACCATGGTAGACTTGTCAGTAGCCAAGTCTGAGAATTTGAATAACATTGTAACAATGATTTTAAAAAAGATTTTTAATGGTGGCAGTTGAATCCTTGTGCAACAATACTACAGAAACAGTTGATTCAGAACTCATGAGCAGGGAAAACTTAAGTCACTTAAGTAAACTGTATTGGTTTTAATGGAGGCACATGCACTTCAAAGAATGGATGCTAGAAACACAAGACATGTAGAAGATGGGAGTTTAAAGAAATGAAGTACTGAAAAGTTTGGAACCATGAGAAATGTGAAAATGCCACTGTGTTTTTGCACTTCTTTTACTAAGGGCTTATATTTGTTACAATGAAAATAATTTCAGTGCTCTTTATTTTCTACCTGCAGTATATCAACAAAATACAAAAGCCTCTGTCCCATCTTAGATTTCTATAGCTTTCCTTTTGAATTAGGTATCCATAGTAGGAAAATCTTACTTCCAAAATGTAGAAATGTCCATTTTAAAAATATGGACTTCATCTTTTACATTTAAAATGTTGTGAGTTTTCTTCTCTTTGTGTTGTGTGTGTGATAAAATAAGGACATTATCTTTATCCGACATTCTTCTAAATATTTTTGCTTCTGAAGATTAAATATCTGGATTTAAAAAAAAAAACAGCTTGTAAAAACTCTCCCTCAAAATGACTAGAGATTCTATGTAGGTTAGTACTAGAAGGTCTGAAAAATTAGTAATTTCTGATGAGTTAAAAGTTAGGCTTCCAATGTCACTACTCTGTGCTCTGTGATGCTAGATGTACTTATGTGTAGATTTCATGTTTGACATACCTTGGGGCACCAAGATCTGTACTCTGGAATCAATATCTCCGTTCTCCAAGCCCTCCCCTACATGTTCACCCACCACAGGTCAGATTGCCGTTCTTCACAGGGCTCCACTGTCATCAGGACTGCATACAGGAATACAGAAGAAATTAAGGATCGCAAGAATAAATTATTATTTAAGACAGAAATATGTATGAACCTAAGCAGTGCACAAGATGGAGAGATCTTTATAAAAATAGTCAATGTACGTAATCCTGTCCTGACTCCTCCTACAGAGCGGCTTTCTGTGTCATGATCAGTCTCTTTTATAGGCCAGGTTCTCCTTGATCAGGTCTGGTTATTTTGATGATCTGCTCCCTAGTACTATTTAGTTATGCAGGAAAAATATTGAGCATAAAATAGGTCTTGAATTTGAGTTGGAATAGTTATCGCAGAAAGACTTTGTATGTGAGGACGCATCAAAGTACAGGTACTTCTTTCAGTTTAGCCTTATTGAATTAAGGTAGGCACTTCCATGCCACACCCTCTTCTCTGTGTCTGCCACAGACACAGGAATGGTGATGCAATATTGTGTGGCAATTACAGTATGCAGTGAAGAATACAGTTTTTGCAAAATCAGGCTGAGGAAAGAAACACAGCCCCCAAATTGTCACACTCAGTAGGATTTGCTGTTAACATTTACAAAGGGTTTTTTTTTTCTTTTTTTTTTTTTTTTTTAAGGTGTAATTGTATACAGAACCCATCTATGATATCTTATAGAACAGAATTAAGTGCTTCCTGCTTTAGATACTTACGAATGGTAGTATATGTTACAGCATGAAAAACAACTTGCTTTTTTTTCTGATGCTGTTACTAATTCACTTTGTAGCTGATCCTCCTGTATGCCTGCCTTACTTTTTATTGCAACATGCTGTGTTTGGAACTTTTTAAGAGTTAACTGTCTATCTGTGTTTATAGAAATTACTGGGCTGAATTATTGTTGGAAGATGATGCTGATGCAGATCATTTCAGTGTGCTCTGTGCACAGTGAAAGGAAATTAGATATTACTAAAAAACAAAATCAAAACTTTTTGCTGTTAATTTATTGTTTGCATAGAGTTGTCTGTATTTTCATATAAAGTTTTTCTTTATTTTGTTAGATTCTGTGGTTTCTGCCATCTTTATTTTGAAACCTGTACTTCTGCTTTATCTCAGTTAGCTTTACTGTGCTCAAACTATGGCAGGCTGCAGAAAGGCACGTTCAGTTTGGTATCTGAGAAGGCTAGTGTGGGACAGCTGCTGTTCTGAGTTCATACCATAGTTTATCATGCTATAGGTTCCATGTGTGGGTATGACAGAGGTTCAGGTGTCCTATGTCAAGGAAGGCTCTGGCTGTTGACTGACTACCGATACTGGCACTGAGGAAACAGAGCTAGTGAATGAAGAAAAGAGAAGGCTTTTGTCACAGAGCACGGCTTCAGGTACAGGGCAAGAGTGTGCAGTACACAGCTTTGAGCAGTGTTTCTGTATCATCATCTTCACGCTGCTGTAGTAGGTGGGATTCGGCAGTGTCAGCGAGATAAGTTATTTGCTTGTTTTTAAAAAGGAAAAATATGGCAAAGTCCAATTTGCAACTGGTCCATGATCTTTTTAATGCAAGTGTTTGGTTTTGGTTTGTATTTAAAGAATGATTCTTTTTCTCTGTATTTTTGTTTAACTATATATAATGGAAAAGGTTGTTTCACTAGCTAGTTTGCGGCTTAACTTTCTTTTATTACAATAGATTACCAAATATCAATAATTTTTGCTTTTGTTGCTTATACCAGTTTATTTAATGTATTGCTGCATTTTCTTTTTCTAGCGGTGGCATTTGATCAATCGTTTTTAGTATAGTGTGAATTTTCAGGAATTTCCTTTATAGTTCCCCTAGCTTTTGCTTTCTGTCCTGCTTCCTCTCCTTCCAAGCTCAAAAGATGGGAGAGATAAACATCCTGTTTTGCTTTATAATTTGTTGATGGTATGAATTTACAAAGAAACCTGTTTTCTTATTTAATGCTACATATAAATAAGACATGTGAAAGCTGGGATGTTCTCTGATTATATAGTATACCAAGAGGGTGGTCCAAACTCAGGTTTTTGCTATTGATCAGACATTTCTAGTTTTCATTCTAGAATGAAATTCGGGGTTTTATCAATTAGTCATTCTTTTCTCTGAACTTTGTTCCTCTGCTTGTCTTTCTTTGCAAGACTGGAGTATCATAGCAGTATAGTCTCCAATATTCCATGCTAATTTGGATCTTGATTCTCTAGAATATGGGAAATTCTGGTTTGTTAGAGTACAGGTTATTCACTTTTTTAAAGTGAAGAAGTTCTTTGTTGCATTTAAAAATGAATGCTATAGTCATGGTAGTAGTTGCTTGCTAATACGATTTTTTATGATAATATGATCATATAAAAGATATATATGTTGTATGTCTTCTATAGGACACTGTTACTTCTTAATTTTACATTATGAAGTTGTTGGAAAGAAAATACTTGATAGCTAGAAAAAAACACCTCCTGGGTTGATGTTTAATATTCTGGCATAGATAGGCAGGAGAAATAGTTAATGATAGTGATGAAGCAGAAGTCAAACAGCACTAGCCAAGGCTCAAGTTTTTGTATTGGGTTAGAAACAGGTCACTATAATTTGATGGGCATAATAATACTGTTTGTTTTTACATAGTGATGTTTGTATCTGCATCTGGCACATAGTATGCGTTGAATTTGAAGAAGATCTGGATTGCCCACTAGCAATGACTCAACTGGTGATCACATTGTGTACAAGAGAACATACATGATAGCATCAGAAACATTGAGTGTTAAAGCCTGGTGGTTCACTGCAGAGGTAGCCACGAAGAGGATGACTGATTCCATGATTATATAAATCCATTGGGATTTCCTTTCCTGATGATTGGAAAGAGGGGTTGGCAGGGAGTGTCTTGAGGTGCAAGAAGAAAACTACCTGCGATTTCAGGCAGGCTGGGTCACTAGAAGGTAGTGGAAATTGTTGTAATTTTGTATGAAAAGGAGATGAACTGGACAGATGACATATTGGAAAAGGAAATCATCATGAGTCTTGCCTCAGTTTTGTAAATTTTTTTTGTCTTGTTTTATAATGTTCTGTTACATTGGATTGTTCTGGCTTTTGGTTATTATGCAGCAAAAGAGAAGCCCTGAGGTGCCTGAAATAACAAACTGCATACAGTTAAGGGCACTAAAGAAAACAGTGTCTGGAAGGGTTGAAAAAATTCATAATTCATGAATCAAAACCAGAGTGTATAGAGACTAAATTGTGTTATGTAGTTGATTAATAATTTATGTCATGAACTGTCTTCTAAAAGTTTTGAAGTAGGCCACTAGGTACAGAGTCTGTGTATAAGCAAGGATGTACATTTCTATGTCCAGTGTTGTCAGATTTGCAGGAGCAGGCATGCATTTGATATTAACCATGCCAGGCCTTTGTGATCTAACATCTCCCAAGAGCTGCGAGAGATAAATTGATAGACTTCAAAATGGAAAAACCTTGGGCCCTGAAATGTCTTTTAAAATTTAAATAGAAAGTAAAAATATTAATTTAAAAAAATATTCACAAGCTATTCTTTGAGACACTTGTGCATAATACACTTAATGTTGTATATGTTTGATTGCTGAAATGTGGTTTTGGTGGTAGTGAGGGCAATATATAGTATTTTCACTAGAGCCTGCTAAAAACCTTTTTCGCTTCTGTTTTGCTGTACATTGATGATTATGAGTGCAAGAGGGGACAGGGGAAAGGTAGATTCCTTGGAAAATTATTTTCAGAAATAGTAAGTACATGTAGTTGAAAAGCTGGCTTTTCTGTAGTGCTATAGATGTTGTCCTCAGCATAATTGAGCAGTTATGGTACAAAAATATGGTATCCTAAGAATTTTTAATGTAAAATTAACCAAATGTTACTTTAAAAATCGCAAGAAAGTTCCCTACTTAAAATACACTGGTGCCCCTTTTTAATCGGAACAAAGTGTGCTTTTTAATTACCATCATTCTCCAGATAATATTCACTTGAACTTCTGTATCAGTAACACTTGCAGTTTCTTGGGCATGATATTATGTACTTTGTGTATACTTGTATATGTGGACACACCCTCCCCCCATTCTTGTTTATAAATATACAAACACTTCTTTTTTCTGTTGCATTCATAAAGCCTTCCTTCTGCCACCAAAGAAATATTGGTGACTTTAATATTTTCAATTTATTGTTTATAATATTTTACAGAAGTTATCAATATTGAATTGTACAAATATCTGATGATATTGGCTAATCTTTCTGTGTATTCTTTTAAGTTCTTATTTACACCTGTTTAATGAGTATTTTCAACAGTTCATTTAGCTTTCGGGTTTTGACATTCTTTGGCTTATATCACATCTTGAAAAAAGTAACCTGTCAGTGTTTTTCACAACTTCGAACACTGTTGTGAAATGTTCTCATTTCCAGTGCTCTGCAACAGGGTATTGTTTTTTAAAAAGTCTCATTTTCAAATATGATTGTACAGTTGAAAAAGTTGAAAGATTTTGTATTACTTTGTTGATGACTGTAATGCATTAAGAATGCATTTTGAGTGGAAGTCTTTGAATTCAATTAGTTCTGAAATGTGATTGAAAAAAGATTTTATTGCATCACATATAGACATTTGTGATAAGGCATTTTTTTCTGTCCTTGCATCACTCTTCAGCATTATATAATGAGATCTTTTCCCCTTCCAGCCATTAAGATGACAATGCAGAAGTTTTGTGTGTTTTTTTCCAAGACTAATATTCGGTTACCCTCTCAAAAGCAAATTAAAATGTTAAACCCAAGTCTAATCTATTTGATATGAGTGAAGATTTTGGAGAAGCAGATGGTGTTAACTTGAATTTGTGAAAGGTGCCCTGTGTTTCAGTGAAATGCAGGAGATGTGATTTCTAGAATGGTGTCTGAAGCTAACGCCTCTGGAAGATGAGAGGCTGGAAAGGGTATCCTAGATACTGTTGTTAATTCCATGGCACGTGGGGTACATCATCTTTTTGAACTTCTCGTGAAACTGCTTTTCTTATGTCTGCACCTCAGAGCTTTTTAAACAGTGAATTGATTCGCATTCTCACTGTAATTTTTTTTACCCATCTGGGGTTTCAAAGGCTTTCTCTCTTCAGGCATTGTACATTATATCACAGTACAGCAAAGAGCATACAGCATTAGCTAACTGTGGAAGGGCTCGTGGTTTTGTTTTGGGGACAGCTGCTTTGCTGCCAGAGAGAGGCCTAGGGCATGTTCCAGACACTTCAGAACATGCTCTTCGTTTCTTGAAAGCCATTTCTGTGCTGGTTTTCTTCAGCTTTTCTGTTTTGCTTGGAAACTTTCTTGACTTTTAACTGGTGGGGATGTTGTATATTGCACATTTGGGGGTGAAGCTGAAGCATATACTTTGTATCGAGTTAGTAGTTTTTGTTAATAGTAATTGGGCGTTATTTGCATGTTATAGTGCTGATACAAGCTTCCACGGTCTTCCTTGAATAGGACTTGAATTTCAAATAGTAGGAAAGCATTTTTAAAGATGGTTTTCTTTACTCAGATACTGTAGCCTTACTTTTTATGTGACCAAAACAATTCATTGCAGTGTGTTGTTCTGTTGCCTCCAGTGAAACTTGTACTTCCATGATCTTATCATCATTACATCTGTATTCCATAATGCCTAAGCTTTTCTGAGCCCAGCGTGTGCATCATGCAAGCATGTTGACTTGGTTTCCAACTCCTTTATCCTTAAACTGTTAATTTTTTTAATAGTCCATGTGGATATTCAAATATGCCACATTGTTCCAAATCTGTTGGTCTTTTATTTTCCTTGAGAATTTTATGCGTTTGCTTAATTGAATGATCTTTACACAAATGGAGAAAATTCCTGTTGAATGGGTACTTTATAGATCCGCAGTGGAAAATGCCAATTTGAGCAGTATCCTGAAACAGCAGGAACAGGAAGTGAAAGCCATGTAGTAGAAGAGTTTTGAGTGGAATCTATAGCTTTTAAAAGCAGTTCTTTAGGGAAGATGGTCAGATCCGTCAATCTGTAAGTCTCTGAAAAAGCTGGTTGTGACACGCGTGCAGCACATACTGTTGTTGTTCCACATGACACTGCGGTGACACGCGAAGGGAGCTGCATGTACGAGCACGCAGGCTTCCGTATGAGCGTGCGGGAAATGGAGGCGATGCGGTGTTCTGAGGCCGGAACGCGCTCTGCGGGGAGGCTGTTCTGGGGCAGAGCCGCTGCCGGCGGGAGGGATCAGTTCCCCCGGTTCCGCGGACGGCTGAGCCCCTGGCGGCGGCGCGGCCGGGGCGGGGTCCCCCTTCTGCGGCCGGGCCGGGCCCTGCCCTGGAGCGCGGACTGCCGCCGGCGCCGCGCCCGAGCGGGGCGCCGCGCCCCGCCCTGCGCCCCCCCGCCCCGCGCCCCGCGGGCAGCGGCGGGGCGGGGCCCGCGCCGGGCCGGGAGCGGGGCCCAGCCCGGGGCAGCCAATGGCTCGGCCGCGTCGCGCGGGGCCGGGCCGGCCCGGGCCGGGCCGGGCCGCCGCAGCCGCTGGCCGGCAGCCGGGCGCGGGGCAGCGGGCAGCAGGAGCCGGCCCGGCCTGGCGCGGCGCGGCGGGTGCCGTTTGGGGAACCATTTTGGGGCGCCGGGCCGGAGCGTGGGTGTAGCCGGTGGATGCGGAGTGTGCGCGGCCGTAAATGGGGGGGACCGGGCCCGAAGCGGTAACAACGAGGCGCGGAGCGGCGCGGGGTCCCGCTGGCGATCGCGGGGGCGTTCGCCGGGGGCAGCGCCCAGCCTGCGCCCCCAGCCGCCTCACGCCCTCCGGGCTGCCCGCGCCCAGGAGGGGCCGCTGCCCCGGGCCCATCTCTTCTGCGCGGAAACGCGATGAGCGCCTTCACTCCCCATGACGGGGAGATCTGTCTCCAGCTTTCTGCATTCGTGGAAGGGGGTCTTGTGTGCATGCTTGCCGGGAGGTAAAACCAGCAAGGGGAAAGGTAGTGACTTTTAAATTGCGTTATGCGCAGTGTTTTAAGCTGTTCTTGTAGGAGCTGTGAAATCGTGTCCCTGGGGAGATCTCGGTACGCGTGTATTTCACCCTTCCCCAGAATGGGGTTGAGAATAGTTTCATCAACAGGTCGGTGCATTCTGATGTCATCAAGGACAGTTTTTCTCGATCTAGAACTAGGAAGTCTTAAAATACATTTTTCCCTTTCCTCTCTTTCTGTTGGTTAAACTTTTTCAAATTTGTACAGTCTTTTGAAGATGACACCTAGTGTACCTTAGTTTGTCACTGTTGCTTAGAGACTTATTCCCCATGTGTGCGAACAGAGATAACATAATAACAAATATTGCACATAGGGATTTTTACCCATAGTAAAGTGTTTGTAACTAGAAATATCTTTAAACTTTATTTCCAGTTCTGTAATTGTTTTTACTTGGTTTGTAATTTTACGTTTTTGATAGTTTGTTGGATTAAATGTATTACATTGTTAATGCTTTTACTTGTGATTAACTTGTAGGTTTTAAGATAGCTATGAAAAAAGAACAACTCTGACTTTTTCGTCATGATGCATTATTCATCTTTGTGTTAACAAGAGTGATGAAAATGTAGGCTTTGGGCAAGTTTAGGCTTGGTAAATTACAGTTTATAGCTTTATCCAGTTTCTTCCTTGCGTGCTAATCTCAATGGTCTGGTTCACAGATTCCTGCTCATTTTCCTTCCCTGCTCATTTGGATGGTCCCCGGTTGTGGAAGGTGTGTGTGAAGGCTGGTCACATACAGAAACGGTGATAACACAGGGCTGCACGGTTCTTTTCTCTAGTACTTCCGTAGCTTAGAAAGCCTAAGTGGGAAGTACATCTGTGCATAAGGTCTTCTGCACAGTTTGTAGGTTGCTTAATTTAACGTTGAATGGGCTCTGAGAGGTGTAATTAGAGAAACCAGAGCTCACCCAGCTCGTCAGACTGCCTAGGGAACTGGTCTAACGCAGTGGTTTTCACCAGTGTTATCTGTGGGTTACTGGGAATCCCTGGATCAGGACATATAGGTTCAGGTAAGATGAAGCACACACGAACTTTTCTGAAATGTGTGTGTTTACAATATTTGAAGGGAAACACTTTTATAATTTTACATGTGAATACGCATGTGATTTCTAAGCTCTTTCCAAGCGAACAGCGTGATCAGACTTTGTTCTCCCGTGTACAATTATTCTCTGTGTATAATTTGTTCTAGAGCGTAGAACTGCAGTGTGCCATCATGAGCCTCCCACCTACGGGTGTTGGGGGAAAAATAGCAGCAGTGCTCAGTTGTCACAGAGGCCTTGTCATTTGAATCTCCTCGCAACAAGCTGGTGTGGCATCACTTCCCCAGAACATATACTTGATTTGTCACAGATATCTTAAACTTTTCATCTAATCTGGAATTAGTAGGAAAATGAGGCCAAAATATACAAACATTGCTGTCATATCTCTACGGTATCAGTTAAGGCCCAGCATTGAAAACTACTGTATGGTTTTTTTTCTGAAGATGGGAACTGGATATTTCTAATCCAACAAGCCTGAGATGAAGGAAGAGACTTTGGAGGGGTGAGATGATGCTATTATTGGGCATGTGAGACTCATAAAATCAGTGACTGAATACTGAATCTTAGATGCTCATGTTTTTCTAGACTGGGGAGAGGTGCTTCTGTAGAAGAATTTGAAATTTACTGTCCATGATTACTTTTTGAATGTCAAGGGATAAGTTATTTTGCATGTTGGAATCTCTTAGTTCCTTCGCTTCGTGCCCTGAACAGTGCATGTCTTGCAAAAGCATGCACAATATGCTGCTTTGAGGTATCTAGTCCAAGTATGAGTAAGTTTGTGGGTGAAATGATGCTAAATATGGGAAGCTTGCCTATTGCCTAATATTCCCATGTCAAATAGCAAGGAGATTAAAGATGAGGTTTATTTTGAGAGTTTTATACAAACGTGACAGATACAGAGCTGGTGTACTTGCAGAGAAGCACGGTGGTTGAGAATTTTACTGTGTAACGGAAGCCAATTCTGGATAGCATTTTACTTAGCTTCCCTTAACCTACGAAGGTAAGGTGTATTTTTTCAAAAGGGATTATTTATTTTTTCTGGTATTACTAGTAATTCCTTTTGCACAAGAAGGAGGAGAGTTAGGGAGTGCAGGAAAAAGCGTAGCATCCGTAACATGCTAAGAAATATGGTACTTCTACCGTATCTGTTGAATGCTTGAGCAAGCTGTTTGGTCAGACAGCTGTTAACTTTTGTCTGGGGACATTTGAAAGAATAGAACTTCAGTGTAAACTCCACTGAATATAAAACTTCATCAACACTGCCTTTTCAAGTTACTGGAAGTGTTTGAGTACTTATATGCTGAAATTAATTCTCAAATTTAATCTTTTGAATTTCTTCTCTTATTTGGGAAATTCAATAAAATAATTGCTTTGTTTTTCTTTTCTGGTGTCTTCACAAATGGTTTAGTTCAGGAAGCTGAAGCAATGGATGCACTTTACAAGCTATGGGACTTCGTAACAGAGTAATGAAAATGAAGAGTCACTATCCTATCCTGGGAAAAAAGCAGTGTACTAATCTTCTTAGCTATACATTTCCTTGCTACCGTTTTTCCGTTTTTTTTTTTTAAATTATACAGTAAACATGATTACTGAGAAGGTCATGTCCAGAAGTTCATTTTTTCATTAAAAATGGCTAGTTTCTTATCTCACACAACGATTTAAAATTCAGCCTTAGAATTGTTCCATAGTGCTCCTAGTTGTTACATGCAAGTGAGCTGGGTGGAGTATTTCATAAATGCAATATTAAAAAAAAAACAAACCAACAACAAACTTTGAGGATTTCAATTACATTTTTAGCGTATCTTCACTTATCTCCTTTGCAGCTTCCAATAGGTAAATTCCACTTCAGAATAATTAGCAGAATTTCTTCACTTGTTAAATTCGCGTGTCATACAAGTGTCTGTATTGTATGCAGCACAATTGATATTCCACATGTAACATATCCACAGTTTGCATTACATTTTTTTTTTTTTGCTTTTGTTTGTATCTATTTTCTTTTGAAGCTTTTTTGTAAATGCAGAGGAAAATTAAATGTGTTTAGATACTCATTCTTTTTTCTTTCTTCTGTTACAGAAATGAGCCGTCAGACTGCTACAGCACTACCTACAGGTACTTCAAAGTGTACGCCATCACAGAGGGTGCCTGCACTGACTGGCACTACAGCTTCCAATAATGACTTGGCTAGTCTCTTTGAGTGTCCTGTATGTTTTGACTATGTGCTGCCACCAATTCTTCAGTGTCAGAGCGGCCATCTTGTTTGTAGCAACTGTCGCCCCAAACTTACGTGCTGTCCAACTTGCCGAGGCCCGCTGGGCTCCATTCGTAACCTGGCTATGGAGAAAGTTGCCAATTCTGTACTATTCCCATGTAAATATGCCTCTTCCGGATGTGAGATAACTTTGCCACACACAGAAAAAGCAGACCATGAGGAGCTGTGTGAGTTTAGGCCTTATTCCTGTCCATGTCCCGGTGCTTCATGTAAATGGCAAGGTTCTCTGGATGCTGTAATGCCACATCTGATGCATCAACATAAGTCAATTACAACACTTCAGGGAGAAGATATAGTGTTCCTTGCTACAGACATTAATCTTCCTGGTGCTGTTGACTGGGTTATGATGCAGTCTTGTTTTGGCTTTCATTTCATGTTAGTATTGGAGAAACAGGAAAAATATGATGGTCACCAGCAGTTCTTTGCAATTGTACAGCTGATAGGAACCCGCAAGCAAGCAGAAAACTTTGCTTATCGACTTGAGTTAAATGGTCATAGGCGGCGATTGACTTGGGAAGCAACTCCTCGATCTATTCACGAGGGAATTGCAACAGCCATTATGAATAGTGACTGTCTAGTCTTTGACACCAGCATTGCACAGCTCTTTGCAGAAAATGGCAATTTAGGCATCAATGTAACTATATCCATGTGTTGAAATGGCAATCAAACCTCTTCAGGCCAGTGTTTAAAACCGTTGCATTTAATTTAGCAGAAACTAGGGTAACGATCTTTGACTGTCAGACAAATTATTTGGTAGATGGAGGGTAGACATATATGAAGGTAAATAAAAGGAAAGGCTGTTAAATTACAGGAATCAGTTGCATGTAGTAACACTAATATATTTAAAATAAGTCAACAGTAAACCACTGAAAATATATATACACCCAAAATGGGCATCTTTTGTATTAAGAATTGATTCTACAGGAAATGTTGTAAAATAATTCTAAAAACTCGTTTGTAGATTGATTGTACTGTTGAAAAGGATACTGTTTTGTGTTTTTGTTTGTGTTTTTTTCCTCCCTCCTTTGACTGACAAGCCATGTTGAGCGGTCTGGTCTCTGGCCGCTGCTTCCCTTCCTCCCCCCCCTCCCCCCCCGTAAGTCACTACATAGTATTGCTGCTGTTTGTGTATATTTTTTGTGTATTTGCTAATTTTTATTAACTTCTAGTTTTTCATTAAATAAATATGACTTTCTTTTCTGTAATTCAGGTTTTCCTCTTTTTTGTATCTTTTTAAAATTAATTACAGGTGTCATCTTTTGATATGCATAATTGCTATGGTAAAACTTATATTTCTGTATGTTTGGTAAATTTTGTCTCTTTCCAGTAGTCAATTCATTGGTGATACTGTTCTTAATTGAGCTATTTTGTGAATGTACTGAACTCGAAAGGAGTAATTATGTTCAAAGATGTATCAGGAAAGAAAGCTCCTTTAAAAACAGGTCTAGATGTTGTTGTACTTTGAGTTACCTTCTAACAAAAATGAACAATTACTAAGAATTTTCTGAATTAAAAAAAAAAAAATTCACATTTCAAATTTAGAGATGCTTAGAAACTTGATTGCATCCTTGTATTTGTTGGTTTTGCAGTACAAAGAAGGTATTGTCTTACACAGTATTTGTAATTATAAAGACGGACCATTTGTTTTTTAAAAAAAAAAAAGGCAGTCAGAATGAGATGTTTTCAGTCTTTTTATATTTGTCATTAAAAGAATACCTGGCAAATTAAAAAAACAACTTTTGCTTTTTGCTTTAGCTCAAAGTTTGACACATTGATGCTCTTGCTCAGTTTCTTGTGTTCACGTCTTTTGGTTGTTACTAAAGTAACTGTCTTGAACTGATTTTTGTATATCATTTTAGTGACATGATACACATTACAATGCAAATAATCTCTTAGAGGTGTGATTCACCAGCCATAAAGGCTTTTGAAGGATATTGGGCTTTATGCAGACTGCCTGTATGTGAAAAATTTAACCATGAATGTGTATGGTCTTTGTGTTACAGAAAACATAGACATGGAGATAGAAAAAAAGAGTAAGGTGGAAAGCTGGTTCATCTCAAGCTACTTGAAAGAAATCTTTGTCAAAC
Source organism: Calonectris borealis (assembly GCF_964195595.1). Lineage (NCBI taxonomy): Eukaryota > Metazoa > Chordata > Aves > Procellariiformes > Procellariidae > Calonectris > Calonectris borealis. The sequence goes on from NC_134323.1 coordinate 8,452,715, forward strand.
CCAGTCGTAGTGGGGATCTGTTTGGAGAGGTAGTCTGGCTATTAACTACTTTTGTAACACATTAAAATACAGTTTATTTACTGTGCACTGTCTTAACTTTCTTACCGGAAGTTGATCTATTAAGACAACACTTCTTATTATTTTGATGCATGATGAGGTAAGTAGTTCTACAGGTAAGGAACATAAAATCCATCAGGTTGGATTAATAAAATACTACAGCAATAGTTGGCTTCATGTAGTGAAAACAAAAAGTTTCATTTAAAATTTGATATTTAGGCTGTTCGAACTGTGCACAGATTTCATTTGAAAGCTGTACTGGTACCTTGTGACAGCAGTTAAACGCTTCAAAAAATCCTGCAATCTAGCATTTTTTCCTTATGAATATACAACTAATTGTTTGCAGTCTTCTAAATTCAGTAATTATTCTCACCTAATTAAGCTCGTCTACATTTACCTCAGGTTTGTCTTCTGGTCTTTGACAGAAACTTGGCTAAATACTTAGAGGAATACACTGACTCACCACCTCACTTGCACTTGTGCTTGGCTGGCTTGGACTGAAGCTTGTCTGCCAAGGTGATCTGATTTTCAGGTCTCCAGTTTTGTTAAGAAAAACTAGCTAGGAACCTGTAAGAACCCTCAGCACTCTGATACTTACAATTAGAGTAACAGGGCTGCGTAAGCACGCAAGTTGCATAAGACTGTTCTTTGCTGCTGCTTGTACTTGGAATGGGTCAACTTGTGTCCCCAAAAGAACTGTGCATCTTAAAACCTTGTTGTGCTGATCTGCAGTGATTTTATTTAGGCTAGAATGGGCTGAAGATCGAGACTATACTTTTGAAGGGGACTTTAAAAATTGCATTTGTAATGACCTTTAGAAGCTAACTGGTATGGTCAGACAGTTTTTTGTGTTTTACAGATGACAAATGCTATAGCATAACTAATGTATGCTGACTTATGTAATGTAAACTAGTATTACTCCATTTGGTGTTTTAAAAAAAAATCTGTATAAAACATTTGGATGTCCATCATTAGATGGAATAATTAATAAATTATACTTAGGCCCAGATCCTCAAAAGTATAAGAAGCCTAATTCAGTGGATCTCCTCTAAAGAGTTTGAGGATCTGGTAAGTCAACTATACTCTGTTACCTATGAAAAAAGAAAACATACCAGAAATCTGTACAGTTTACTACCTTATCTAAAATAAATGGTGTATTAAAGCCTGGCACTGTCTTAACATTAGCTATTTATTTTAGAAAGTACTATTTTACTTTGCTGTATTGGGAAAGAGTATTCAAATTTGTCTTTAATAGATGAAATGCAGTAGATCTTGCATTTGTCCACTAGCACTACCTCCATTGTTTTTCATTGCCCTTTAAAAAAAAAAAAGCCTTCAAAGGAAAATGTTTGACAAACGTGGATGTTAATATTTGGGTTCCGTTTTGACATTTCTTGCTAGTTCTTGTTTGCAGTGGTGCTTAAAAATTAAAGGAGGTGAACTGTTTTGTATTGCTGCCTATACTGTTGTATTATCCGGTATCTTTTTCAAAGCTACTATGATTAAAGCATGAATTGCACTAGTGGGATAGTCGTTATCTGTTTACAGTGCAGATAGAGGAGCTACCACTGCTTGCTTTTTTACCTTTGATAAGCTAGTTATCTTATTAAACCTGTCCCTCAGAATATACCATGTCAGGTCTATTTAACTGTCACTTGCAAACCAGAATAATCCCTAGTGTATTGAAATTACTTTAAAAGTTCTTTACTGTTCTGGCTTGCTGCTGCACAGATTGTTACTCTTGACAGTGTTCAGTGAAAGCAAAAGAAAAGGTACTAAAGTGTGTCTGTAGTTTCTGATTTAATGGATAATGCTTAAGTTTTATTTTAAAAATCTCAACAAAGTAACATAACCAAGTGAGCTCTGCAAGCAGGAACATGAAAGGCTGTAAGTAAATGCCTATTAGTATCTTCAGAGTGGCATTAAAACCCTCCCCTTTCAGATAAAGTCCATGTGGACAAGACTTACTAATTGGAGTGGTGTGGCAGACAGAAAGTCATTGCTTAATTTTTCTTGGGAGCAACACCCTGTTCTTCCTCAGTGAAATCGCTGTGGAAACTTTCAAAAAAATGTTTTTTCTACATGTATAAACAGACTGCGCTGGAATTCCATGCATGTCTGTTTTCTCACTAGTGCAAAGTAGTGCAGGATTGTTATCTGATCTGCATTAAGTTTGTTAAAGAATTTTTTTTCCCCTTACTGGTTTTGATTAAAGGCAAAGCAGCACATTAGTGATCGTACCTGGTGTTTTACTGATTGTCTAGTTTCTTTGCGCTTTTTGTATTCAAGTAAGGCAGAAAGTATCCTGAGACTCTGTGTTTGTTGCCTCTTACCCTTGGAACTTGGCTAGTGAGTGACCAAGAGTAGAATTCTTAAAATAGTGAAAAAAAAGGGGGGTTTATTTTTACTATTTTATTAGATGAAGTCTTCTGGGAAAGTTATAAAATCTTTTGTAAATCAGGTGCAGTGAATTTATTACTATCAGTGCTATTATGTTCCAGGTAAATCAGCTTTCTATCTATGGAAATGAAAGCAAAACAAACAACTATTACTTTTGATTTATAGGCTGCTTCTATAATAGGCTTTTGTCACTGATACAATTTGCATTTCATAAGCACATTTGAGTTTGTTTCAGAAGTAATGAGCAAGAAGGGAATGTAGCATGCTGGGTTTTCTCTTGTGGTTGACCCTAGTATAAAACAATGAAAAACTCAAGGATCTTAAATTACATAAGTAAGTTTAAATTTCTATCTTCACTAACATTCAAGGGAAGAGACAAAGCTATCAACTGAGATGGGATACTGACAGACTTTCTTAACCCTTAAATTATTCAGAGTATGGAGTACCTAATGCAATTTAATGATCCAGTATTTTCTCGGCATTGTTTAAATGGATTTAATTTTTATAGGCTAAACTCCGAACGTAGGCATCCCAGAATCAAGTTGATTTGTATCAGGTAAGAATGAAGGACGTTACTTTGTCCCTCCAAAATGTTACCAGGCTTTTTCATAAAGTCTTCAAGTATGCTCCACCTACTTCTGGTGCTGTAAGTACAACTGTGCATACGTAACTTCAGTGCATGATCTCCCTTCCTATACAAGAATTAGTGCATTTCAGTTCTTCTGGAGTTGCTTCCTGTATTTAGGTTTGAAACATGTCTGCATTGACCTTGCTACAGACTAGAACTGAGTGCTGAAAGGACTTACTAACTTAATTTAGACCATATTGCTTCTGTTCAAATCCCTTAAGCGTATTTTTTAGATTTCAAAAACCTTATTTTTCCTGTGATGCTACGGCTCCTTAGTATATTGAAAGTTACTTCCTAAATAAGTAAACTCTTGCGCCAAGTCAGTTTGCTTTTCGGTAACAACCCCATCTATTAGACTCTTGCTGTGCTGTGTTTGCTGCCATTCGTGTTCTCTGAATATAGCTCACAGAATTGCACATTATTCCCTGTTTGTGGGTGTGTCCTTTTTAAAGATGTAATCAGCTGCTGACATTTATATACATACATGCCAGATAAGCTAAGGAGTTCTTTCTCAACAGCTTCAGCTTTCTCATGCTTGAATCTATCAGGAAATGAATATTTTTTTCAAGATTCTTTGCTGATGATAGTAAAAAGCAGCAAATGCCCGTAAAATGTGGTTTCAGGTTGTTAACCCCTGAAGTAATATTTTTATTTTGATTGCATTTACACCCACATTTAAACAATCAGGTTTAGCTCACAGTTATACTTGATACATATGTAGCTGATAGTTATTGATCTCTATGAAATTTGATACAGAAGTAGTCTCAGCCTGTCTGCTTAAAGTTTACTATTCAAATGCTCAACTCTGGGCTTAACTGCAAAGCCTCCATCAAAAGCTGCATTAAGAACTTCATCTAGACAGCTTGCCATAACAAAATTCAAATCCTGCCGTACATTCACTGCAATTTCTTCAAGATCTTTTTCATTTCTTCGAGGAATGATAATTCTCTTCAGTCCAGCTCGGTGTGCTGCCAGGACTTTGTCTTTAATTCCCCCAACCTAGTAAGAAGAAATACATATATGAAAAAAATCCGTGACACTAATCTAATACAGTAATTATTGTAACAAATCACATCAGGAGTTAAATTTTAATGAAAGATTCTCCCTCCCCCAATCATTTAGGAAAGCAATTAAAAATGCAGCAGTAGTTTTAGCTCATTATATGCTTAATGAGGGAAATATGTTAATATGCTACAGTACCCTTTCTCTAACAGTTAATAGCAAAAGGAAAAAAAAATTAAAAATAATATTGTTGTGCAGGTACAAGAGTATCAATAGTGGAAAAGTCATTACTTCTCAGGATTTTTTTTTCTTAAGAAAGATGGCCTTAACTCAGTTTTTTCATATGATGTGCTGAAATCCTGCACCTACATTAGAACAGAAGATTTTCACAATAAAGGCAGTATTAGGTTTAGGGGGAAAATAGTCTTAAGGATGCTTTATCGTACCACACAATAAATAGCTTGAGTTGTACAACAGAAAATGCACAGAAAAGCAAACCTGTGCTCCAAAACTGCAAAGATGGCTTTGTTGTAGAAAAACAGGCATCACTTCAAAAAGCCACCTGTTTGAGTTTGTAAGGAGATGTAAAGAGGGGGTTTAAATTAGTTTTTCTTTTAGTCACAGCTGTAGCTTCTTCCCCTTGAACTCTTTTCTAATCCTATTTAAAGACCCTCTTACAGAAGAAACTTGTAATTTTACAATGCTTTAGAGGAAAAGAAAGCCTTGTATTACAGCACAACGGGCAAAATTCAGGCTGCTCTAAAACAAAGTAGTAGTGAACCTAAGTCCTCACGGTGATCAGTCTAGTCTGGACAATGCTACATACTTACCACATTGCTTGCTTTCAGGCAGCAGGTGCAGTTAATGGCATGGTCGTATCAATTAAGTTACTAATAATAGTAAGATTCTAGACAACATTCAGCAAGAAGGTAAACCTGGCTTAGTATTTAGAGATACCTAATTTTTGCACCCACCTTAAACAATAGGAAAAACTCGGTCGCTGGTGCAATAAAGGCAATTTATTTGGAAAGCTAAGATCAGAGTTAGTGCAGTGTTTGTTTTTCACTAGAGCCTTGAACAGCAGGCAATCTTGTCAGTCTAACTGCCACCAGAAAGCTATTTCAGAGATCCTTCTAGTCTGCTACCTCACCATGTTCTCTCTGGTTTACTCTCTACTGCATGAAACAAAATACTATTTTCCAGCTTCATCCTTCCTTTGTCCATCATTTGGTATGAGATGATAACTCCCACATCTGCTTAATCACTTATGCCAGGCTCCATTTGATACTTAAAACTAAACCTGTATTTGTCTGAAAACTTTCCTTTGCCCTCATGCTTTGAAAAAGCTTTGTGGGAACACCGTTCAGCTGAACTATATACAAGGAACAAAATTTAAGAAGAATCTAAAAATACATGTATAGAGATGGTTTCAAGAGTAACCTATAGGCAATTACTGAAACTGGAGATACTTCTGTAGTAATAGCTTGAGGAAGCACGTTTAGAAATTGCAATACATATTTTGAACCATCTTGAATTTTAAGATTTCTAGGTTTCCTTTCTAACTAGACATTGTAATGTGCTTTCCCTGAAAACAGCATCAAGACTAGCTTTAACATTAAATGCAAAGCAGACAGGCGTGGTACAGTACTACAGCAGGCTGGCTTCCATCAGCCTCTTACAACTGCGCCAGAGGAGATGGGATTGCTGCTAAGGAACGATCCAGCGAGACTTTGCTTTTGTAAACGGCTATAAACAGATTTTATATCCAGAATGTGGAGAATTAATACAACTTAGCTCTTTTCTCAAATTACACTTACTGGAAGAACAAGGCCTCTTAGTGTAATTTCTCCTGTCATGGCTACATCTGAACACACCAGCCGCCCACTGAAGAGTGAAGCAAGACAGGTTACTATGGTAACACCAGCAGATGGTCCATCTTTTGTGACAGCTCCAGCTGGGAAGTGCAGATGGATGTCAGTGTTGTCAAGGAGATCAAAACTTCCAGAAGCTTAAGGAAAAAAAGAATGGTTTGAATGTGAAAAATCTAAACCCATTTTGTTCCTGGTCTTTATTCTTTAAAGCCCACCAGAGAACTGAAAGTCTTAGCACTAGTTTTTAACAGTAGGCTGAAAAAACAACACTATGTTGCAGAGGCCCTAGAAAAACAAACAGAAAGAAAACCCAACAAGCTTTCCTACATCCAGATTCCCAGACAAAACCGTAACAAGTTAACCCATAAGGCTCAGCATTTGCATGTGTTGGGAAATTCAGAGTGGGGATTAAGGTAGAAATCAAGGAATTCCTACATGGAAATTTTAGGTTTTTTATGTCACAAACCATAAATGTCAATTTTCAGAGAACATACCATAAAATCAACACTCCACAGAAACCCAGTATTGACCACTATTAAGAAGTAAATATCTCATTTACATCTTTTCACCTTACTTAACCTGTAGGACATAACAGTGTAAACTACAGAGGTAAATGCATATACAGGTAATGCCAGCAGCATTCATACATTGATTCAATTTAGTTTTTTAACTATCTAAACTTCCATAAATAATGACAGATACTGGACAATTACTTGACTATTCAGCAGATGATCAAACTAGAAAGCACATTTCTAGAACTCCTGGGAGGTTCAAACAAAAAACAAGAGTTACAAAAGAACTGTTACTGCAGTTCAACAGCTGCCATGCAAACCCAACTAATTCTCAAAATATTAAAACTTAGACTACGAAAACCTGCTTTTAACAGAAACTGTGTCTTAATTTTAGAAGACGACTACAGACTTGTGTATCCATATCTACATCAGAAAGTACTGCTGTAAAGCTTGAATGTAAAAATGAGTAAGAGGCAGTGTCTGCCACAGCTAAGGAGAAGCACCTCGGCACAGAGGCTGTCCACAGCCTTCCGGGTTGTTGCAGGGAGGCACCGGCCAGGGTGGGAGAATCTGCAGTGACAACTCGTGTTCTGCCTAGACTGACCTGTTTGCAGGCCACTATCGCCTCAGCTGGGCAGGAATCAGGAAAAGAACTACAAAAAAGGATCTCTAGAGCTGATTTCATCTTCAGTGCAGCACTGATTGCTGGAAAACCCTTCCTCGGTTAAGGCAACACTTCATACGTTTCCACAGTGAGTACAAGTAACTTCCACTGTTACTCAGCAATGTTACAATCCGCTGAATTATTGAAAAATATCAAGTTTTAGGACATTTAATTTCCATACAATATTAATGCTTCCTTTATGTGCATCCCGGCAGTAAGAGGCCAATGGCTGCATACAATCTCTATGATGCAATACAGCTATGCATGGTTCGTCATTTTTTCCCAACCTACCGTTGGTTAGCTGGTATCTCTTTGCATTGCTGCGCAACCAGCTAATGGCAAGATGCGCCGACTCCTTCATAACATCTCCGAGCTGGCCAGTCAAAGTAAGCTGACCTTCTCCATCCATGCGACTAGCTTCTACAAACATGATCTCTCCCCCTAAGGGAGTCCAAGCCAAGCCTATGGCTACTCCTGGCTGACTTAAGCGTTCAGACACCTGGAGGAAAATAACAGAGGAAACAGTTTAGGAAACAGTCATAACAAAACTATTGCAAAAACAATTTGGTAGTTGATTTTAAAACAACTGTACCCATTAAAACACAAAAGTTAAGCCCCAGTGTCTGATCTCTTTTTTTTTTTTTTTAATGCAGCAGTAATTCTGCCTTATGTGTAAACATTAATTACAGAATAGGAGCCGTATGTGACTGCTTAGCTTAAGGCAATGGCAAACATCTGGGTATATCATTTTTGAAACCCTCCCCACTCCCAAAAGTTCAATGAGAATCTTTCTCTTCAACGGACTTCAAGTATTTAGTCAATCCTGACTGAATGCTTATATGACTTAATCCATCTGCTAGAGGTATATTTGCCCTACTCTGTTTGTTACTTACACAAAAAAGCCAGTTTTGCTCCCGAATGTTACCTAAAAGCCTTTTTAAAGGAGGTTGCGTTGCCTGAACTAGTCAGACAACGCACTGATTTTTGTTTATTGCAAACATTTATAAATAATTTTGTATAATGAAAACACGAGTCTGCTAGCAGGCTAGATATGAAAGAGGATGGGAAAACTCACTGACTCCCATTAGTAATTACAAGTAGTTAAGCAAGCTCTACCCCGCACAAGACTATGATCTACTTATCTAAAAGTCTGCCTATGCCCAGTTACTGATGAGAGTAACGGAGGTCTCTGAATCCCAGTCTCTGTGTTTAAGAGAAGGAAAAAGAGGCAGGATGTCTTCCACGAAAGGTCCAGGGTTTGATTTTTTTTTTCCTTTGTCTGAGAGAGTCTTTTAGAATATACAGAAAGTCCTTTTGTCTTCCTGAGCTTCAAGGAGATGAAGAAACCCCGATGAAAGATCATACAGCTATTCAGCATGTTCTGAACTACTAAGTTATGTATTTATTACGAGGCAGAAAAGAGACTGGATGAATTTTTACTGTGTCAGGCAGTGACTAGAGCAAAAGACAAATACTCCTTTGTTAAATAAAGCGATAGGCCCATTTTAAAATAATTTTGTCTCTTACTGAAATGCAGAATCGGAAGTTAATTTGATTCATTCCTGAAAGGGATGAATTCTTCATTAAACTGTTTAGAGAATTTAAAGAAATGTTTCATTTCTTGGATAGAAAACAAGTCAAAGGAGCCTCACAACAGAACCATAGGAAAAGAATTCCAATTCTGAAATCTGCATTTCTAGTTACATTAACATTTCTCAAACTATTTTTTTCCCTTCTAAGCACATTTAACATTCCATTTTATACTACTTGCAAATCCAGAGCAATAGACTGGGTTTTTCCCTCTAGCATCAACTCATTCTGCACTGCACAGCCTACCATAATCTCAATGCTTTCATTTTGTTTCTTCCCAAGAGTTAGCAGAGAAGTAAACTAATCAGACTTTGTGCAGACACTGAAAAGGCAAAGCTCTGTATACACAAAGTTGACTTGCTTTTAACCATCAGCGCAGCTGCAAGATCAGAGAAATCTGTACAGAAGCCTGCACAGTCGTGTACCTTAGGTCCGGAGGCGGAAATACTTGTACAGCTCTGCTGTGAGCTGGCTGTGTTAGAAATACTTCCATTTGTGAGCTTCAAAGATAGATAAAGTTATTAAATATTCTAGTCCCTTACTAAAATGCCTCTCTGTAAGCCCACTAGAAATGCTGCTGCGAGTCCCCAAGTAGTACACGGGCCTGAAGTTTTGTAAGTCAAAGAGCAGCAGTGGATTACCTAAGCAGAACAACATAGCCTCCCATGAGATTATCAGAATAAGAACTCTCTTCCTAAATAGGAGCCAAACATTAACATTTCAGTATTAGGCTGAAATCCATCCCCATCATAAAAATAAAATAAAAATCAAGACCATAAAATTCTTAATGCTAGTTTCTCTCTCCTGTTTCACAAATAGAAAACGGCTTCCTTTATGCAGTAAGAGTGAACAACTATTCACTCTACAGCTGGTACCTCTGGTTACTGGCCAAAAAGAGATGCACATTTTAAATAAATAAGCTCATTTACAAACACACAAGTTGTGCTACTTGTAGCTGTAGACAACTCAGATATCTGACAGGAACAACTTGCTCATGCAAGAGAATTGGTGAAGCAAAAAAAAAAAGCATTTAAAGTCCTACAAAATGAAATTAAATATACATGCTTCTTGTTATAATTTCTGGTTTTGTATCACATGCTTTGCCAAATGCTATACTGAACAATCAAATGCTGTCTTCTAAGTTTGATGACTAAGATTCAAAATGTGACCCTTGCTCAGGATCTCTGTTTCTTGGTTTGAGGGAAATTAGCACACCGCAGAGGCGCAGTGCAAGTAGTGCCAACTCTGGCTACAGCAAAGCTATGCTGGTACAGGAGCTCCTGGCGCAACGAGACTCCAGCCCTCAGGAGAGACCAGCAGCAGAGGCCCGTGGGACTGGTGTTACACTCCCGGATCTGGCTGCCAACCAGGTAAGTTAGTAACTATACTGATCTCACGCTAAAGCAAAGGAAGCCACACAGCCCCTCTCCTTGGTTCTCTTGTGGCTCTCAGTTATCTACATATTTTGAACGACATCATGCCATTTGCTTTTATTAGCATAATTTAGCTAGAACGGCTGTTTCTTTTTCTAGCATTTAAGAAAATTGTACATAATAGAGTGTTTCACTTTTATGATATCAAAATACCTCATCTTACCAAGCATTTTCATTTTTGTTAACATAAGTTTCTATATCCATTCCCTGTATTTTATTACTTACAGTGACTTACTCTGATTAGCTTAGTAATTGCTTAGTAATTCAGGTTAACAAAATCAATTCATCCTGCTTACGCTGAAATCCAACAACATTGAAGCATTCTCCTTTACACGTGAGATAATCCTGTATTTTGGCAACCTCTCATGGTTTCAAACATTTCGAGTATAATGAACAAAAGTAACTGTCCGTACCCTCTCCCATCCCAAAGTAGCCATCAACAAGGTTTGTTGGTTTGGGATTTTTTGTTTTCTTTTCCTTTTTTTGGACTCGATGTTAGCACTGGCTCTAACTGTGTATCAATTCAAAACAGTTTACAGACTAATTCCACTGTTTGAGAGCTCAGGGGCAGAAAATAGCGAACATGACTAAAGATCAAAAAACAAGTGGTTCTAAAGACTCATAATTTATCTCACCTCAGCACAAACTCCTTCCTCTACCCTCAGACTAGGTAGGTACCTCCTCCTACTTTCACAAGTAAGTTGAGATCTCGTAAGAGAAACTAGGTGTGTAGTAAGTGTTAATCACCTTTCGACCATCGTTCTTCGCACTAACTGGTAGACTCAGAGGCCAGCAACTTCTCTTGCTGTGCTACTAGAGACTGTTCTACCCCTGCTGCAACCTCCTCACCTGAACGTTAACTGATGCGTGTTGACAGGCGTATGTCTAGAGAACGCCCTGGCAGCTTTGATAACCATCTTCAGAAAAGACCCCTGAAAATCCCTAAAAACACACACACACAAAACCCCATACAATCATACAATACCTAGTGGAAAGTGCATTATATTACATTAAACATACCTATGAAGTGTTACAGTGAGCTCCACAAGACTCAATCACTCCTGGCACCTCTGAATAATTTCTTCTCACAAAAAGTCAGAAGAATTTAAATCAGAAAAAATCCTTACTTATACTTTTTAAACAACTTCAATTAAAAATGACCATTAGAATCAGCTGATGACTGGTCAGGTCTGTCAGATGATGAGAGAAGAGGTCACTGACCTGCATAAACAATCTTGTTTTTTGAAAATTTTTGTAGATGAGACCAACCCAGCTACGATTTAGCTGTAATCTGAGTAGACGAACATATTGTCAGATACTTTTTAGCTGCCTGGACACCGCAAAATTAAAGTCTTAACATTTAGCGCAGTCATTCATTTTAAAATATTTAAGGTTATTCCAAGATAAAGGAAAAGAGACATCCGCAAGTCCGCAGTTTTGGAGTTACTTTGTAAGTCAGCATAACTGGCAAAAAGCTATTAAGTCACTGATTCATAATGGGAAGATGAGAACCAGTCCTAAGTTACTTGCTGGCCTTTAGCATCTTTGTTATCCTTCCACAGGTTCTCCCAATCTAACTGTACAAACCTTTTTTCTAGTCTACTCTTCTGATGCATTCCCTAGCAAACCACTGCAGGCAAAATATATAACAGCAGCTTCCCTTTAAGGGAGGAGGATTTCCCAGAAGTATCACCACAAGACTGGTATTTCTTAGATGAAAATGCCTATCTAAACCCGTGCTTTGTACAGGTTTTGCTTCTAAAAGATAACCTAATTCGTTCCTTAATTAGAATTGTGTATGTCCCATGAAATAGAGCTTCTTTTATGGCATCTGCACTTTCAGTTCCTAGAATAGGTAATTTCACTGACCTAGAGCTTCTGTCACTTCAACTTCACTCACATTATGAGGATACCGACTAATTCTGATGGGCCTTCCTGTGGTGCCAATAATGTTGTTGTTAACTGAACAGAACTAAAGGTTGAAAGAAAAGGGGGGGGGGGGAGTTAAAATCCAAGTCAAAAGAGAAATACTTCATTATAAACACTCTGGATATGTTATAAATCCTTTCCCCCAAAAGAGTGCTGTGCTGAAACATTTCATTAAATCTTTTACACTTTAAACTACTGTCAAGATTATTCTTCCAAAGCTTTACTGTGTGATCTATTCCAACATTTGTTCTGTACGGTGACACATAAGATTATTTATTTGTGATAAATGAATTAATCCTACAAGTATGAGCCGAGTCTTCTGTCATGCCCTTCTGCTGGGAGACCTCTGCAGAAAATATACAAGCAATGCACTGAAAAGGTGAAAGATGAATCACTTATTTTAAGGTATTCCCTGAAGGACAACATATCAATTAAGTCATGTCATGTTTTCAGTTGTATTTCCTCAGTCTCATCCAAATTCTGACATGGTGGCTGCCTCCGTTGCATCTTTATTTCAACTAATTATAAATGGCAAAATGCAGGTCAAAGGTGAAGCTTTAAAGACTAGATATTGAGAGAGAGACACACTGCAGACTACAAAACCAGAAAAAACACCAGTAGCCAATCTGAAACGCCTGTCATTGAGACAGGAGCGATACTCTTCATTTGAAAGAACTTTGGGGGCACTTGAGAAAATTTGGAGAAATAATAGGTTAGTTGGGAAAATTCATTAAAACAGGAGTTATGTGGCTATCCGAGCAATTTACATTGAAAAAATCATAAAGTGTGTACTGAAAAATATTTACTCATTAATAAATACAGCAAATAGTACATGAAAATAAATCCTGAGCTGCTGAGGGAATTGATGCTGTGTGGATTCATTTCTAGTTCTATTTATACACTACTTAATTTGCCTGCTAAATATGGAAACGTTTAAAAAACTTTTGATACACAAGTCAAAAGCTTCAGTCAGTCTTACTTCAGCTTATATAGGCCAGCAGATCCATGAAATGCTTATATGTATATTCATGGCAACTGTTCATGCAAAAAAACCTGCCCAACCCAGCACTCATGTATTTGTGTATTTGGAATTAAGAACCACACTTTAAAAATTTTACTTGCACTACTTACTCCTGTAGAAAAAGGACAGAATAGCAGAAATTATTTGCCAACACAGCCACGCTACCAAATTTAAATGAATAATCAACTCCAGAAAAAGTTCAAAACTAGGCAGAACATCTAACGAAGGTCACATATTAGCATATTTCTTGGCCTACAATCTAAGTTTTAAAAAGTATGATAAGCTCATATTTATTTAATTCTACTCTTGATTGGGAAGTAGGAGTACAGTTGCAAGTGACCAGAACTTTTGTACAAATCTACAAAATTCAATTTATTTTTTAGCACCTTTATGAAACTAATAAACACCATTTGTAGAAATCAGAGTAGTGGCTTGAATATTAAGTTCAATTTACTACAATGGCTTTATGTGCATCTGCAATTCAAGCACTAAAAAGCCAAATGATCCTGCAGTGCTTTAGCTCCAAAGACCAGATATCTGAAGGACATAACATACCTCAAAATGAAAATTTGAATAGAATGTTATTTCTCTGAAAAAAAGTCCACATGCTATTTTCCAGTAATTGTTTCCAAAAGTCAGGTAGCGAGAAAAAGATAGACAGATTAGTAAAAATTTCCATAGGAGTATTACAAGTGATCTGATGGCTACAGTCATTCCAAATCAATCTTAAGTATATCCACGCTACCTTCTTAATTAAAATAGCCTTGAACTGTCTTGTGTGATTTTATTGTTGGGTATAGCGACTTCTGACGGATGAAAAGAAAGAACGTAAGTTGCTTACAATAAAGTCATTTGCCTAAAGAGCAATCTCTTCTAATTTCTGAAAGTAAAGAAAATAAATCAGAACACAAATGACCAATATGAAAAAACTCAGCCAAGAGAGTCGTAACGTCCTGCTCTATTGATCACTTGATCTTCCTTGCCTCCCATTCCCCCCAACTCCCACTGCTACCATCATCCTCCTCTAACACAATCAATAATGCTGTCTTCCTTCAACTTGTTTCCTCATTTCTGTCTCTTCATTAAGAATCTCTTCCACGATAAAATCTTCGTATCAAAAAACCTCAGTTCAGGTCTGAAAACTGACTCATTCCTTAATGATCATTCATTTTCTCCTGGTTTCCCCACATATCTTGTCCCCTTTTTGTCCTCCAAATCCCACTGGAGTCTAGTTCTCTCATCTAGGAGAGAAGAATTATCACAGGAAAGTTCTTAAAAGTTTGAATTTTGTCTCTTCTGGAGGTTTTTCCCTTCATTTCTATTTTCTCCATAACTTACTGGTTCACTGATCTTTTCTCCAGGATAAATACAGAAAAAATTTAGCGTTCCATCAGCAACTGGTTTCCTGTAATAGTGTTATATATGCTACTTATACTTGGTCAGTTCACCTGGACCTGAAGTAAAGCAGAGAATAACTGCAATGTAAATGGTGAAAAGAGAATCCCAAACTAACAAACTATTTTAATTGATGGTATTTTCACAGAATGTAGCAAAATATAGATGGGGGAAAGAAAAAATTCTGGAATATGCCTACTGAGGAACAGAGCTGGTACTAGGAAGCTGGAGGTGCCTGACTGATCATAAAACATTTTTAATAGCTAAGAGTCACATTAATCTAAAGAATGTCTGAGAACTTCTGGTGCAAACTGAAGTGGTTTTAATACCCAAAAATGCCGACTGGCTTTAAGGAGGTATGTGGGACAGTCCTTAACACAGCTGCCTCAGAGATGGGATTCCTAGGTTCTACTTTTGGCTTCTTTCCCAAGACCACCAAACATCCCCCAAACAAAAGCAAAGTTGTTATAAACTAAAAAAACACCACCACATTCTTAAGCACTGCTGCAGGCATCTTTGCTAACAGAAAGTCATGCCATTATGTTATTTACGTACTCTGAATTAAAACAAAATAAAACAAAAACTTCTTTAGGTGAAAAAACACTTGGTGGAACACAAAGAAACACAGTTCTGTTACTAATACATTTTTTAAGAAGTTAACATTGTATAAACTCAGTCAATAGCAATAAAATAGACAACTAGTCAAACCAGACAAAAACAGCAGCCAGGCAGAAACAAATGAGGATGTTACCTCCATTTCATACATGGGTGGCCCCAGGATATCTTTTAAAGCATGGAAATCAATTAAAATTGGCATTTCAGGTGGCAGAGCCAGGTCAGCTGTGTCACTGATGGATTCTGGTTTTGCGTCTTCTGTGACATGCTCTTTGCAATCTAAGAGAAGAAAATCTAATTTAGTATTTGTGGCAGTCTTTCTTGACACAGGAATTAAAAAAAATCATGACAGAAAAATAAAATACTCAAAGAAATGCTCAGAAAGTTCATGAAAGTGTGCTTAAACTATCTTTCACAAAAATCTTGTCAAATTAAAGATAATATGGCATCAAATTTAATTATTAAGCCTAAACATGTTCTAACTGTTCAGCAAAGATAATAAATCTAGAGCACTGACAGAGATGCAACTGACTTGCTTAAATGCATTTTGAACTAAGTCAAATAGCAAAACACATTAAGTTCATTTAGGACTTTGCACTTTTCATCAGATTGGTGCACAAAAACAGTATTTGTAGGAGATGATCATGTTTAATGTAGCGTAATATAGACTATAGGGCTGAATGTGGAAATACTGAAAGTTTAGTAACTACTGTTCTTTTTACGTACCTTTACAACTGTGCTCTCTGTGGTCTCTTTCCGCAAGGATTTAAATGCTTAACTTCTGACACTAATAATTAAGTCTGTCAAATAAAGTAGGAGTATTTTGGCCAGATTTACATACATTGCTTTGCCACATGGCTGCATGACTTATAGCTAGCTTGCATCACATTCAGTAACATCTCGTTTCCCAGTATCCAACAAGGATAGCGTAACTTGCTGCTCTGTAACTGCCTTCCTCTCTCCACACCCCAATCCCTCGCACACGTACGCTCAACACCAGCTGACCGGGCACTGGAGAACCTGCTGCATGTAGGTCACACAGAAACCAGCTCCCCTGAACCCTAGCTCACCCAGCCCTGGTGTGCCGCCTCCTTCCAGGCTGTCAGATGGAACCACCACCCCAACACAGCACAGCCCACCTTCGTTGCAGCCTATGCAGCACGTATTCTGACATTACGCATTTTACTTTGATTTTTGTCTCTTATGACTATTATGGCTTTACTCAATCATACAATGGTTTGGGTTGGAAGGGAGCTTTAAAGATCACCTAGTCCAACCTCCCCCGCCATAGGCAGGGACACCTTTCACTAGGTCAGGTTGCTTAATTCACAAAATTGACGTCCCTCATTTGTTCAACAACCAGTTCGGCACACAGCATATACAGTCCTTGCTAGTGGAAAAACCTCAAACAATTTCAGTACAACAACTTCATCTACAGCTTTTGTCTTGAAATATTATGCTTACACAGGGCTCTGCTCTTCTCTTTGTTGGATGAGATATTTCTAGGGTGCTTGACGAATAACCCCTAGCAGCAAAAAATTCCTCAAAGATCAAATTATTAGGCATTTTCAGAAATACCTACAGGTGTGATATACTCTTCAGGAAGGGCTATAAAATCTGACACTTTTGAATGCAATATACTCAAGCATCACCCAGAAGGGACCACATAATTAAAGCAATAGTTACGGATTCAAAAGTGTGCTCTTTCCTTCCTCCATTTATAGTATGATTGTATTTCTTACCTATACAATTGTTTCCCTAGCAGAATTTCCTTAAAATTTCTGTTTTCTCTACAAATGTGTTTTCGATACAAAAGTGAACTGTAATGGGGACCCTATAAATATCAAAGCCTCAAAATTGTTTTAAACCAGACTGCACAGCCAGTTGTTTGCATGAATAACTTCAAGAACTTAAACATCATTTGTACTAGGCCTACACTGCACATTTACTTAAGCGACTGTATACAGAAGGAGAATGTAAGCAGAGTCATTTCCCCACAGAATTTGATCCAGATGCAAAAGGCTCATTACCATTTTCTTGAAAGCCCTAAGCAATATTTTAGTGAAACATATATCAGAGAAATGAAAAATACTTGAACAATCCAGATGTTTCTAAGGTTCTGTGGCAGTTTTATGGCAGTGCCTCCCAGCCCTGAGGCTGCCATTATGAGAAGCATTGTACACATACATATAGTGAAGATATTTCTTCCCACCCCAAAAACACAAGCCTAAGATACATTTAAAGCGATAGCCTATCTTACGCAGGAATGTACACTGAGCTTCAAGACTTCTGCACCATATCTTGGGGAATTACCCGCTGTTGCTTCCTTTCTTTGAATTCTTTTTTACTTTCAACGAAGAAGCTGTCTTCCTTTGCATATTAATGCATGCACAATAATTGAAGATCCAGCAACTTAAACAATTATAGAAAAACACAAATCACTGATCTAACCTATTTAATATAACATTAAGAGGTGTTCTGTGCTGCAAAAGTAATTCTTGGAATGGATGAGGAGAGAATGTCTCCTTTCACAAGATACAAACTATCCTTTTATTAACCCTGATATATAAAGGCTTTTTTACAGTTAATTTTGTTGCAGTGCAATTCTCACTAATGCCTTCATACAGTATCAAGGAAAACATTCTACATCACTATTACCATAATAACACCAACTCAATTTTCATTCACGACTCAAATCTAATAGTTATTATCCAACAGACACTAATCTTTCCATTGTACAACTCATTGCTCCATGCATAAATCCCATTCCCTTACTGTAAACACTGCCTTAGTCAGATGGCCCTCCTGTTGTTCCATCATGTCTCTATATTTTTGTTGAACTACTATTTCTGTACATAATAAATTCAAATACATAAATACTAGCAAGTCTAGGAAACACAACCCTGCATGCTATTCTTGCAACTCTGACTGCAATTTCAACACTACGGATTTTCAAAACCTGAGTAATTTGATACGTCAATTCATATTTTAAAACAAAACTGAGTTTAAAAACAACTGTTTTTGTTCTATACCAAGATTTTACTGCCTAACAAACACATTTTTCCATTTCCGCTTGCTCTTATTTCGCCTAGTTCTACGTATACAGCTGAAGGAGAGAGATGTCTCATAAACAAATCAGCAGGTAATTTTTGAGGCCACCGGCCCTATTAAAAGAATCAGAAACTCTTTCTTTAAGTTTATGTAATCTAATTAGTAGACCCCATTTTATAAATATGTAACAATAACAAAGTCCAGAATTTTTCTAAAAATATTAACCTAAATTCTGACATTATCTAATTTTCTATAAAAGCATACAGTGATGTTCCAAAATATAATTACATACACTAACTTTTTCTTTGAAGGAAAAAACATTTTTTCGTCACCTTTACAGAAGTGCTGAGTATGAAGAATCTATAAAGATGCAAGTAATTGAGATTTCCATTAATGATGACAAATACATGTTCCCTACCTATGCCAGATGAATAGCCATACAAGTTAAATGACACATTTATCTAAAACAAGACAGTTAAATTCAAGTTTCCGTAAACAGAACTTTTGGTTAGGACCACAGGTTAATCATCTTACATTTTGAGTTAAGTTGGGGAAATAAGCTAAAATGTCAAAGAAGTGCCCTTAACAGAGCTCCACACTGCACTGGGGGAACCACCTGCTGATCTACTACTACATTACTGCTTAAACAAAACAAGCATGGTACTGAGTTGTTTTAACATTTAAAAATTGGAAAAACTAAAACAAACAAACAAACAAAAAACCCCCCACCAAAAACCCAACAAACACCCCTCTCCCCAAAAAATCTAAAAAGCAACCAATCAACCACAGAACATTAAGTTTGTAAAATTTTCAGAGCAGAATCTGCAGCTACTCATCAAAGATCACGACAATGTTCCTCAGGAATTTGCCTTTGCAAGTTCCCAAAACAAAACAAAATCTTGCATGTAAATACTGGATTTGTAAGGAAATGGACTCCTAAGAAAACATACTGACAATGAACTAATATGTAATTCAGGATTTAATCTAAAAAGGAACTCCATGGCACAAAGACAAAGATTTAAGAATTTAAGACTGCTACTTTCTTCCAGAGATATAATGGAAATGAGTGAATAGAAGAGCCTAAAACTTCCTCAACATGTAGCAATTTCTCAGCTCCTCATAAAATGTATTTAAATTAAGCACTAGTAATACATAAGTCTTAAACCTAAAGATTTCTAGCCATACTTACTGGCCAAGATAGAAGAATATAATAGAAACCTAAAATTTTTAAACAGCTTTTAACATAACATATTCTGATTTGCTGAATTGCTATGAAGAGGTATAAAAAAAGAACATAAGCATGAAAGAAAAGGTTTCAAGTTTGTTGGCAATTAAAGGGAAAATAGCATGTTCTTTTTTCTCAGCTGATTTACTAGCAGATGCTTCAGCTAGTAAATCAGACCCAGAATTATTTTAGCCCCTCCAAACTGACTTACAAACTCCACAAAACTGCAGTTAGGTAGGAAAGAATGAGATTGCCCTTGTTGGACCACAGTCCACATTCAAAGCCAGGGATAACATGAAACTACATCTTAAAAGCAACTTTCCATTGTCCAACTTAAATCTTATGCACTACATACTTGGGAAGTGTTACTTCCCAAAGATTTTCTTTTGGAATGGAACTCCTTCCTGGGACCCCAATCCTACTAATGCTTACTTGTATACTTAAATTTAATGCTATGTGCTTTATTCCCCACAGGATCAGAAAATTTCTCTTTTCACAAAATAATTACATTCCATCAATTTTGATCTAGAATAACAACATGTACTTGAAGCACTTGAATTTGAGGTTTTCATGCAGGAATATTTAGATAAATTAACATGGT
Organism: Calonectris borealis; assembly: GCF_964195595.1. Lineage (NCBI taxonomy): Eukaryota > Metazoa > Chordata > Aves > Procellariiformes > Procellariidae > Calonectris > Calonectris borealis. Next base: position 8,472,709 of record NC_134323.1, read on the forward strand.
AAAAAAATAGTTTGTATATAAACCCAACTTTTTGTAACATTTATGCCTCTTTGGCCTAAAACAGAAAAGACATTCCAAGCAATTTTTAGAAAGAACCACATATTACAGTCTGCAGAACTGATAAGTATACTAACGCCAGCACAGCTGAGCTCAAACTTGAGTGCCCACAGTCATACCACCACAGGATTTATGCTGATCAGATTTCATAAACTCATTTCGCAGCACTATGGGAGATCCCATGCTCTGGAAGTGCTGAGTTTTGACTAGAACATCGAATAGGTCACTTTTTGCAATAGCAGTCATGTTAGCCCAGCTGTATTAAGGCCCTTATACATACTAAAAACAAGCGAAACTCCCCACAGTCATGCATAATAATGTTTTGTGAATAAAATGCATTATGCCCAAAAGTTGAGGGAGGGAGAGTAAAGACTACATGTTTCAGTTCACAATGACCACTTCAGTCAAACTTGCATTTAAACTCAAAAGCAAGTGTTGTTTCATCCTCAAGGAGTAGAACAAAGTGTATTGTATTACTGGGTTATGGAAATGTTTAAGTATTTTCAAAGCCTTGGTTTCAACATAGACAGAATCCTCATTTAATCACTTCTAGTTATTAAATATTACCTGTCCTAAACCTCCTTTCAAGTCTGAATTAGACAAATCATTTTTCACTCTGGGTTTCAACTGTCGTATCATGATATGATGCCTTAGTGCACAGTTGCTGCATTGTATTCTCAAGGCAGTTGCACTAAAATAGGAAGGAGAGTTTCACATATTTTTGTGACTCCTAGAATTTCTTCTAGTGTCAAAGACTAGATGAGTGTCTCATAAATCTTAGATAGTGTTTCAGTAAAATATCAGATAAAATATCAGTGTTACTGTACACAAGGATGACTCCCTGGAGAGGTCTGAAAAATGACTCCATTTGCTTTTGCTGAAGTTCACTGTACAAATTCAACGACTGACGCAAACTAACACTCCTCCACTTGCCAACTTCATCATAAAGCGCAGGAGTCAAAGGAGCGAGAAAGGCAATACAAAGCTGCCAGTGTATTTCAGTCATGCATTTTTGGAAAGTGCTAAACACAGCTTGACAGCATATCTCCTAGCATCAGTTCTGCTATAGCAGGTATCCTCCATTTTTAGAGCCTACTATCAAACAGTGTCAAAAGCCTGATGTTTACAAAGCCTTGAAAACAGATGCTCCACTTTGAGTTAATAATCTGATATAATCAATATAATGATGGAAATTTTGCGGTTCTACCACCTAATGACTTTCAACTTTTATTACAAACCCACAAGCCAGAAGGCACTCAGCTGAATAAACACAATAGGCACCATGTTACTATTCTGATATGCTATGAATCATATACAAATTATGCTTTAGCAAGTTAGAATCTACAAGGCAAGCCTGTAGCTTGCTCTCTCATATTCACAACTCATGACATGTGAATGCACTAACTGCAGAGTCTCAATCCCACATCAGTAACTGACAAATGTGTAAAGCAAAAATGAATTATAGGTCTTTCTATACAGATAAAGAAAAAAAAAAATCAAGAAATAATTCTAAATGAAACTATTAAGAGACAACAACTTGATTAACTATTATTCCAGAGTAATTCATTATACGAAATAAAAATTCATCATCGCTATGCACAACTGCACAAATGTCCACTGATCAACAGGAAAAAAAAATTCCAAAGAAATAAATTTAGGCTACAAATCCCATTACTTGCATCAACTTGCAAATATTTGGGGATATTTCTGGGTTTTAAATGCTTGGTTGTTTCCAACAGACTGAATGAAAACTAAACAAAAATATTTTTTTAAAAGTGTCCTACTCTCATATACTGCCAACAAGTGACATATTCTGCTAAAAATACGGCAGGGTATAAGCGCATTATTAGTACAAAATAAAACACATGTGGCAGACTCCACCATTCTATACATGTCTTCATAATATCAAAGTTTAACTATAGAGCCACCTGTCTCTTGGACTCCCTTTTATTAACACAGCTTTTTCTTATGGACAGTTTCAATTCCAGAAGTACAAAGGCTTCACAGCTCATTTCTTCTGGGCTTACTCCAAATTGTGCGTCAACCAAAAATGCTAGCATTTTGCCCTCTTTTGAAGCACTTAGCTTGCTGTTTTCACTTAGCTTTGGTAAGTCGCAAGTCCAGTACTAATTTTAACAGTGTATAATTTTAATAGTGTAAATACCTAAGTTGCAAGTACAGTGCTAATTTTAACATTGTAAATACCTCTCTCACTGGATTGAGATGTCTAATACAGTTCCTTTTTGTTCTTTGCTTTAATAGCAAAATGTTTCTTCTTATAGTATCAGGAGTTGTGCTCTGAACCTACTTTTCGTTTATTTTATCAGAAGGCTTGAAGAGCAAAATGACAATTTTTTTTATTCAGCAATCGCATTAGATTTTTTAAGCACATTTTAGACACAGCTACCCTTCAGTGCAAAGAAATACTTTAAAAATATGACATGCTCATAAGCCTGGCCACCACAGCCCAAAGGCTCAGCATTCTCCTTCCAAAGCAAGTTCAGGTATCACAGAAGTAACGACAAACCCAGTGTTTGACTTCAGAAAAATCCAGCACAGAGGAGAGAAGGTAGACAAGATGCACATAATATAAATGGAAACCATTAATAAATATGTCTTAAAAGCTCTTCCTTCTAATGTAGATGGAACAATTTAAACTGCACAGTCATTCACACATGCACAGCCACTGCTACTGTGAGAATTCACTTTCTTTAAGCCAAACACTCAGAGAAAACTGAGCTGAATCCACTTAAGCAAACACTAATCTGTAGACCAAATTCAATCTTCTGATACTACGGTTCCTACAGACATTATGATGATCTTAGAAAACTCAACAAGGTATAAAAGAAGATTTAATTTTCAGAAAGGAAATACTGAGTTAGGGAAAAAAGGCAAGGTAAAGCTGAAAGACCTTCAATAAACAGATTTCCAGAGACAAATTACAAAAGTTTTTACTATGGGTAAAACTCTTCTTCATATACTTTTCTAATTAATACAACTGTTTTTACAAATATTGGTTATATTTCGCCCCCCAGGATTTACTCTCTGAAAGTGGGGGGGGCACCATTCAGACTTGTAAGCTGCCTTATTTTAAAGGAACAGATAACGAGTCTCCTTATTTGTCCTCCTCCAAACCGGTCTGGAACTATTGTAGCTGTACAGATGTTAAAACTGAAAGGTTTTTTCCACATCAGCTTAGTTGTGGAATCTTTCAAAACATCAAACCAACAGGGGTCTGTTTAGTATTTTAAGTTTGTGAGTATTCTGGAGCAAAAGTAAGCAGCCATTCTGCAGTTTTTGCTTTCCGGTGTCCTCTGGCATACAGTTGTTCTCTGACAGACTGGCAGTATTTCTTGTCAGAAAGTGTCCACTGGATTCACTGCAGTCTTTAAAAAACAAACAAACAAAACAACCGACACCCAGTTTGCTAGATTTTATTGAGACTAAGGACTATCCACATTTTAGAAGTTCAGCTTCAGATTCAGATTCTGTCCTTTCACATTTCTCATCTACCTTGAACTGTGGGCTCCTGCAGAAATCTAGGGCTGCAATGAGCACTCTGAAGCCTTCAACAGAAAACTGCGGTGTACAGTGAGATCTTCCATCAGCAACTGGCTGGAATAAAACCATAACCGTCTATGCTCTGCATGGTATGTTTCACCAAACACAGTATGGATGTTCATTCTTATTAAGAGAGAACATTGATTTGGGGATAAAAAGGGAGCAGTCACCAGTTGTGTGTTGCACACGAATTGGATAACGGGCCAGACTCATTCCTTTCCCGCTTCTATTTCAAGACTAGAAAGAGGTCTACCTTTACTGGTGAAGCAGTTACCTGAGTATTTTTGCTGTTTGAGACTTTTATGTTCAGTTTTCATACAATCTGTTGGATGACATGTCTGTATACATGGGTAACAAGGACAGACTTACTGAAGTTGACAAGTTATCAAAGCTCTAAGAGACTTAGAATAAGCGCAGTCTTAAAAGGCATGTAAGAAGAGCCCCTAAACCTTTCTAATTTCAAAGCTCTTCAAGCAGACATTTATTTTAGAGTGCAACAAAATAACCTGATTGAGTTCTGAGCTTGTAGAGCATGCACAGCACAGTTAAAGAACCTTTTTAAAAACAATAATTAAAACCATGCTTAGTCTTTTATTAAAGAAAAAAAAGTGAAAGATTTGCGTAAAAAAACCTAGGAAGACATAAAAAGATACACAAATCGTAATTGCATATCTAAGATATGAAACAGATCCACTGTACTTCTCAATTACCAACCTGGCAGGTTGAAATTACTCTACTTATGTATCCCAAGCCATAATGCAGCACTACTTGAACCATGCATAATAAGAATGTCACTCTATTTGCAAAGCTTTTAAAAACAGAGCCCTTAAAGAAGCATAAAAAAAGAGAAAATGTTGATAAATCAGCCTCCTAGTGACTACGTTAGAAGTTTCCTTTTTAATAAAACGTGCAAAAGATACACACCTTCTCCTTCACCCACTTCAGCACGATCTGGCTTTGTTTCTTTGTGCTGTCCTTCTGCCACTTTCACAGCCACTGCTCTGCAAATAGCTCCCAGCTTCCGATCCAGAGAGCGGACTCCTGCCTCTCTAGTGTATCTAGCGTAGAGACAATTGTTTTATTGGTGAATATGCTTTGTAAGAGAGATTTCTTTTGAATGTAAACACACTTTCCTTTTAAAAATACATCCAAATAAAATGAGACGTGAAAGCCAGTGAGACCTTGGGCTACTCTAATAAACAGGAAAAAAATGTCATGTGCTTTTATCAAAATAATTGTGGTTTGCTAAAAAATTGTAAAGAAAGACAAACTACTGAGTGGAAAGAAGACACGACTAACACCTGGTGTCAAACCTTAGCGAAATGCTAAACAATGCTCCCATAGCACTGAGCTCTTCTCAGATGCATAAAAATTAAAAGGAGGAACTATTTTAAAACTCAAAATACAGTTCACTGAAAGTTGAGGAACCGATTGTAAAAGAGTATTTTCTTTTAGTCTATGAATTAAAAAGGAACACCAGACAGTAACACTCACTAAATGCCAAAATGCTGTTCCTGGTCATAAAATACTGATACACTTTGTCCGTTGGAAATAAGCTAGTTTCAAGTCCAAAAGATGTTCTGATCAATATCTTTGCTTTCACATCCAGCAAAAAAAGTAGTTCTAATTAATACAAGCTATTTAAAAAAACACATTTTAATTTTTTTACCCTAATTCTGATTTTTAGATAAATGTGGTCCATCAAGTCACAAGAAACAAAATGGTAATTTCCATTTTTTCTATGAAAATGACAGAAATAAAACTTCATTCTTTAAAATAAAGGTTGTCTGCTGCCAAGATCATAGCTTCACACACTGAACACTGCAGCAATACTAGCGTCAAGTGTTTCTATTTATTCATAATGCCTTGCCAATTGTGTCAACACAACTGATTGTGAGCCACACTCTGAGAGCTAGAGCAAGGAGTTCTCTAGAGAAGGAAGGATGATTCAGTTTAGACACCAGAGCCAGACAGAGCTCAGGAAAGAGCAGTTCCATAAATCACCAATTGTTGAACTTCTGAAGTTATTAAGGACAATAGATCTTAAGAAATGTTTTTTGTTATCACTTTATAAATGATTTACTAGTTACCAGAAAAAGAAGTTAAACTTAAAGCAATGAACAACATACTTACCTGGTAATTATGTCCAAAGTGGTTACTTGTGGAATCTGTATTTGCTGTGGAGTCAGGCCATGTTGTTCAAGCTGTTTAGGAATCAAGTGTCTATGTGCAATTTCAATTTTTTCTTCTTGTGTGTATCCTTCAAAAGAAAAAGCATATGTTTACTAATCTTTTTGCTCCTAGACTACGATATAATCAAATTTCTTACCATTTATAATTGTACCTGATTGAATTTAACAAAAAAACCCCAGCTATAATTTAAAAGGCTGTTGGTATGATACTTCGTGGTTATTCATAACTTCATGTGAACAAGAAGAATAGAATTTTAGTGTTTCAAAGATCCCTTTCTTCATTGGAATCTTAAAAAGATGCATCAGCCAACAGCCAGTTAGAATACAAACACATCGATTAGTGAAAATATTGTTATAGAATGTATCGATGTTATCTCCATATACCCGGAACTGAATTTTCCTAAGTGCAATGCTAAATTTCATTCTCATGACAGAGGCCATAATGGAGGCATCCCGACTAGTCTCTTTTAACGATTCTGGCCATTCAGTCTAGATTCCTGGCAGGCTTACCTTAAGGAACTGCTTTTCCTTTCAGGAAAAACACCCCAACATTGTTTAGGACTTGCAATAGCCACTTTAATGAAAACACTGTAGCGTTACCTGGAACTTGAATAATTTCCATTCTGTCCAGCAGAGCAGGTGGGATAGTAGCTGTAGTGTTGGCTGTTGCTATAAAAAGGACTTGGGACAGATCAAAAGCTACATTTAAGTAGTGATCGGTGAAACTGTGATTTTGTTCTGGATCCAAGACCTTAACAAGAGTGAACAGAAAATTGATGCAGTTGCTCAATTAGAAGTAAATAAAATTTTTATATTCCATTTGGATCTGTCAAATCTGACTTTAGATTCATAAATATGTTATGAATATTACTAAAGCCTGACCCTCAATATCCTGCCTCGGTCTGATTACTCTGCAACTACATTCCACACCACATGCAAAAAAAAGTCGTTTCCCCATTAGTTCTTTTTACCCTTTTCTAAAGATGGCTGCAGCATTTCTCCAATCATCAAGTACCTCCTGCAAGCTACATCCATGACCTTTCACAGACAGTAGAGAGCGGCCTTTTAAGGACTCTCAGCACCCTTGGAAAAGCAGCCCATGTGGTCCCATGAACTTGTATGAGCAGAATTCTCTCAAGTAACCCCTGACTCCAATCCTCATCTGCTGCTGGTAGCTGTTCTTACTCTAAGCACACCAACCTGAGAGATGTCTCTGTGAAGACCAAGGGGAAGAACATGGATTATCTCAGCCTTACCTGCTGTCACTAAATCACCTGCCCCACTCATTCAGCTTTGTCCAGCCTTTTACTCCTAATATAGTAGAAGCTCATTGCCCATGACATCCCATGCAAGTCTTGACTGTAGGTGAGCCCTGGCCTTCCCAACACAATCTTTGCATTTTTCTTTTTTTCCCCAAATTTTGTGATAAAAAAAACAGAGACAAAATTAAATAAGCACTGAAGAACAACAACACACAGTCTGACCAATCTCAAAAATTTACTGCACAAGTACAACTACGGCTTAAAATATCAGTGTTGTCTTCCTATTGCTTTTAGTACTACTTATGTGTGCTATTACGACACTTGCATATATTTAAGCTACTACTTGACTAAGCTATTTTTCTGCATTAGGTGATAAATATTCTATATATGTGGATCATGAGTGTACTAAGGTGCTGTCTTGTAGTTTTTTTAACAGTGCTGAAAATTGTAAGTTCATTGTATATAGCAATCTACACTTGGCTTCTATATCACCACCTATGAATCACCTTCATTCCACCCCCCCCTTAAAGTACTGCCACACTTTTCCTTCCCAAATGATGAATTATCAATGCTACACCGACATGAATAATTCTCATGTTACAAATAATGGGACCTATGCATCTCCTGAGAAATAGCCCACTGCTGTCAAAATAATTTATCTGCCTATACCCAAATGAATGCACCCCTTGTCTTAACAACTTGAATTATAGCCAAGAACAGTGTTGATAATTCTAAAAAACTGAATTTGAGCACTTCTTAGCTGGTTATGAAAGAAACAATTCTGAATTTTCATTACTCTCAAATTCTGTTCAGTCTTTGAAAAGTTAAAAATCTTTAGAACAGAAATGTTTATGATCACAACAAACTAGTAAAATACTTTTTTATGGAATGCCAAAAACACAGCAGAACTTTTAAAAACAAAGAACAATTTCTGATTTTATTTTGAAGTACTGCACAGATTTAAGACTAATATTTGGAAATGTATTGCGACTGTAATAAAATACAAGTTATACGTTCCCCTTAGTAGTGAAATCTTAAAACATACTGAAGCATATACCTAAATTCTAAAACTAGGGTTGGAACTCAGTGAATGCTATTGTTCATTGGCAATAAGCTATTCAAAAGCTGCTTTTCTTACCCTCTTCAGCAGGCAGCTGCTATCATTTACTCCCTTATGTACTGATGAAGGCAAAGGCCTTGAAGTATCTTGACTAGCCAAGTACACTTATGCATAATTCAATCAGTTAAAGATGTCTCTTACCTCAACTAGTCCTACAATCTAGCCCTAAAATGTAGGGGGACACAACAATAGGCAGTGTTTCCAAGCACAGCATCTACAAACTTCAAAGAAAGTAGATCTACACCAAATATTAATCTCCCATTCAAAGTCTACTCTTGCAAATTTTTCAAAACTGATTTAAACAGCAAATCCTAATTCAACTTACCCTTTTTTTTAATACTGATAACACAGTATTTCCACAAAATTCCAGTCTATTAGCTGAAGCGTTTGCAACTACTTCCAAAGATGTTGAAAAACAATGTATTCTGACAGACCAAGTTGTTTTTTTATAACATTTATCTACACGCATGTTTATCTCTTTGTCCTTCCAGTCTGCAACTAGAAATCCTTACGAATCCCACTAGTGCTAAGCTGGTGATTATAATATTATTTACAAAGATACATAAAATGCATGCACAAACAATACTATCCAATAAAGGTAAAGGAAACTGTAATCAAAACAAACTTGGATTGTATCTAAAAATGTGAATTATCTGAGATTTTCTACAAAGGCTAGAGTTTCTCTGGACTAATAATTCTTTGTCATGGTAACTATTTCTTAGAATAAGACATAAAACAATATCACGCCTATGCATTTAAAACAGATTTTCCAAAGCAAATAGAACTGTTCTTCAGCTAGGTATCTCTGCTAAAGTTCAAAAGTTTTCAAAGATATTCAACTAATACAAAAATATTAATTACAACAAGAACACTCAGGGAACAAAATATCTTGGTTAATTTATGGCCGACAGCTCACATGCACACAAAGGCTTCTCTGTACCAGCTTTTTATTACCACAAAATCCAGAATAAGTTCCACGAACATTTAATTGCCTGGCTATGCTCCTGGTCTAATTTCCCTGCATACAAATACTCACTATCAGGCACTTGGATCCATTTCTGTTTTCTTCTCTTTTAAACAGAGGTCATCTAAATTTAGACTAAAACATTCCCTTGTTGATGAACAGTAACTGGAAATAGGAAGACATTCTGTTTTGCTTAAGCAACAACTCTGCAGAAGCACTGGAACTAAACATATATCCGGCGATTATAAAACATCAAGCTTTGCTTCCAAGCTTACAGGGTATGGCAATTTTCTTCTTGAATATATCCGACTGTAGACAGTCAGTGAGAATTTAACACACCTACACATTAAGGAAAAAAGGATGTGCCTTTTATAGTTAATGATGGCACTTACCAACAAGAAGCAGCAGTCTGAAAAACAAATGTGCCAGTTAGGTGACCACTTACTATTGTTTGTTCTCCTACATAATAGCCACCTTTGCTCATTCCAGATGGACTTTCCAACAATGTAAACCACAAAAAGCAGATGAAAATTAAGCTAATATGTCCAGGCATGAGTTCTCCATTAGAAGAGGTAAAGCACCTGCTTCAGGATGTTTAGACAGCAGTAGAGGGATATACAGATCTCACATGGGAGCAGCCCAGACATGGTTAATAGAGCAATTACTTCTCCAGATGCAACTAATGGTCAATTAGCAACGAGTTACATAAAGACTGCAGCCCAGGCAGACAGTTGGAAGCTAACCTGACAAGCCTCAGCTGGAATAATCCATGGCAGGAGCTGAGCTGAATATCACTGAGACTGGTTTTAAAATATGGAAACCAGAAACATCCCAAAGCAGCAACAAAGTATCAAAAACTCAAACACAAATAATTAAAAAAAAAATTAATTTCATTTGCCCTCACACACTTGTCACGACAGAAGAAGAACAGAAATGCTAATTCTCTACTGCAAGACAGGGAATGAAAAATAAATTAGAAGAAACAGAAAAGGTTGAGTAAAATTAATATTAATGTACAGATCTGGATTCATGATTGGAACACTTCCAAAAAAAGTTATTCTCTTTCCAAGAAAAGCCAAATCATTGCTTCATTACTGACTCTGACTGCCTAGCAAACAACATTCAGCTAGCTAACAAAATTTGATTTTCAGGTATTTTTTACCCATGCATTGACTAGATTTAGGCCAGTTTAGTTCAATATCTAAGGGAGAAATGACGGAAAAAATATCAGCAAACTCAAAACCAGAGCTCATTACCATTAACAGCAAAGAGTAAACAAAATCCCACAAATGAAAAGTACAAAGAAAATGCATTTGAATATTTGTTACACTCCCCTGCTTGTCTTCCTTGCACTTAGAGGCTTTTCATGCACTCTAGAAATGTGTACTACACACTTGAGAAATATGCAGGTAAAGGACCATAACCGTCATTTTTAGAAGCTAAAAAAAGTGAAGCCATGGTATTTTCTAGCACATTTAAATTATTACTAGCTCATGTTAACATGCAAAGATCAAAACAGAGCTCTCAAACCACAGCCTGTTCATATGCTGATTTTCAAAGAACTAGTTGGCCTTGTCAAAACAGTAATTTTACACTATCTAGCAGGAAGAAAATCATGACATTTGTAGAATGTCAATTGACATTTCATTTGCAGAAAGTCATACAGCATACAGATGAGCTCAAGTCACCTTAATTTAAGTAGCATTTTTCAAATTCAAATCACTGTATTAAGCACTGTCAGTCAAAAAGAGTCACTAGAATGACTCTGTAGGCTAATATTACCAGAACTACTTTCATCCCCACCCAGAACCGCCGAGCTACAGAAGTTACCATACCTTAAGTCTGACAACTGAGATGCTTCTAGGATTATGCCCTGAATCATTTCAGTGAAAGTGAGCCAGGCTAGCTCAAAAAATTTGGATAAATGTCGTTTACTAACCCAACTCCTTTTGACTGAAACAGGTAAAGAACAATCACAGAAGCAGTTCAGCTGAAACAGTCATAGGATGATAGCCCCTACAGCCAGAGAGAACATAGAAGAGAGGTAGGCAGTGTAAAAACACAGCAGTATAAGGAAATTCTAAATGCGCACAATACCAAAACCATTAAGTGCACTAGTTCTACATCTGATCTGGACAGCCTCAAGCGTTTCAGCCTAGCCCAGCCTTGCTGTGCCATTACTTTCCTCATTCTCTCCTTTCCTCATCATCAGTGCTAGCACAGGAAGATGTACACAGCCTTCTGCACTAAGATGCTGGAGAAGGGCAATGCTCTTTGTCTTTTCCCCATACAGCAAACTGCTAGAATAAAACCACTGAATATGCAACTCAGTGGAAGAAGGAATTGTATTGGGATATCATCGTGTGTCATACTCCAGGGAAAAAGAAGGCAGAAAGGAGGTTATGGCAACTCATTACTGTTCTCTGCTGCAGAGTCCTCTGATACATGAAGCCTGCAAGGCATAGGTCTCAATTCATATTCTTCATAATCACTCAAGTTTTAGCCTCCTGAAATCCCAACAACTAACCTAATTAATAGCACCTCAACAGTTGATGGATTTACGAAATATTCCAACAGTATCTCGTTCACCACAGTCCTTACTTGTATCTCCTCGATTTTACTTGTGTCTTTAAGCAAGTCAACTTTAACACCTCTAAACTCTTTGTGATAAAATAACTACACCACATACTTCAAAATTAGATTAATTTATATCTTGGTCTGAGTCCCAGAATTTCAGAAAAAACACACTTAATAGCTGACTCTCATGGAAAGTGAACACTCACCACATCATAATCAGTCAAGGAGCAGGGATCTGTGACTTAAATGAAAAACTTAAGTTCAGAAAATTAATTACAACACTAATTAAAGAAATGCTGCTAAAAGAACATGAAACTAGTCCATATTACATACTAGATAAAATGTTTAGTTCCAATATAAGCTTATACCATGAAAAGCTTCAAAAATATATTGAAATTGTTCCAAGAAAGAAAGGGAAAACTTGAAAATGTCCAGCTACCATCTGCCGCCTCTACAGTTCTTTCTCATAGCTAACAGCATTTGGTCATTAAAAATCTGTGTCTTGAAGTCCCCCAAATACGTAATGTTTAAGGCTTGAACAGTCTTTAAATATACAAAACACTTAGCACAAAATACATCCTTGTGTTTAAGTACAGATCACTGAGATTAAAGATATCTTAGCATAAACAGCATTTGCGTTGTGCACAAGTAATTGACAGAAATCCAACAATGTCAAAACATCGCAGCTGGTATTTGAATAAAAAAGCTGACACTGTCATGTTATCTTTTGTCCAGTGAATGTTCCTTTCTGAGTCCAGTATTATAATTCTTTTTAATTACAAATGAAGCAATGCTTGTAATTTAACATCTTTTACCTCAAGCAAGGCTGCTGCAGGATCCCCCTGCAAGCTCTTCCCCAGTTTATCAACCTCATCTAACAGGAATACTGGATTGTTAACCCCGACAGTCTTCAGTCCATTGATTATTCTGCCAGGCATACTGCCAACATAGGTGCGCCTGTGAGAAATAAAGAGGGGACAGATCCGTGTAACAGGAGTAGAAACACCAAAACTAAACTGAAAGAAAAATGGAAAAATAAGCGGCATTGTAACAATTCTTGCTTTTTTTGCAAAACTTTTTTGAACTAGTTGATAAAAATATGGAATATGCATCTGAACTAATATAAGCAATTATATCAGCAGATGAAAATTCCAGTTCCATGGTGCACTAGTTGGTCTGGAAAGATAAACATATGCATTAAAGTATATGCAAACTTTATGGCTTGCAGGCATGATTCAGTACAAGCATGAATCTCATTAACACTAACATTTTAATAATGATGATACTGGGTTTTTGTCATCACAACAGAGTTCACACAGCATGTTACAAATTAGGGCAAAATTCCAAATATGCTGAACCGTCAATGTCCCCTGTATATACAGCATGCTTTAATTAATACTCACAAAAAATAATTGTATTTACTAGGTCATTTCAACATGAAATAAAAAAAATAGAACAGTGCAACGGTACAAAAAAGTTATGAGTCTGAATTCATTCAGCAAAGATGGTAAAAACTTTTTTTCACAATGCATAGAGCAACATTTTACATGCATATACATCCCTTGTTTGCTGCATTTGTCATAGCCTTTTCTGCTTGTGCCACGACTAAAAAAAATACTATAATTAAGAGTATGAAATGCTGGTCACTCAAGAAGAGAGAGATACATGAAGTGCTGAATTACAGTACCTATCTCATGACCCTCACAAAGCAGATATGCAGAACAGGCCTGCTTTGCCATATGATCTGTTTTAATACAGTCCAAAATAAACAGGATGACATTTAGAAAGACGAAACCAAAAATACCATGGGAGTAATTTCAAAAGATACTAGAGAAGACTTTAAATATAAAAAAAAAACCCAACTCAAACCACACAGCAATGATGTTAGTTCCATGTAATATTTAACCACTGAGGGAACAAATTGCCATTACTGTATTTAATTCTCGATCTGAGCAAAAATAAAAGTTTTTAAGATCTTTTAAATAGCCAGAAATGCAACTGAATTTCAGTTTGCCTATTGCCACCTTCATGAGACAGCTGCTAAAGACTGGAGCAGCCAGCATGCAATAGTTTATCAACTCACTGCTTTTGTGTAGAGTCTTTGCAGTGAGTGAGTGGATTCCTCTCCACTGAGGATCGCACCATGTAACATTTATTACAGCTCAAGAATCTGCATGGGGGAGCTATTATAATAGCATGCCACTTCACTCTCCATCTGTACAGAGTCAGCCTTGCCAAAAGAATGAAAGGATCCTATAAAATGCAATCAGAAAATTACAAGACTGAAGCAGAACTGAAGTTCACAGAAGTAAATCATTTACCAGTGCAACCAAATTAATCATTGTAGCAATTTTGGGGGCTTTTGGTTTCTTTGGGGTTTTTTGTTGGGTTTTTTTTTTGTTTGTGGTTTTGAGTTTTGTTTGTTTGCTTGTTGTTGGTGAGGTTTTGTTGTTGTTGTTGGCTTTGGTTTTTGTTAACAAAAGGTGCTTACAGCAGTAGTAAATAATTTTATATGCTTCAGAAACAATGCAGCCTGACTTTTAAAAATATTTCTAATATCCTATTTATGCCAGTAATAGGATAACATAATTAGGTAAACATTAAACATTCTTCTTCCTTGCTTGGTACATTATTCTCAAGTGCATGCTTAAAGACGTCACACTTTTTTAACGCATGTTTGTGTTTTTATATACACAAAGTTTTATCTGATCCTTCCAAATTCTATAAAATTTTGAGATACCTATGTTCCATCTAGTTTTAAGAAACAGCTTTGGTATATAAACTGAATGAAGGTAAACTGGGTTTCTCTAGTCAAGGGAAAGCACTGTGAATAATCACTCTTCCTCTCCCTTCACCATCCAATTGCAACAACACAGGTCAAAGGGTAAGTGTTAGGTAGCAAAAGGTTTTCTGAATAATAAATCTGTTTGTTTATACCCATGCACACACACACACCACTTTAAAAAACTTTTGCGGAGTTTTTCCAAATAGAAGCACTTAAAAAAAACCAAAACAAAACAGGAAGAGATTTTTCTTTCTTGAGACACAAAAAAGCTGTTTTTATTAATAGATTGAAATACCTTTTTTCCCTCAACTCTGAAAACAGACTTCAAGTCACAGTCATTTTAGATTCAAGTAGATTTGGGTGTTTAATGACATATTTACACTTGTGGAAGATTCTCACAGATACAGTATCTTTCAGTAAGACTTAACTGTTGTACACTATCAAGTTTCTTAACATTTTAAAATAAACCATATGCTAGGTAGGCTGGAGCACAATGTATCAAGACCTGTGGTGAAGAAAAAGCAGAAAAAAGCAAATATACTCAAGACAACATATGACAAGTCAAGTGAGATCAATACCTTGGAGAAATACAATTTTAAGAGTATAAAAATTAAGTGGCTTCTAAAGCAAGCAATAAGAAAAACATTCTAACAGTAACAGAAAATCATTAATTTAATATTTTTTTTATGCACCCTGTCCCAAGTAAGCCTTGGGTCATGAGCTACCGTATAAAAAACTTAAATAGAAACCACAGTCCAACTGAAATGGATCCAATGTTACGAAAATGATTAAATGGTTCCCTATACAACCCAAGAGTTGTTCAAGAAACTCAAACGTCACAATTAAAGGAACTATTGTTGGAAATATGGAGCAGTTTTGCAAAATACTCAGTCTCCACAGAATTAGGGTTAACAGATGAGAAAAGCACACAGTGGCTAGAAACATTCTGCTCTTCCTTTCGCTACCTGACAATTGACTATTCTCACTCTTCCACTCTCTCATACTTCCTTCTTCTCATTTGTATTTTCAATCATCTCTAGACATAGTAAACCTAAACAACTAACTCCGATTTAAGTGTTTAATTGATGCACTAAATTTCAAATAAAAACATGCTTAAATTTATTTACGTAATTTGATCAGGTATCACAAAATAGAAACTCGGGACTATACATTTTAGGATAACAACTACCTAGGTATCAACTCTTCCCATGTGTAACAGTCTAAATCTGTGATACATCTTCATTTATTAGAGGTGGACCAGTACCTATTTTATTATACTATTAATCAAAGACTCAAGATCTCCAAGGCAAGTAAAGAATGCTAATGCAAATGTCATATGTAGAATGACAAAGAACAATAACGTAGTATTTTACCTTGAAAATACAAACATAGGAATCCTGTTTCCATTTCTAAATGGTTATTATGGAACACATCTCAACACAAGACTCCTCAGTAAGACAGACCCTGCAGATATTTACATATAAAACCACTACAATATATTAAAATTACAAGCAGATATGGCCATTTATCTGCCTGGACATTAACTTTTGCCTTGTAACTTGTGAAACTGAATACTGTTGTTTGTGAACAGTAGCCACTGAATGTGATGTTATTCTTCATTTTCATTATTTTAGCTAGGGTTAAAAGGAGGAAAAACAATATTCTACGTCAGCATTTTTTATGATACAATGTGGCTTTGCTCATTTTTCAATGCACTGTGTCTCTCCATGCGTTAAACCTAGAAAGAGAGTCAGCTGCTTTCCATTCACAACAGGAAGTACAGATCAAGTTTCCCGGTTATCTCACTTGTGTAGTAACAATTAAAAAAAACCCTTAAGAGCTCATGCCACAGAAGGTCTGTAATTTAGTAATTTTTTTATTTATTTTTAAATCATTGAAAAGGTACCTTTAAAAAAACACTCGAGTTGTACAGCATGTCATTGGGAGCTACGTATCCTAGAAAATGCCAGACAGACAGCTGGGAAATCCAACCTTGTCAGCTCTCCCGATGTAAACTGGGAATGTGTATGAATCAGAACCCTTAAAGCAGTACTAGTATTATTGATAAAAACATGACCCACTTTCTTCATACTGTTCTAAAGACAAAAAGTTTTAGATTGTTTTTAACTACAGTGGTTTTCAAACTGCAGAGGTAGGAAAAGATAACAAAGTTAATGCCACCAAAGAAACTATTCCTGAACATACTTGCACAAGGTCACAGCTTGTTTTTTTGCAAGGACAGAGGCTGCATCTACTCAAGTGCTTTACAAATCCATGCTTTATACCTGAATAAACACAGATATTCCCATCATAGGTGAAACTGTTTGAGGTTTGGTTTTTTTCCAGTGCAACAAGGCCTATGCTGTGAACTTTCGCTAGCATAGCTGTAGTGCTGGGGAATCACACCTTTTCTCACACAGATGCACCTGAACAAGTCTTCAGCACAGGCCTAAGCCAGAAGTAAACTATCCAAACTTCTAGAAACTGAAAAGTGATGATAATATAAGAAAGAGTGCTTCACACAGAGGTGAGAGAGAGAGAGAAAAGAGCTTCACAGGGATCTCACCAGCACTACTATAAATAAATGGCACAATTACATCTTTCCTTTTCAAAAATAGGAAACCACACACACACACGCAACAGAGAAGATCATATATAGTTCCTGTATAAAACAAAATATCAGTACTGAGGAGATCAGTACTTAGGGTATGCAGTGAGCTTCTTGGAAAAAAATTCTAAGTCATCCTTCAGGGTGGTTTGGGGTTTTTTTACCTTTTTTTGGTATAAGTTAACAACAAATGTAAACCAGCAAATTTTTACATATGGTATAGATGACTGGTAAATGTGAACAACAGCTGGAGGATGTCTGATAAAGCAGCTATTTTTGTACGAAGATGATTTCATTTTGGGAATGCAGAACAGTAGTAGCTACTCTTCACCCAATCAAAAAAGGATTCACAAACTCCAGCTGCAGGCACGTGATCCACACTGAAATGGCAAAAACTGGGCGTTTCCGATTGCCCTAGTTACGCATCACATGGAACAGCACACTTACTGAAACACCACTCCCCACCCTGCTCCCATCTAATATGTTTTATTTTGCTTGCTGAATCTATCAGTCTGCATCTTTCACTTGCAACAGTAATAAGCGGCCAAAGTGAATGCTATTTCAGGCAATATTTGCTCGAAAGTGCAATCTTCTAGTATATTTAGTACATTTTTTTTAATGTTTAGTACATTAGTAGGTACACATACTATCATTCTTCTGTAATGTTAATGGATCCTTAACTTAAGTCTTAAAGCCTAATAAGGAGCTTTTAGGAGAAAAAGAATGGCTCCTAACATGTAATATTAGAAAATCAGCCCAATTAAAAGTAAAACTCAGGGAACAGCAGGCTATGTCTCCTCCACTTTTAGACCACCTCTGTAATTCCTCTCTATGACTGCCACCAGATGCACAATATGGATTCACTTGACTGGGAATAGCTTGAAGGATTTATTCATGCAAAAGGACATTAGAGAGAGACGTCTACAGAAAAGCTGCAGTTCTAATTTGATTAAATCTTATTCTGAGAAGCAGAAAAGCAGGAAAAAAATGAAGCAGAATTAAAAAAACAGTATGCAACAGTTGGGTTTGATTTTACCCACAAAAAACTTGCAAAAGCAATCTTTTACATGGGACTCCTCATACTAACTGCTCTAAAGTTTGTTTTTAAACTATACACTTGTTTGTTGAAGAGTAATCACATGATACTCTTGCTAATTCTAGACAGTATTTTCCTTTGCTGATGAAAAATAAACTTACTTATCAAATACTTCCCATCAGCTAATTTCAAGTAAATTTTTTAATACGAAATTTATCATGGTTACCTTCTAACACGCATTAATAATTTTAAAGTGCCCTCAAAAATACTACAATGACAGCCACAAACACCTGAGTTTAAAAGTTTTTAAAAGCCTCATTATCACATGACTGTAGCTGTCTTTACTCTTTACTAAAGTCTAAGCACAAGATAGAAAGCCAAACGAAAAAAAAGAAGAGGAAAACAGTAAGGAATTACTGGCAATTGAGTAAGAGTTGATGACAGTTTTACTTTTATTTATAATGTCAATTTGACAGACGTGGTTTCCCTGTTACAAAGGCTTGAGTGCTGCTCTGCCCTAGAAAAGCTACTTCTGTCTCTAATGCTTAGTATTCAACAGCCTCTAGTGGTTTCAGTTCAAATAGCAACATGTTGAATCACATTTTAAATTGTTTTTATGATGCATACCATCTGAAACATCAGAATACCTACTTATTAAGCAGTGATTAACAACACAATTTATGAATTACAGGAATAATACATAGTGAAGGAGGAGGACAGAGTTTCGCTTCTTTTTCCATTAACGTGTAAGTTAAATTGGTAAAAAGGCCAGCTATTACAAAGTTTTGCAAAACAATCACATACACATGCACAGAGTCCTGCTATGCAGTAAAAACTGATGTGTTAAAACAAATGTATCTAGAAACCCCCCAGTGGCTGCTGGGTATGTTGACCAAAACTACTCTAAGAAAAAACTGACAGATTATTCTTTCAAGCTACAAGCTCTAGGTAAGTGTCAAACACTCTGGAAAACAAAACTCCTGCAGGAAGTGCACAGGAGTAAACGTGTTGCTCATTTGATAAAGGGTGCTGAACTGAAGGTTTACAAACCAACTCTGAATTTTCAAGTTGTCATCAAGTACAAAATCACCATTTTCTTGCTTTTTCATCTCTCATGTTCTGGTCTAAAAAGTGATCAATAGTGTATTATACTCTAGATTCCTAGAAATATGTTATATTCCAGATTCCTAGAAGTTTATGTATATGTTCAGCACAAGATTTCCCACTGAGTCTCCCGCATTCCTTCCAGTTGGGACTGTGAGCTTCTACCACTCTAATGTATTCACACATGCAACTAGCTCACAGAGTCAGAAGTCTGATATCACAAAATGAACTTTTATTAGCGCATTTCTTGTAAGTGTTCATTAAAATTACATAGGGAAATGATAAGAATTCCAGGGTCTTTTTTATGCCTTGAAAACAAAAAGAAATTACAGAATAACCTGGAATTGAAGCAAGAATGATGGTGTATTCTGATGATTGAAAGTAGCAGCATAGCCATTGGGCAAAATTAACTGCTACATGGCATCAAAGAAATAACTGATAGCTTTAATTCATAATAATTTACCTACTATTGTAAGGAGAAATTCTATTCAATACCGTGACTTTAAAAAAAAAAAACAAACACATAGTTTTACAGATCTTTAGAACACTAAGAAATTCATTAGTCCAAATTTCCTACACTGCATGTGATAAGCATAAAATAAGTTTAATGCAACCAAAAATGCTGCACTGATGTTTGGCAGTTACTTATCTACATTACCCATTTATTATGCTTCCAGTTGCAAGGAATGGGGAATGTTCTAATATAAACAAATGATTTAAAAGACTAAGAAGTAGATACATAGAGAGACGCAAGATCAAAAAAAAAGTCCTAAGGAAAGTCAACCAAAAAATCTCCTTTCAAATCTTCCAGCTTAAGCATCCCTGTAAAACCTTCCTTTTGAAACAGGAAAACAGTACACTACCAAGTTTGAGATACTAAGTAACTCTAGCAACTTTTCAGCATCACTCTCAGTTTTCCTCCTGTTTTAGGGACAAACATGGTTATAAAGTAATGCATTGCTATTCATAGGCTATTTTGTATAACTAAATCTTTACATCCTTCTTAAAAAGTAGAAAAATCAGATCCAACATTTAACAGTTTCCATTAGACTTTCTACTGAATTTTACTTCAAAGTGCCAAAATGACTGAAGATGAAATTCCATTCTCCACAGTGACAATAAAGGGCAGCAGCAGAAGGAAAGAATAATGGCTGTATCTCAACACTAAACATCCATTCCTATTACTAAAATTCTCTCCCGAATAATACCGTTGAATAACAAGAAAAATCAGTGAATAACTATCATTGTTTGAATAAGCAAAATTTCTCTGTATTAGCTAAACAATGAAAATAATCAATACATTCTGTAACAAACAAAAGAAAAAACTGCAATTAGGAAAGGAAGAAGTAGTTACCTGTGGCCTCGAATATCAGACTGATCACAGACTCCTCCTAAAGCAATTCTGTGAAATTCTCGACCCAAAGTCTTTGCAATTGATCTTCCAACACTAGTTTTACCAACTCCTGGGGGCCCCACAAAACAAAGAATGGGTCCCTTGAGGTTGTTTTTAAGCTGTCGGACAGCTAAGTACTCCAAAACTCTCTTCTTCAACTTCTCCATAGCATAATGATCATTATCCAAAAGAATTCGAGCTGCACGAATTTCAAGGCGATCTATCAATCATTGACAACAGAAAAGATATCAGCACATTTACCTTTAAAAATGGAAACAATTAATTCTACGATACAATAGAAACAAACACATTTTCAAACATGTTCATCAATGCAATCCCCCTGACACACACACATATTTCAGACAACGTTTTCCTAAAACAAAGCCATTATAATTCTCCTTAATAAGGAAATTAGACATAAGCTAGAGAGATCATAGTACTGACCAACACAAAATTTTAAAAACCCCGCCTTTTCACTGTGTCATAGATGGAAATCTGGTTCAAATGAACTTAATATCTATTTTAGAACAGCGCATCAGTCATACAGAAATTTTTCAGCATTTGCTTTCTCACAGAAATAAGTCTGATCCTGTAAGGTCTTCTCAAAAGACAAATTCATCTATGTCCTCATCATCTACTTATGGTAAGAGTCTATAACCATCTCACAAACAGAGCAAGATGCTATTGGCTTGAAGGGCAGGCTTTACTTGCTATGCAACACTTAAAGTGATTCGGCACTGTAAAAAATACTCGTGATACTAGCACTGGAAAATCGGTTTTTTGCAATTGCCACAGTTTGAGATAAATGGTCAGGCCTCACCGATGGACATTAACTAATGCTTTACACAGAGCAGGAATTTCTGGCACAAAGCAGATGTCTTCTCTTCTGCTCTACAACATAAAGAGAGTAGGCAGGAAGCAGTGAAGCCTGTCAACTCTACACACACCCATCCTTCAACTTCTGTGCCTTCCAGATGCAGACCCCTCATACCGGTAAATGTGCATATTTCACATACAGACAACTGTGATTAAATTCTCATCGTCAACCATGTAAATTTTTGTAATGAACTATTGAACAAAAAATTCACTAATGATCATAATGTTCTACTGGATTTTCTATTTTTATATTCATGTATATTTTTATTCACTGTACCTATGGAGTCCAAAGCATCACTCACATGAATGTGAATACAAACTTCGCAACTTTAAAGTAAAAACTTCAAACTACATGTGACATGGCATAATTTTGCAAGATTAAAGAGCAGCTTTCACCACAGAACCATTCTGTTAGGACGAGTGTCAACAAGTACTTTACTCATTTTGGGATTCTTTGAACAATTATGTAGAGATCTGCAAAGATCTGTAGGTAGATCTTTTTACAATTTAATGATTAAAGAAAATATTTACAAGAAGATTTGTACACAGCCAATGCTCTAGTCAAAACGGCCAAAATTCATCACCATGCATACTGAGAAGGCAAAAGATAGACAAACATTTCTGCTGGTGTGGTATCTTAAATTTCTTTTAAAATCGGATTGTTTTAAATGCCATTCAAAAGCCTCATTCTTCAGTAGCTGCTAGAAGGAATTAAAATCCTTTTCTCCAGCAGTACACCTTCTGGAAAGTTATCTTGCCCACTTAATCTACTTGTGTTGGTCAGTAGGAAAAGTCATATTTGATTTTCTACTCTTTCCTCGCTCTCCATTTTTGCATACTGTTTCCATATTAATAATCACTCTCTGCTCACAACTTTTGAAAACTGTGGTACAAAGCCGACGTGATACTCAGTTTTTCTATTGTACCTGAAGTTATAATTATTAAAATCAACTATAATTGTGATTTTTCATCTTTTTGTTCCTTACCAAACTTGATTAACTTAAGACATGTCAGAACCTTCTTCAGGAAGGTCAATGCTACAAATATGTCTGACATATAAAAAGTAATTAGCTGCTCTTTTCTTCATTATTTTAGACACATGCTAGCACAGATTGTAAGTAGTAACACCTTCATTTTTCTGGGTAGATATTCGTAATACTTTTCACATTCAATTCTTAGATGTACAACTGAACTACATAGGCTATTCACTATACAGATATTACTTTAAGCCAGGCAGACCGTAAGACTTGAGTAATGTATTAATGACATTTTGATGATCAGACAATGAGACAAACATTTACAAGACAGAACTAAGTACATAGTGTTTACATGATGGCTACTTGTCCTAAAATGTCTGTGAAAGAGACAATCAACAATAATAGAAGGGTTTACCTTTTGTACTCTTGTTCCATGGCAATTCTACCATCAGTTCCAAGTAATTTCTTGTCAAAGCATATTCTGGCATTGACTGAGGCATCTTCTTTAATCTGGAAATACACACACAGAATTCATAAGGCTAATCAGGAATTAACTGCAAAGTAAGACTCTCCTGCACCACAAGATAGATATTTAGCAAACTTGAGGTCATCAGCATACCCTCTTACTTTCTGACAACCCTAACACTAAAAAAGCAAGTCACTTTCAATGAGGAGATCCTCTTTGCATAGTAATAGGTTATTTATAGGATACAAAGAGAAATGAAAAAAAGTGTCAGTTCCCTATGCATACATTGCATACGCAATGCATACACCACTATATATGCATCCTCACTGAAGAAGAAGTTGTTAACCATCATATCACCATGGATAGCACAGTTATCCCCTCACTTAAAACTGGGTCAGTTTATTCATTAATTATTAACAACTGCAGTGTTAGTATTTTTTTTTTCTTAGATCTTCACTTCATAACCTCTACAGAGGCTTAGAGCTTACAGTTTAATGCTATGTTAATGTGTAAACCGTATCTAGCAGACTTCGTATTTCTTTGTCATCACCTCTGATGTTCCAAAAAGATGAAATGATGAAATTCCTAAGCAAAAAACAGTACCCTACTAATTTTTTAAAAATCTTTTCCAAAACACAACCAAAACAAACATATCATCAAATAAGAAAAGGTTAACGCAAGATTTGTTTTAAAAAATAAAATAAAAGACTTTCACCATCTGAAAGTCTCCTACCTCTTTATTTCCTTAAGACAAACTTTAAGAGCTTGTTCTGACATACTGGATGTTCTAATCTTTTTTTCCAGCATGACAACATCATCATGATCTTCTTCTTCCTCTTCATCTTCTACAGTGCTTGGAATGTGATTGATTCTTCTATTAGGACGAATAGCTACAACCTACGAAATGAAAAACAGAGCCAGAGAATAGTATCAATATGGCATCAAATGACTCTTTAAAGGAACCCGAGCATTTATTCAATGTCAGAAAGTGCTCAGATTTTTAAAAAAAAAAGTTTCGGCAGTTTTAAAAGACTATTTTCTTTTTTAAGTATCTAAACAGCCAAAGTTGCCAGCTGGGTGTTCTCTGCAGCTCCAGACTGACCGTGAAAAATTATAGCTATAGATTAAAACTTTGCACAGATTAAAATCATGCACGTTCATTAGCCTGTTTAAAAGTGCATCTTTGTACTTATTTAGGATGTTTAAGTATCCCACATTTAAAGGTCCATACCCTTTTATCATCATCCTGTTTGGGCTTTCTTGTTTTCTGAAGCAGCTTCAGGCCTTCAATCTGTCTAACAAGCAATGGTATAGTCATCTTGAACCGTTCTTCCAGCCTAACAGCATCTAAAATCTAAGAGCAAGGAGTTATAAGTAGCCAACAAGTTTGTGCTGATGGATCATCAGTTTAGGGGAGGGGAACATGGAGGGTACTGTTACTGTCCTTTGATCAGTTACAGAATAGATGGTTTAGGAAAAACGGTAGCAAGAAAAGCAATGAGAATACAGCACACAAAATCTAGCCTCAAGGGTCTGGATGCCAAAACTACAAAGCACTCCAAAACCAGAAGTCTTTTATCCTGTTTTTAAAGCATCTTATTATTTCAGTCACATTTTCTGTAGCAAACATCTATCAGCATTCTATTTTTCAATTACTGAGCCTCAGAAAAGAGCTAGCCCTCTAAGAAAGTTACAGCATGATCTTCTTGGTTAATCCAGAAAAAAATCACCTTATACCTTAAGGTTTTTTTTTGTTTTGGTTTGGGGTTTTTTATTTCTTTTGTTTGTCTTTTCAAAATTTTATACACCATTCCATTTTCATGTTTAATGATGTTGATATGTGGAAATGGGCAGAATTTCGCTCTTGTATATTTCCACAGCTTCCACTGGCTGCTCTTTTCTTTATCACTTCTAATAAAAGGACGTGGTAAATTTAATGACTAACGTACCTTCCTCCAGCAGGATATTCAGCTACAGTACACACCTTCACTTCAAATTACTGCATTATTTTCTATTTGTTGTTTGAAAGAACAGCTTTGAAAAAAACTAACTTATGCTTTCAATTCAAGGTTGAACGTGCAGCTGGCAGTGACAAAAGAAAAGGAACAACAAACACAGCAAGCAAATGCAGAAATCAGACTAGTAAGCGTCAAGCCATAAGCATAAAGTTATTTTGACATATGATGCAAATTTAACCAGTGTCTCAGTGTTTAAAAACCCCCACACTTCACATGTTTTTAAAAAGATAAAAAACCCCGTGATTCTGAAGCTGTTGGTATTAAGAGATGTATAATGATCTCTCAACTGTGATAAGTAAGCAAGATTTCAACACAATTTGAAGAAGACTTATCATCTTTACCACGAGAAGGGGAAGTCCACACTGTATTTCTTGTTGTTTAATAAAATGAACGGTTTCCAATGCTAACTAGATTCATTTACCTATTAGGTGAGTTCTGACATACAGATATATAAACAATTCAAACAACAGCATAAGAGCTTTCTACAAGTATTCATGCTCAGTTATAAGAGAAATACCTTTTGACACAACATTATCACGGTACAGTCTCAAGTGTAAGCAATTTCAAAATTATCTAAAAGTGATTAACTGTAAAAAAAAAAAAAAAAGCAAACACCCAACTCCCCTTAAAAAAGTTTAAGAACATAATACCTGAAGCTTCTCTTGGTTGGATGTACGGATGATAGAAGTCAGTATATCTGGCAAAGCTTCTCTAGGCAGATTGTCCAAAAGACGTCTCAGCTTTGCAACTGCAGGAACGGACATATCCAGCATCTCAACCAACTGCAAGGAACACACAATGAACAATATTCATGATTGCCATGTTTCTTTTTAAATTATTTAAGTAAGTATCTGAGTTAAAAAGGATTGCATCTTTCAGTATGAAATGTGTCTAGGTACCTGCCAAAAAGCTACTGAAATAAATTAAAAAAAAGTTCACAGAAGAGGCACTAACTCAGCATAGGGCAATTAAGACTTTGGGCTTTCGTCCTGTTCGAGAAGTTCAAAAATACCATCGTTGTTTGCAGCACTTTTTTCAATGCCTACATCTCTTATTCCCCCCACACACCCTGATTAAAAACTTTCACAGTTAACACTATGATGACTCTTCTTCTACACATTATTTAAACTCAAATTCCTTATACCTGGGGATATCTGTCTATAATCAAGGCTCTAGAGGGTTTTTTTTCCCTTTAAAAATTAAAAAAAATCCAACCTCACAAAAAATCAATCCATTCTATATATTATTAGTTCTGGAAAAAAAAAATTCAAAAGTATTCCTTTTACTAGAGTGTATTTATAGTATCGCTGTATATGAAATAATGGCAACTTATCATAGCACTAACATACCCAGTTAGACTTATCCAGCAACAAGCTGTATAGCCAGCCTAGAACTCCATAAAGAAACCTTAATCTGTAACAAAAATACTTATTTTGTAGCAGAAGCACTGAAAATATACTAGTCGCTGAAAAATCTAAGAACTATAGAGAGAGAAGGGCAGATAGGAAACAAACAAAACCCCCAAATATACCTATAAATATGTCGATATATCATACATAGGATTAAAACAATTTACCTGCACTGCATACTTGTAGAATTGTTCTGACAACTCTCCAAGTTCCTCCTCAGATTTAAGCTGATTAGTGAACTGCTCAAGTCGATCTAACTGTTCAACTTCAGCAACAGGATACGGCTTCTCTTTCAGCAACTGCAGGATCTGGAATCGGCAGAGGCCAGTAACCAGCAACGTATAATGTGGCTTGGGCCAGTTGCTACCAACCACCTGAACTGCCAAGGCAGCAGTGCCAATCCTAAAAACAGATCAAATCTTCGTATTATATGTCACTTTCCACAGAACATTTAGTGTACCTCTTATCAAGAAGTAATCGAGCTATAGGTTGCAAGAACCTCCTGGGTCATAATTCCTTATCATGAAAGGCAACCAAACTATATACAATTTCCTTTGTAACACAGATTACAAAACCAAACCCTAAAACCTGAAAACGAGTAAGCTAACTGAAAAACTGACTAGGATAATACAATACAGTCACCTGATTTAGAAACATATGCCATTTTTTCATAAATAATTTAATGGATTTTGCTGTGGACAGGAACGCTGACATTTCCGCTTAAACTATACGCATTGGAAAATTGAGTGTTTGTAATTTACAGTTCTTCAGTGAAATTCTCAGCCTCATTCTGAACAAACGTTTTAGATCACATGTACCTGTGTAGGCAGATTTAAAAGAGAAGTTATCTTCTTGCAAAACCTTACCAAGTCCACTGATGTGGTAAAGTTTTGAGAGTAAGAGTTACAGCATGTTAGTTTTACTCATGCTTTATCCCACAGAAATACAATTCGTTTTCATTTTACGTGAACTAGGTAACGATCCATGCTACTTTGGCGAAAAATGTTGTCGTTAACAACCGCGACAGCCTTAATGCTCCCGGCCTGCGTTCTTTGATTGTATTTCCCTCTTCCACCTTGGTCTCCTTTTTCAAACTTTTCTCCCAGACGTCTGTCACAGTCCCCGTCATCTCCCCCCCCAACGGACGCTCGTCCGGTGCAGCGAGAAAAGTTTCTCCGAAGGGAGAAGCGTTTCCCACAGGGCGGCGGAGCAGCACAGACTCGCCCCCGCGGCCCGGCCCGCCCCCGCCAGCCCTACGCCCCCGCGGAGGTGACAACATGGCGAGCCCGCCTCGGGGCAGCACCGGCCCGGCCGGGCAGGCAGGGTCAGGTTCAGCGCGCTGCGGTGCGGCGGCAGCTCGGACAAGCGCGCCAGGGCGCGGCGTCCGAGGCCGCGAGAAGAGTCAGGCCGAGCCGGGCCGGGCGGCACCTGTGCAGGGAGGGCAGCTCGTCGCAGTCGGAGGTGGGGTCGCTGGTGTTGGGGATGACGCCGATGATGGTGCTTCTCAGCGAGGTGCCCTTCAGGAGCCGGCTGCGCACCAGCTGCATGTTGCGCGGCGAGTCCACGCTCGTCCGCATGGTCGAGCCGGGCAGCAGGACGCCCTCCTGGGTGAGCAGCAGCGGGAGGCGGCTGGGGATCTGGATGGCGCTGCCCGCCGCCATGGCCGCCCGCTCCGCTCCCCCGCGCGTCGCCCACACGCCGGCGCAACCGGGCAGCCCCGCCGCGCGGCTCCGCCCCGCTACGGGCGCCCGGAAGGGACAGCCCGCGCTGCACGCCGCCTCCGCACCTGCCCCCTGCCGGGCCGCGGACGGCAGAAGACAGGACGGGACGGGGCGGGCCGGGCCGCCAAGGGCGCGCTGCCCCGGCCTGTCCTCCGCCGAGGGTGACACACCTCCGCCCCCGCCTTGCGGGGGGGAACCTTCGTCTGCCTGGCCTCACATGCTCACGAGCCTTGTACAGTAAAGTAACTTCTCGCTTGCTTTTTCTCTCTCGTTTTTTCTTTTCCTCTCTTTTAAAAGACAAAGCCCGCTGCGGGCCAGGGCCCGAGGAGCGCGCTGGGCCCCGGTTCCCCTGAGCGCCCTATGGCCGCCTCAACCACCAGACGTCGGGCCGGCACTTACAATTTAGGCAGGCTCTAATTTATCTGTAAAAAAGAAAAAAGTGCTAGAGTCTGACATAGGAGAGGGAATTTATCATTTGTTAATTGGGATGGTTACTATGTGAAACCCATTTTTTGTTTGTCTTTACAAAAATCTGCTCCCCTGCATCTGCACTCATGGCCGAAGGCGCAGGTCAGTGCGGGTGCTCTCCAAAGCGCCCCGGGCAGCCCTAAAGTGAAGGGAGGAAATCGAGGACACATCATCTCTTCTGCAGGCGGGGTCCAAAGTCTGAGCCTTGCCCAGGCGCTGGGGAGCAGGGCAGAGCAAAGCACCCACTGGTGCTCCCCACTGGTGCTCCCCGCTGCCCAGCCCAAGCCAGGCAGGCTGCCTCCGGAGACAGACCCTGGGACCTCGCAAGTGCCGTGGGAGTTTTACTGCGGTAGAGTTGTTTTCAGCAGAGCTGGAGGTATCAGCCAAGGTGACAGCTCACTACGATCAGTAACATTCCTTTGCCCAGTCCTGCAAAAGCCTGCCCAGGTGAAAGGGCTCTGAGCACTCAGGCCCTATGGAGAGTTCAGATGAACAAGCAGGTTTTAGAAACTTTCCTTTTTTTTTTTTTCCCCACTGGTGAAAAGAGGTGCAATATCAAAATTGCATAATGTAACAAACTACATTAGCCAATCCCTTGTTAATCGTTGACTTGCATGATATGTTTTGAACAAAGGTAAACCTGTACAGAGGGGAAATCTCAGTAGCGACAAACTGAAAATTTGAAATGCATAAGTATAGCTACAGTGAAAAACTTGCTTAGTCATGCAGTTTATTAATACCTCAATCTGTTGGCCTACAGGAAAATGTCAAGGTAACGGGATATATGGAAATACTAACAATATATTTAAATGCAAGAAGTTATTACAGCTGAGAAAAGTATCTTCTGAAGCAGCCACCTCAGGTACCTTAGAAAGAAGCTGGAATTTAATATACTATTCAACATGACATTTAGAAAACATTAATACAAAAGGGCACATAACACAGGAATATGGAAAGTGTTTTGTGATCTTCCTGATGTTAAATATAATTACGCTGTAAACATATGTTCAACACTCACAAATGTTTAAGCGTCTCAAACTATATTAGTTTGAAATGGGAACACAAACCAAATCTAAAGGTTAAACATTTGCTCATCACATTTATTGATGAATTTTCTCAGTCTGAGTATTTTCATTAAAAAGAAGAACCTACCAATCTCATGTTTATTCTCCAGGCTACCATTTTTTCCCTTCCTCAGAGATGACTAGTCCCTGTGGTGATTAAAAAATAGTTTCTTAATTCATTCTGAAGCTGTATCAAAAAATCTCAATGAGTGCTTTTAAAAATCCTTTCAATTTCTACTGAACAACTCTTAATACCCAGGGCTGTATTTTACTGCATGTACTAAGTGTGCAATACAATAGGGCCACATCCTGATTAGGACGTCTAGATAGTATTTGATCTCCCAAATTGTTTTTTGCTTAAATACAACCAGTTCACATTTGAGCAACAGCCTTTTGGAACTTTTTTCTGAACTAGCTGAACATTTCTTGATACATGGAGAAACAGTCTAGCATTAAGTATTGAGAGAATTCTGTGCCTCCAACTCAGAGGATTTAAGATCAGAAAGGACAATTGCCATATGGTCTGACCTCCTCTGACTCTGACCAGCAACTTCTGCATCAAGTCCACAGTATCTGAGTTATACTGTTATTATAAAGGCATTCAGCCTTGATTTAAAGACTGACTGTAACAGAGAATCTAGCACCTCTACAAGTATGTTTTTCAATAGTTATGTTGTTAAAATTTGCACCTTGCTTGTAATCTCAGTTTCCAGAGACTGACTTTTGTCTTATCTAAGAAATTAAAGAGTTGCCTACTATGAAAAAAATCTTTCCTCTGTGAACACGACCAATACTCCATGATCAAGTCACCACTTAACTTTGAGCTTCTCTATTAGCCATATTTCTCATCTTTTAATAAAATCTCATCCTCCTTAAAACGTGGGTAACCTATAACTAGTATTCCAGTACTGGTCTTGCAAGTGTTATAAAGGGGTAATACTCTCTTTGTGTTTCCATTTAATAGTCCCTTCTTGTGAAATCAAGCCTGAAGTTTTTAGTCCTGGGTATAGCACCGCTTCACACAGCTTAAGTACTAATACTTTGGTATGGATGCAGCACAAACATGACGGATGGAGATGGGTATCAGTGTGGTATGGTACAAGATGGTGAATACTATACCAGACGGTATAGTGCACTTGTGATTCCCACCTAATAAATCTGTGCCCTGCAGAGTCTCCTGCTCGTACTCTCTGAAGCTGGACTGACACAACAACTGGACCTCATAGAACTTTCATTGACTGAAACAGATGGGCACTGCTTTAGATCCCAGTTCAGCAAGGTACAAAACCACCTCATTCACATTAAGCACGTAAGTAGTCCCATTCATTTCATATCCTTCAATGACTGAAAGGATAGCAACGCTCTTCCTGAACTTACTGACAACATCATACTAATAATTTTGCAATAATGATCTTCGGCAAGACATATTTCTTCAAAAAATAAAGCAATTCACAGATGCATTTATTTCACACCTATAAAACTCGGATAACTTTTTCCTCTCTTCCCCACCTCTGCTCTATTTCTTCCACTTATATGAACATGAGAGAATTCAGTATCTCCAAAAAACAAGACCAAGGTACCTCACAATGAAGACTTGAGATTAATATGTGTTGCTGAAGAGCTGTTCCCCAAGCATACAGTGTATCAGAACAATCATGATCTTAATCCAGAATTCTCTACTTTCAATATATCTAATCATTTCCCTTGCATCATATATACACCTCATTCTATATAGTGTTCCCAATTGTAGGCCTTAGGAATCCACACTGTAGCGATTTTTGTACTGAAGAACAAGTTGATAGATAAATAGAAATTTTAGCCCCTCACAACTCTTGCTGTTAACTTTCACAAACACTAGACTGACTTCCATATAACTGAAGACATTTTAGTTCATGTTAATGCTGTACCTGGGAACTGCATAAAATGATTGTCTAAATTAACCTAACTTGACCTAACCTTTAAACTAATGACACAAAGAATTACTATAGTACAACTGTATATAAAAGCGTTTGCCTCAAGATTTATGGCCAATGGAAAAAATATTTTAATAGAATAAGTTAACTACTTGAAATTCACATGACATTTTAAGTTTTACACCATATAATCATGATTTGTACTATAAATGAAAATATATTTAAATTGAAATATTGAGTATTTTGAAATAAATATATTCTACAGAAAATCCAAAATTAAAATTCAAAATTGAAACAGTGATATCAAAATTCAGCTCCTTTTCTCCAGGATCATCATTCTTTGAGTTTTAATAGGCAGGTATAGATGCCTATGCCTGCCTACCAAGTACGCCTGGATTCCTTTCTCAGTCCTTATCTAGGTTGTTTGACACCAGACAGCCAAGCAATAAACAGCACAAGAGAGAACCGGAGCACCAAGCAGGCTAATTCAGTAGCTGGTTGATGTCAAATACAACCGGTAAGGCCTGAGTTCTCCTTACTTTTTCCCAGTAGGAGACCAATAGGATCCTCTCTGCTCCCTGGCCACTGCTTCTGCCCATATTCGTATCAGTGTAATGCCTTTGAAATCTTGAACACTTAAATGTTGTAGAAGAGCTTCAAAATTTATTAGGACATGAGGGTTGGAAAGATTTGACAGATAACGTAATATACGCTAACTAGTTTTCCTTTAAAAAAACTGATAGCTTCTTTCTTCTTATTAATCTACTTTATACTTCTGGAAATTGGCATTGTAAATTACTAAAAACATTCAGTTGAAACAGATCATCTGTACATCTACTTATTTTCATTTGAAGTACATTCCTATTATTTTGCACCCACTGTTACTGTTTGGAAATAATATTATCATTACTTTAAAGTGGAAGGAATTTAATACAAAGACAGAAAATACAATTATAGCAAATATTATTCTTATAGATGCACAGGAATTTTAAACCGTTTTGCATTTTGATTGGTTTAACTAAGACTGTGCATCTTTGATGTGCTACAGGTTTTAAAGTTGCTAGATCCTTAACGAGCTCTCATTAATCTCAATGTGATAGATTTATTTTTACCCACAAGATATCAATTATTACTACCTCTCTAAACTCAATTCTCTCCCCCTAAGTAAGATGTACACACACTTCTCTTCTGTCCCCTCACTGGCACTCCCTAGAGTTCTCAAGCCCTCACTCCACCTTTTGCAGCTATTTTGCAAGACAAGACACTCAATCTGTCATCAGACTTTCCCTTTCTCATACTGATTCTATTTTATACTTACAGACTGTTTGATGCGATGGTGTTCTTTAGGAACTAATTCTCTCCAGTCTCAACTGCTATGTCTGTAAATGAAAGAGAAAAAAGAAGTTTGCCCATTTTCTTTTCAAATTCTCTCTCTACTGTGTGAAAATTTAATAGCCTCTCTAAAACCCATCAGCTGGTTCCAAAACCAACAAAGCACTTACACTTAAAGATACCATGAAAAGATGCTTTGAATTGATTCAAGCTGTATTTCTATACATTAGTTAATATGAGACATCCAATAAAGAATATGCAAGACTGGTGTAGTATAAAGGACTTACTGTCAGGATTTTGCAATACATGCGATGATACAATGTACATTTTGCAGTCTTCTAAGGTGGGAGATTATATGGAGGCATGATCAATCCCCTGTGCACAAGATGGACTACATAAATTGTCTGTTGATTAGATTATTTTCCTCAATAATATTTCCTCTTCCCCAAGTGCTGAATGAACTCTGCTGCTTCCTACCATCTTGGCATGCATCACAAATGCCTCAAAAATCTTTAAAATACTGTAACAAGGAAGAAACCTTATGTAACGCTATTCAAAGGATGTCGCAATATAACTGAACTGCATTTTGAAGTTCATTTGGTTTAATGTCTAATTTTTCTACTCTCTGTAAGGTTGCAGTGGAAATTTTAAAATCTGTTTTTTAATGTAGGATTTGTATGACATATCCCCAATCATTCTTTCTTCACACAAAAGAATCTCTGTTTTTTCACATCCAGCTTGATTAAAAAGCTATCAGTTGGTTAGGTAAGTGCAGCACATGGAACACATGCCAAGAATTGCTGGCAGCACATTACTGACTGAAAGTGCGAGGCCTTTCAGAAATTTCTAAAGCTGGGTGTCGGATTCTTTCATGGCAATTGTAAAATGCATTTTAGAAATAAGTACTAACTGACTAACAGACCTCACAAGAACAACTGAACTCAAAGACTTCATCTTTTATTCAAAAGTGTGAGAGAGCTCCAAAAAGAAAAAAAAAAACACAAAGGCGGGGTGGAGGGAGAAGGTACACAGAAAAAGAAATTCAAACTTACTGTTCAAATTTGAAACTTGAGCTAGAATAGCATGGGGCAGAGAGAGTTCTTGCCTGTCTTGCCTAGCCAGACAGGATTTTCACACCACATGCATATCACAAAAATAATAAGGATTCAGAGGAACTTCTGAAGGATAGGAAATATCCATGGGAAATTAAAGAAATGCCATCAGTAGAGCTGTGCTGATTAATGCTCAGATGAGGATACAGCTGTAAGGAATTGAAAGAGAATCTCGCTCAAACTTAGTTTTGCTGCACAAAATGTCATACTACCTGGAATATGATTTTTTTTCTCTCTTTAATCTGCATATTGCTAAATCAGCCTTTTTATGGGAACTGCTAGTAAGAGATAAAAATATGTTTCCTTTGTATAATGTAACTGAATGGCAGAGCTGAATAGGCCAGGTTTGAGGCTCATGTATCTTTGGTAAGGTTTTGTAAGCTTTGCCCTTTTTTTTAACCTCATAAAGGGGAAAAAAATGGGCTTGTAACGAAGAGGAGTAAATTCTCTCCTGAAACCAAGAATGTAGCCACCAAAGAAGAGAAACGTAGAGAATAATGGAGTTACTGTCACAGCTTATTGAAGTAAATACTCTCCTGAGTCAAACTCAATCGTATTTGTAGTCCATGTTTTAACGAAGCAACAGTTTGAAGGAGCTGAAGAACAACATTTTTATGTTCCTCTTACCAGAGGGAGCATTTTCTTTTCCATAGCTCAAATGAAATTTGCTGACTGCAACCTAAAAATGGTATGCTAATATTCTGGAGTAATTCTGGGGTTTGATCTTAAAGAAAGTCCACACAGTCTGTGGGACAGAGTCCTCACGTCTGTTTTCAAAATTACTACGTAGACAAAATTGCAGTTAAATTTTGGGATGAATGTGAGTTTTGCCTTTGCTTCTTAACAACAACTTAACACTCTACTACGGAAGAAGACCTGAACATCTCCCTAGCTCCCAGAACAGCAGCTAAAATACATGCTCTCAGGCTAGGTTTACTACCTTCTTTTATAAGATACAACGATTCGATCTCATGCTATCAATACAGGATGCTACTAACAAAATTCTCTTTCTGTATTTTTGCACGTGTTGTCTCTGTAGGAGTTCAGCATACACTGTATCTTCCCAAATTGATGTGTCCTACCACAAAAGAGGGTGTTTGGCTGTGTCATGTAACTAATTTGCTTTTTCAGCATAAAAATCAAGTTCTCTCTGGCTTTTTCTTCCAGTAATTGGGATAGTGCTTCTTTAACAGGATAGAAGGGAACACCATTGCAAGTTCCTTGCACGTTGAAAGTGGCAGTTGACTAGGCTGCTGGAGAGCAAGAGGACAGTATAATTCACAGCAAAAAAGCAGAAAGAATAGGAAGTGGCAGGCAATAAGGGAAATGATCATCAGAAGAAACAGAGAGACAGAGTAAATATTAAGTCAAGGATGAAAAAACAATATTAAAGGAGAAAGAACAGATAGGAAACAGAAGTGCCTTGTGTTGCACCTTTTACAGACTGTCAAATTCTACTGCTGTTTTCTGAGCACCTGATTATTCCACTGTCTCAGCCTGGGGGCATTCAGCAATTTTGAAGCCTGAATATTATATTTTTACATGTCTGTAATGAGAACGGAAATGTTCTTTTTTAACTGGTTTAACATTAATCTAAAAATATTTTAATTGATTTTTAATTAAAAAAAAATGTGCAACTTCTAATTTTGATGATGCCAAAAAGTGAGTAAAAAGATTGTGATTAAAGCTAGATGCTAGAATAAAAAGAAACCATTAATGCTCCATTTCTCTAGTCTCATTTAATGATAAATCTAAAGCAGGCCCCATTGGTTGTGGGGTAGGCTCCTAGAGATCCTGTAAACCTTGGAATCATGTTCCTTTTAAAGAACATGAGAAAAAATGAGATTACAGCTCTCCTAATTGTAACATTATTATCTAATAGTTATAATCACAAAACACTGTTCTAACAATCTGGGGTTATCTATGCACTAGGGGACATTCTGTTTTTCATAGGAAGCAGGGAAGTAATGCACAACCTTTATGCTACTGATGGGCAGTTTGGTTTGGCTCTTCATGGTAGCAGCACAGAGTAAGGCAGCCTTGCCTTCACATGATCTGCTAACCTGTCCTTGTTTTACTAGTGCTTCCAAGTTCACAACCTAATCAAGTCACATAACAAAAACATTTTTGATTGCTATTATTTGTACATAGTCCCTTTTATTAACTTAATTAATTCAGTGCGGTGTCACAGGGGTTGCATCAATACTAAAGCAATGTTAGCTTGGTGTTTACATGAAATTCACTGTGGTAAACTACTAGTACAGTATTTTCTTGATTTGCAACCTTATTTGAGAATTAAATCTCCTTCAATTTCAGTTATTATTACTCCTCAAGCCTCTCTTGCAGTATTTTCATTCAAATATTATTCCACTCACATTTCTTGCCTAGATTTTCTTTTACCCTAACCATTTGGTTGCAGAGGTACTGCTGAACACCTACAACTTCCAAGGAAGAAGTTTAGCAATCCTTATTTAAGACTTGTTCAGTCCTTCCTTGTATTTTGCCTTGATCGTTTACTTCCCTTTCCTCTTTGGCTCACATTGTATTTTTGCTCTTTCTCCCTCTGTATTTGCTTCTCTTTATTTTGCAACATAATGTACTTTCGATCATATCCATTCAGACAAGAACTCTGAATAGACTGCCTGGTCTGGATTTAGTCACTCTTCTCTTCTCAAACTGTTTTCAACGGTTTGATAGCATATTAACTGCACACTGTAGGTCAATCAACTCAAGAATGTTTCCCTACCTGATCTTTTTCAAATCTGCAGGATAATGATTCCCTGCATGAAGCATGATCTGCTCTGCTTTCAGTTACTGGAACAAATTTTATCTATATTATTCAATTTTCCAGAGGCAAAAACCTTCAAAAATAAAGTTGAACAGAAGCAGTTACCTATCTCTGAATTAGCGAAATAATCCTTTTCACACTGGTCATTCTTTGTTATTGTATCTGCACACTGCCATTTGGCAGAATCTGTGCTACATAAACACGCAGCTCTTCATTACTGGTTTTGATCACCACACAAACTGAATGGAGTCATTAGCCAAAATGTTATCCATAATTTTATGTTTAAAAATATTCTTAAGCTGCCAAATATTACAAATATTGTTCCAGCTGCATTGATTTAAAGCCACTAAGTGATCATAACTGTGTACTCCCTGAGGATGTTTCAGGAAATTATATACTAGAACCAATTTCCTCTCTAATATGGTTGTCCAAATTCAGGTCAGGTAGCCACTGACCTTGTTATCTGAAATTCTGAAATCTCCATAGCAGAAACATATCATGTGTACATGGCAACAACACTGCTATTTCATGCTGATTTCTCCAATGTACATATATTAAGTTAAAACCACCTTGTTTTTCATAGAAATGATTGTATTAGCTAAGCACAACAGCATCTACATTTTTACATTTTTATCCAGTTGTAGAATATTATGGTAGAGAATATACAAAACATGGCAGATATAGGTACTTTTTTTTTTTTTTTTACATATTGCCTCTTTGTAAAACTTTTGTGTGTACAAACATTTCTTCAGTATCTATTATAAAAATTAAAAATGCTTATCAGTGTTCAAAAATTCCTGGGAGTCTTGCAAAAAACTGCTGTAAATAAGGACATGTAGAAAAGAAAGAGAGTACCATTAGACATTATAAAGTATACATTAAATAGCTGAGAATTTTCTATGATTTACAAATATGAGATTAATCAAGTCACTGTGATATGCATCAATTTCTTAAGTTGGACATACATTGCACTATTCAGCTTCATGATTAAACATGAAGGGTACAGTACGCTTACCAGAACTGTGCTGAGTAAATGGTCTTCCATTTAGTTAGCAGCTTCTCTGATAACATCCAAGACAGCAAATCATGTTACCAAAATTACTTCCATCTGTAATTTAATCACCATTTTGGGATTAATTCTTCAGGCTAGGAAGAAAAAACACAATCCCGAACCAGTGCCAAAATGGACTACAAATTAACGGAAGCAAAAGCAAGCTTGATTTCCCATACAACTCTGCATAAATCTTGAAATTTTACTTCACTTCACTCTCCTCATGTTCCTTTACTTTTATGCCCTCTTTTACCAGAGAGGCAAACGATCTCTGTTGATGTTTCTAATAATCTCTGGAAAACATTAATGTTGATATAGTAAAAACATAATGTAATGTAGGTTCCTTTTCACATAAGCTATTTTCTCCTAAATTACGGAAATGTAGAACAGGAGCAGAAAGAAGCTGGTTTTTTCAATGTTTATTTATATGCTATTTAGGAAGGGAGGACCATATTTTCCTGTCAGTTGCATTAGACAAAGCCCATTAGGTTCGATTCTGGCATGCAAGTGTTAATGACAGCAATGTTTTTGTCCTTATCCATTAATTAAATCTAGGGAGTATTAAATTGCTGTGCACTTGCATATTCTGGAGTAATTCGTGAGCGTAGGTCTGAGAGGTAGCCCAGTGAGAACAGTCTCACTGAGCGCTTTGCTTGGTCTGCAGCTGTATGCAAACTAATTGGCTACTGGTAGCCAAGAGTCTGTTGCTACACAAAATGTATAATAACGGCCTTCTGCTTATCTTTCTTTTAATTTAGACACTAATTAAGATCTCTTTTTACTACTTAACTGTTGTTTTTTCACAAAATTTCACGAATTTATATTTAAATTTTTTAAAATTAGTTTCTATGTAGAAACAGGTGGAAAGCCTGACTGGTTTACTCCAAATGCAGGGAGTATTCTCCTTTAGCCTCATCTGTTTTAACATAAATATTCATAAATAATACCTATACTAGATCAATAAAGCTTGAACCTATACAATGTAGTTTAATATAGTTTTAATATCAATCACAATGTCCAACAGTAGGTGGCACATGTATTATTTGCAGTATGAGTATTTCACCATCTTTCTTTCTGACTTAATTCCATAGTAGTTTTAAAACCATTTACAGTACAATTGTTGAAAAGCAAATATCTTGACATAACTTAAAGGGATAATTATTTTTAATTCTTAATTGCTACATTAAAAAAAGAAAGGAAGAAACAGCAAGCTAGCTTTTCAGGAAATATTAGGCTATAGGAAATTAACTGACAAAATATGGTGACGGCAGATAAATTAAAAAAGCACCATTTAAAAATTAACAGAAACATACATGTTCTGATTCTTTTTAGGCTCATTTTTTGTCAGATCAGCTATTTCAAATAGCTGATGATTATTATCTCAGCCTCCACAATTTCAAGTGGAACAGGATTTTCATATGGGAACAAAAATGTGGCCAGAAATAAAAGCTAATAAAACCAGGTCCTATGAACACTAATACAGAAAAAAAGCAGACTTTCCCTATTTCTTTTAAGATATGCTTTATTTGGATTATTGAGGACTCAGGATATGATATTCAAATATCTTTTGATATATGAAAGTCTCAGACCTGGTTCACCAAAAAAGAGCTCATATTTATTTATTGCATATTCAGTATTCAGCTTGTTGCACCAAGTGCTTTGTTCAAATTTGCCTGTGACATCTAGTCTGTTCCATGAAAAAGAAATTGTTTCATACATACTGGATTTCTAGGTTTCAGGTACACTTTATCACTTAAAACTTGGAAGAAAAAGATGAGAGGCAGAACTCGTAGCAGACACTACACTTCTAACGCTTCCAGGAGCCATGCCAGTTCTTTATACTTTTCTTCCGAATGCTGCTTTAGTGAAAATAATCTAAGACAGGTTTCTTGAATATTTGAAAATTGGTTAAATATTTGAAAACTATAAACAGTTCACACCAAATTAAGCAGCATAAAGAGAGGAAAAAGTAAACAGTATAGGCATTAATAACCTGACTTTTTCCGTGCTATCAACATTTACATGTTCTAGTAAATTAGTGTCAATTTTGCACTAAAAATACCAACTCCTGTAACATACGTGGTATGAAACACAATCACGGAATAGTTAAGGTTGCTGTAGCATATCACTATCTTTTTTTTTTTTTTTAACTTGTGAAGTTGTATTTTAAATTCATGTTAATACATGCTATAAATTTAGCTTTAATGATGATTTAGTAAGGTAACAGAACTGTCAAAGATACTGGCAATTTAATTGAACACAACAAGGCCAGGTGATATGCCTTCAGGATTTTTTCAGTAGAAAACAGAGAAAGACCAGTCGTTCTTTTTACAACACTGAATACAGGTTAAAGTAAGAGTTGTAAGCTCAGATATGCTAAAAAAATAATATCCACTAGTCAAATAAAATGACAAATGTCCAGCACAAATTGTCTTTTCCATTGTGAGAATTCCAAGAGTAGAAAGCATGATCAGGAAAAAGTGTAGAGATGTAATACTTCCCCCCACCCCCCCCCCCAGTGATGATTAGGTTTAAAGTATAGCATCCTTCACTGAGTTCTAAACTACTCAAAGATCCAAGTTACAAAGCCAGCAGCCTTTGAACTTTGATCTGCATACTTCTCAGGTCTTGTACTATAATCATCTTCCCCAAACTGGAAATTTACTGCTAAAATTTTATCAGTGGTTTCAATATAGCTCAACAAATCTACTTTAAGGAGAAGGAATAATGCGACTTGAACATGAATATAGCAGTCTGAAATACATAATTAGCTGCTGGACTATTATCATAACAATTACAAATGGCACAACATTAACTAGGAGACAATTTCTGGATATCTGCTCTCAGAGTCACAAACACTAGATCTCTTTGAATAAATATTTAATATTTTAATTTTAATTATGATTTACTATTTTATTTAATATTTAATTAACATTATTAATATTTATGAAGATTGGAAAGAGCTGTATTGTGCCTTGATCAGATATGCAACTGATCTAAAACTCTGTAGAGGAAAAAGATATGGCACTTGATACAACAGAATTATAATGACAGAGGAACCAAATAGGAAACAGCAGGATTTCTGCAGTGTTTGTAAATATATGTGTGTGTACATGTAGATATATATTATAAAAATATGAACTATCTGTGTGCATATATATACATATATGTACACACCCACATACCTATATGCATACACACTTTAGCTGTTAAAATACAGCTTTGGCACAAGCTGACTCTAGTTACAGTTTGAAGACTCTTGAGCAGAAAAATCACACGAAGAAATCTGCATAAATAAATGAGATAATGTAACCTGGAGGCTTAATTCTAAAGCACTACTGGGAAAAAATCCCACTGATTCCAACTAAAGTCTACACAATTCAGACACTGAGGATGTTTTTGGGCATGATGTGGGTGTAGCAACACACAGAAAGACAACAGAGACAAGAAATAAGAACATTCTAACCAAGCAGTAAGATGAGAAAAGGGTGTAGCATTTTTTTTTTATATCTAGTAAGTATCGAATAATAAAGAACAAAGATTAACAAAACAGAAGAAACAAAAGGCAGACTTTTCAGAAGTTTTATTCATTTTTATCAGACCAATGAGACATTGGATTGAGGTCAACAACTTCACTGGAAATGTTAACCACACAAACAGACCAAATTCTCTCAAATTAAAAGTTCCTAAATTTAAGCTCCTCTATCATCAGTTGGACACTGTAATAATGGCATATTTTAAGTAGGGAGAAAACAAAAGTCATGACAGAGAGACTTCTGTAGCTGAGGCAGAGGCCTGATGCATCCCTAAAGCAAAAGCAGACTAAGATATAATTAATATTTGTTTGTCTTAAACCTAGACGTAAGAACACTAGAACAGCCTAACCACTGAGAGTACATAAGGATTTTGTAACATTTTAACAATATGAACAACAAAATCAAGCAAAAAGCATTTCTGTAACACAGCTAAGCATGTATATATTTATATATATGTATATACGTACCGCAAAGGGGCATACAGAGATTTGTCGTACAGCTGCACAAATGGGGTAGAGCAAGCAGTAAAATCTGCACAAAAGACAAAGCATGTAGAGCAGGCAGGAAAGATGTCCAGGGAAACCAAAATTATCCTGCAGAAGAAGCAGAAAATGTCTCATAAAACCAGAGTAATCCTGCAGAATAAGCAAGAAACATGCCTGGCAAAAGTGAGAATTCCAGGACCACAAAATAAAAAGAACTATGACAGGATGCTGTGAGAAGCATAAAACACTAGGGACAGAGGAAAGACTGCAGGGAAAAAAAAGCCTGCTTCAGTTCCAGCTTTCCTTGTTGAAGAGCTCTCAACTCTGATCACCTTGACTTCTGTGACTACGACCATCAAGGACTATAGCCATCAGCGCTAACCATACAGTTATGAGGTCCATGGGTTTTTTTTTACACTCAGCTAGTTTACAAGATTGTTAGGACTAAAACTTTGAACATGTGTTGATAATGATTGACAGTGATTAAGAACTAACCATTAGCAATGTGTATTGTTACTGAATATCAATCTAATAAAAAGTTGCTTTGAAGCTGGCCTTATTTATTGGCCCTCTAAAGATGTTCCCATCACTGTGATTTCTAATTCTCCAATACACGCAAAGATACACAGATACAACATATATACGCACATATGCATATATTCAGTTGGAACACTTTCCATGTTTATCCCTAATGATAACATTCTGTGATGTCTGGAAAAACGCCAGGCAGTTTGCCACCAGGTTTAAATAGTTACTTAAAAATTGTTAAAGCTAATTACAAGCTTTTCAAATTTTTGCTCCAAAAAAAAAAAAATCTGAACAGGGATAAGAAACTCTGGAAATGGAGTATTGGCATAATGACTAATTCAGCACCACATGAGGCAGATGGACAAGTAAATAAAAGCTCTGTTCTTCAGAAATATGAACCCAGTTTAAAAACAATTATTCCTATTCACATCAAAGCAAAGTAAGTCACATCTGTTTGTAACTGAAAAATGAAATGCAGAAACATACAGGACAGTTGAAATTTCATTAGCTACATTATTATCAAATGGTGTCTTAGTTTGGTTTTTTAACTGGGTCAATATGTTGTCAAGATAATGTTTAGCCCCAACCTGAGCTGAGTTACACTCACAGAATATGACATTTCAGCATTGTTGAAGGTAACGTGAACGTATGCCCTAATACTTTGTGCATGCCCTGTAGCAGTATGACGAGGATATTGATTATGTGTAGCAAATGCCAGTTTTCTTCAAGAAGGGGAGTCTCCTTTGGCTCAGAAACAGAGCAGACAGCATGCACTGGAAAGAAGGGCTTCGTTCTTAGCCCATGAATGTGATCTTACCTTATCATTAATTAGTAAATGGTATATTCACGTTGTCTTTCATGCTCCTAAAAAAATGCATGGTAATCTCTGTCTAGAAGTGTCAAAAGATCTTTATATGCTTCAGAACACATAATTTTCTACAGTTAACATTTGTAAGGTCAGTCCAACAATCACAAAATTACCTTGATGAATATGTAATAGTATCTTCTGTTTTCCCTTGGGTTGGCTGTTGATCCTATGGATGATGCAAGCCTGTTCTCATCTGCTACATATTCTTGGCTTTC
Source organism: Calonectris borealis (assembly GCF_964195595.1). NCBI lineage: Eukaryota > Metazoa > Chordata > Aves > Procellariiformes > Procellariidae > Calonectris > Calonectris borealis. Next base: position 8,516,195 of record NC_134323.1, read on the forward strand.
ACCTTTAATGATGAAAGGATATAGACATAGCTCTTAGCTGCAAAAAGTTTTGCGCTGTTCCCATTGTTTAACTTAGTACATGATTCTCAGAAAATAATAAAATAAAAAAGGTGGGAGGAACATAACCTATTTAACATATAGAAGAAAAGGATAAGTAGGAGTTGTGTATAATATACAGAAAAACAGAGAGCAAAAATAAAAAATGTTTGCTGCATCTCTCCTTAAACATTATGCAATAAGATCTAGTCTCTACCCATAAAATTAAAAAGGCTGTGAAGAATTATTCTCAAAATTCATCAATCTGCATGTCTCCCCAGCCAAATTAGCATATGGTCCTAACCAAAAACCAGCAGAAACTGCAAATGGCTTTTGTGTAAGTTGAATCTGATCCAAATGTCCTGCTCATGATTGGCATGAATACTTAAGAATACTGTAAAATTTATTTATAATCTTACATTCATGTTCATAGCACCATGGAGTGGGGTCAGAACACTCAGAATTTTATAGTATTAAGTCCAAAGCTTTGTGAAAAGAAATGAGTGAGTTTTACATTTCGTATTAACAACCCCATGAAACTTCAGTTTCTAGTGCTAGAAGCTGACATTCATTTCAACTTAACAGTAGCACTCTGTGACTTCACTCCAGGAGTTGAAAAAAACCCAATGATTTCATCCTATTCCCCTGTGGTCTACATTTAGCTCAAAAATAAAGACTGTCTTGTCCTCATGAAACAAATCCTCAATTAATGCTTCATTTTAATAATTTTCTAGAGGAGTCATTTTGCATAATAAATTTGTTTCATGAGATGTTGCTCTGTGGAAACGTGCTCTGTATGTTACTTATAAAGATGTCTTCAAATAAACTGATTGACAGAGCAAGAAGATGAATTTTATTACTTAAGCAGTTTCCTACACAAGTGTCTTACAAATCTTTGGGATTGGAAAAAATTCCATCAAATATTTCACTTTTTAAATCAGGGAAATTTACTTATTTATTTACAGATTTCAACATCTTTGGAAAGTACAGCTTGCAAGAGTTGGGCCTGAAAAAGGCTTTATTGGGCAAAGTAATATGGAAATTCCAAAGAACAAGACTTTTGGTGGATATCATCGCACATTTAGTTAGCATTATATTTGCTGCTTTAATTCCTGTAAGTTCTACTTCATATTTATGAACAATTTTACTAATATTCTTATTATACTTTATTACTACATAAATACTTAAAATCAAAAATTTTTAAACATTTAAAATACAGTCTGTTTTTGGAAAGGTAAGCTATAAGGTTTAGGAATGAATATTAATATACTATCAATCCTTTTTTGTGGGTAGATGAATGTTATCCTCAGCTACAATTCAGGGTTTGCTTATGCAACAGCAAGATGAACAACCCAGGAGATGAATATATCACACCTGCCATGAATAAGTAACAGCACAATGGGAAATGTTGTCCCAAAATGTCCTCCAGTGTCCATTTTTTAATAATTTGCCTTCATTTTTCTATAGACGTATTTGCAGAATTGTTACAGGAAACCATGAACCTCACATGAAAATTGAGTAAATTTTCTGTATTTTCATGCTCTTAGAATCTGATCAATTAACATAACCTCAAATCACTGAATACAAAACCATCTGCTCTACAGAAGTTTCTCTCATCCACATACCCATCTCCTCTCACACATGAACAGACATCACAGAACAGAGACTACAGAAGACTCTGTATACTCCAATTGCCTTAACTATATATACACAAAATACTTGTGCTCCACAAAGAAACGGTGCATCTGTCAGCCTGCCTGCTTTATACCACATCATACCACCCTAACTAAAGAGATATAAAACCCCCAAAGTATTTAAATTGATGCAAAGGCCCTGCTGTTCAATCTCTAACTCACTTAACCTCAGCATTTCCTTAAGTCTACATTGCATGGTGGAAAGCAGATGCTGAGTGTATCTTTGTCTCTACATCTCTGTTTTGACACTCTGCTTCTGTAATGGGGAGAAGATGGCAAAGAATAACAGCAACAGACCTTTTTTTCCTCATCTTTCCTTCTCAAATGTGTCATTCTCCATTTGCATCTTGCAGTTTGCACGTAGTACACAGATCTGATCTTCAGAAGCAGGGATATGCTGTTCCTGCATTCTGTCGTCTTTGCCCACAACCAGTTCCATTGAAAGCTGCCATGATCAAGACAAGAGCAGGTTTTGCGGCTACAATGGAATAATTTCAGTATGACGAAATTAACTATATCTTCTGAATAAAAAAAAAAAATTAAACCCCAGATGACTTTTCTTCCATACTCATTGAAGAACTTTTCAAAAATTTAAAAAGACTATTCTCCCCACCTTTACTGTATGTAAAGAGAGAAGCCTGTGATTGCCCTGAGCAAAACAGATCTATTTCTCCACGTTTTCCATAAAGTGACATCTCATTGTGAATTACAGAAGTCATTTTTTATCTTATAATATGGAAGCCATGAATGGAAGCTGGTGTTTTAGTCCGAATCTAAGGAAGATTTCTAACAATGGAGAACATGAGTTTTTAATAGTCTGACTGAAGACCAGTGAGAACTTCAGTCATCCAGAATCTCTGTATTCTATGTGTGACCAAACAGTGGGAATTAAAAGTAATTTTTAATGCTAAAGCACAGTTTTCACAAAGACTTTAGCAGTACTTTTTCTTTATTCTAAAAAGGGTCTGAGTCCTTCTCATATTGTTACAGTATCTGATGTCCAGCTCTTCAAAGGCACTCAAGCATTATGTGCTATAGAAATCAGTAGCAGTAAGCAGCTAAGTATAGGGTTTACCTTCCATTTCTTTGATGAGTTAATACTGATTTGAAAAGTGCTCAAGTTCAAGGAAATATAACTCAAAAAAGCTAGAAAATAAAAGATTAGTAAAACATTCTACTACATATAACTTCTAAAAACTTTTTTCTAAATTAATTAAAAATAAAACTTATTGAGTATTTATTGTATTATATAAGTTTTCATGTGATTCTTTTATAAAACACATTTAGCATTTTTATTCAAGTTACTCTCAAATACCCTGGATGCATAAGTAATGATAATTAAATTGGGAATAACTCCTATGCAACTATTTGCTTATGGTGCCACAGGAACCCTTCTCTAACCTTTACTCCAGTATTTCTACTTGAAAATTAATGCTTTTGTCTACAGCTATTTCACCAAGTAAGAATAGCAAATTTGCTCCTAATGACTGAACATTATAGGTTTTAGAAGAATGACTGTGCTTAGCACCAGCTTACAACCAGGTAAAAACACCACACCAAAATATATGCATCGTTCATAGGGATAACTGCCTGGTGTTGTTCTGGAAAGAGAATGTGTGCATCAAACGTGACTTAGTTGCTTGATACCAGCCAGTGTCATTGATTAATGCACAAGAAAAGGCAAAGCCATGGCATGCCTCCTCTGCATTTCCCAGAGTTCAATGATTGCTCTCCTTCCCAGTGCTTTCATGGATCTATTCCTCCCTACAACATCTGAAAGAATCTAAATAAAAATGTCTTTCCAAGAAATAAATGGCCTTTTCATACTAAAGTGAACAATGTTTAATACTCAGCTACTGTAACCAGGGACAATTCTGTAAGGAGTAAACCAACAGAATTCCACTTACATCCACTTCTTCACATCTACTGTAGAGTGGATAATTTGAAGAAAAGATGCGGGCCAGATCTCAGGTACAATGGTCAGAGGAAAATAATTCTTCAGGTTCGCATCACTGCAAAAAAAATTATGCAGGAGCAAAAAAAAACTCTTAAGATATTAAGCTATACTCTAATGTTTACATTTTTTCATTTAAAGAACACATTTTACATATTAAGTTTATAAAGCTTCTTGCAGTAGAATGGAACTTCTCTGTTATTTAATATAATATATCTCCTTTATTTTTTACTAAGAAAGGAGACATTCATGTGTTTTGTTAATCAAACGTTCTTTTGCTCATCTAAGCATTTACAGCCACTTTGCAGCATTTCTAAAGCTTCCACTTGATCCACAATGACTGCATCAGCTAAACCAAAGGAATCCTATTCCACGACTCACAACTTTGCACAGTATTAAAAGACAGGCTGTATTGTATAATTTGAATACAATTATTTGCCAGACTATTTATTAAATGCCCATATGTCTGTCAAACCAATTAATCCCATGACAGTTGTTCTTAGGGCGACAACAAAGATGATGTCGATGAGGTTCTGGACAACAAAGTCATCTGGGTCATAAAAGCCGCTCTAGCCAGTTACAACAATTATCTAGACAGTCCCTTCAGTTAAAAATAAGACGCAGGGTAAAATCCTAAGAAATTTCTGGAACACACAGAAGAACTTCACATGCAAAGGATCACTTTTTATTTCAGAAGTTCTACTTTTTCTGTATGTTTGTAAAGCATATGTATATCTCTAATATATCATATATATATCTAATATATAAGAATATAAGAATATATATTCCTATTAACATGGAGCTCTTTTCTTAAATAAGCTTTGTTTTTTTAAAGCTTTTTTTCCATGTTCATTTGCTAGCATACAGCGATGAGTACAAAGAGGGAACCTTGACTAATATTCTTAGTGAGCAACAGAATACTGCAATAAGAAATAAAATGTAATAGAAGTCACAGGAATAAATGAATATTCAGTAGGGAATGTGGAAGCATATATGCCTGAAAAAAAAACATAAAAAGAGATAACAAATATCACATTAAAAAGTGTGGCACATGTTTGTAACATTCCTACTTTATAACACTCATGTTCAATTATCTCCGCTTACGTTAATTTTTTGTCAGATATTTTAGTATTAAGGAAATGCTTGAACAAGATTTTTACAGTTTGATTCCAGATGAAGATGGCTAAAGATGGCGTCCTGAGGGACGGGACGCCATCCAGAGGGACCTGGACACGCTCGAGAAGTGGGCCCGTGTGAACCTCACGAGGTTCAACAAGGCCAAGTGCAAGGTCCTGCACCTGGGTCGGGGCAACCCCTGGTATCAATACAGGCTGGGGGATGAAGGGATTGAGAGCAGCCCTGCTGAGAAGGACTTGGGGTACTGTGGATGAAAAGCTGGACATGAGCCAGCAATGTGCGCTCACAGCCCAGAAGGCCAACCGTATCCTGGGCCGCATCAAAAGCAGCGTGGCCAGCAGGTGGAGGGAGGTGATTCTGCTCCTCTACTCCACTCTGGTGAGACCCCACCTGCAGTACTGTGTCCAGCTCTGGAGCCCTCAGCACAAGACAGACATGGACCTGTTGGAGCGGGTCCAGAGGAGGGCCACAAAAATGATCAGGGGGGTGGAACGCCTCTCCTATGAGGAAAGGCTGAGAGAGTTGCAGTTATTCATCCTGGAGAAGAGAAGGCTTTGGGGAGACCTTATTGCAGCCTTTCAACGCTTAAAGGGGGCTTATAAGAAAGATGGCAGCAAACTTTTTAGCAGGGCCTGTTGTGACAGGACAAAGGGGAATGGTTTTAAACTAAAAGAGGGTAGATTTAGACTAGATCTAAGGAAGACATTTTTTACAATGAGGGTGGTGAAACACTGGAACCACCTGCCCAGAGAGGTGGTTGATGCCCCATCCCTGGAAACATTCAAGGGCAGGTTGGACAGGGCTCTGAGCAACCTGATCTAGTTGAAGATGTCCCTGCCCGTGGCAGGGGGGTTGGACTAGATGAGCTTTAAAGGTCCCTTCCAACCCAAACTATTCTATGATTCTATGAAATTCACAACTGAATTTCAACAAGCAGCAATTTCAGTAACTGATAAGTGTATGCAAATAAAGAATGAGATTTTAACATGCATTAAATGGACTATAATGTACCATTGGGAAACAGCAACAACCACCTAAGGTATAGAAAATTGTGATTTCAAAGTAGCAAACACAATTGTAATTGTGGTTTTCTTTCCAATATCAGGAGTTCACAGAAACAATATGCATTATTGTAATTTCTAAAACATTTTATCTGGAAGGATCTTTATACGTTCCTCTTCTGAGTTCTCTTTCCTAATAAGAGGCAAAGAGAACAAAACATCAGAAATTATCCCAAGAGAGTAGTATTTTTTTGCTCCACCCCAGAGGAGCAAAAGTCCTCTGCATCAGTAGGAAAGAATCTCCTACGATGTGAAAAGCCAATAGTAACAGATCTGGAGATTCAGGTACTACAGATTTCTCTTCACAGTTCCATTCCTCTGAATTTAGTTTTCTAAATCACTGGGGGCTTTTTACAATTTTAATCCTAGAGTAAAAAAAAAAAACCCAACACAAAAAAACAAAAACCCCCAAACACCAAACTCATTTATGCTAATGCTTTCCCAATGCATACTTTTTCCTAACATATGTTATCTAGTAGTTGATTCACATCCAATTCAAATGTTCCAAGCACTTAAACTAATTATACTCGTAATTCCAACCATTTTAAAATCAAAACTCTGTCTTAAAAACCATGATAGATAATGAAATGTGATAACAGTCTCAAACTGCCACGATTCTTCAGAGACTTATTTTCATTTCATGACCCTGATCTCAAAGCATGCTAAAGGTTACATGTGCTGGCCCAAAGATTTAATTTTTTATACCATTAATTTTCCTCTGATTTTCAGATGATATTTGGAAAAAAAATGCTTCATTTCCTTATTCTAGTCAGATGACTGACAGTCCCTTAATAATTCTACTCACACTCTCCTTGCTGTTTATACCTGTTAAATATCTGTAGACCTTTGCAAATGACATAGGTGTTTCTTTAACTAAGGCATGCATATTTAATTCATTTAATCTTTTCTCATAAATTATTCCCATACTGTCCAAATAACTTTTCATGCAGTTTTCTAAACTCACTCCAATTTCCCTAATAAGCATCAATCTTGAAATGTTGATAGGTAAGGAGCAACTCAGTCTTAATGGAATCGACTTCTCGTAAATTATAGGAAGATAGGAAGTATTGAATATATGGTTTTTAAGGAGTAAATGCTATGCCTCAAAATTTTGGTCACAAGATCAGTCTGTATTAATTTGTATTCACTTGTGAATGTGAACACTTAAATTGAAATGGATGGAGTGACTCAGTGGAATGATAAAGAACGATATATAATGGGGAATATGCAGGAAAGGATGGTATTAACACTTCTCTCGTTTCTAAGTTATTCATTCATAAAGCAGAACTAGTATCTACACAGAGAGAACAGAATATTCATATACATGTACTTAGAAAGTTAAAAATATGACAGAAAGTAGTGGAGAGGGATTCACCTTGGAATAAAAATTGAGCATGCCACATGCAACAAAATAAAGGGGAATTTGTAGAATGGGCTACCATACCCATATTGGCTTAAGATAACTAGCAAAGGTAAGAGTGTCTGTGAAAATGCGATGGAACAGGAAAATAATCAACCTGGTAAATTTGTACCCTGACTGTTAAAGCAAACTGGCCTATTACAGGAGAAATTGTATACCTTCATTGTGCATTGTATACCTTCAATAAAATCTTATGTCAAGTCCGTAACTTCTTGGGTTTTAAGTGCTCAAAATTTCAAATAGATCCAATGTTTCTTGTCTAAAACGTAAGCTAGAAAGTGCAACAACTTATTTCTTCTCATTAAAAAAATCATATAAAAATTAAATAGAATACCACAGGTCTCACAGCATGAAACAACTGCAATTCTACAGAGAAAAACCATGAGAGCTAGATGAAGGACTGAATTTTAGTCATATATCTGTACGGTTCAAAGCACTGTTTTGGAGCACAGATGCCACAATTAATAAAAATGCATGAGATTTTTTTCAGATGATGAAAAATAAGAAACGCTGAACTCTTACTTTCAGATTCAATTATGCAGTCAATGTATTCAGCCTGGAGTCAGGTATGGAAATTCTTCCTCATGGAGATATGACTGAAGTAAGTATTACAATTCATACTAAAATGTAAGCAATTATACTGCCATTTAACAAAAAGGGAGAAAGAATAAAGGAGAAAGACTAGACTTTAAAACGCTTATAATTTTTTAAGTGAAGAAAACCCAGAACTGTATTGTAGGAGCGATCTTGCTATACCAAGTTTATTAATACAATTAACTTTAAGAACTGTTACCCAGAAGAAAAGGCTTTAAACATAGTCACTCACTTTGCATCCCAGGATTTCTTTTATACACTTAAGTTTCTCAAAAATTCTGCACAGCAGCACACATTCAATTGCACCAAAGTCTATTTCGGACATAACCCACTCTAGCTTGTTAGACACCTTGCCATATTAGTAGGCCTTAGGATTCAACATGCCTTTTGTGTGTATGCATGCACTCTCTTAAGAGCACATCATCTTTATGATATATTTTCCTTATATTGGTGGGTTTGCCTCTACGAACCTCAAACTATTCAGTATCTATGCCTTTTGGAGGTAATACTGCATATAAAGAGCTACAAGTTTTACCACCTTTTAATATTTTTCTTATACTCTTGTCAATAAAGTTACATCACATCCTATCAGATTAAGAAATCAAGATGGTAAAACAATGAAATATGGAGAGGTTCACTGAGTGTCTTGATAAGAAACTCTTGTTAGCAGAATTAGGAGAATGATGATATTCTCTTCTGCCATTTCAGTGTGATTACTGTTTGTAAGTCATTATAGTTCATTAACAAGGGCCAGTGTCTCAGCAGGTGTAAACTGAAGTGAATGAAGCTATACTGTAACTTCTGAGCATCTTTTACTGAATGTTTAAGTCAGTTATTTCCAAATGGTGAATTAACTAGTGAATTTTGTCTTTTTTTTCTGATCATGCATGTAAGAACAAACATTCTCAAATGTTTTGAAGGTAGTATGATTTTTTTTTAAAGTGACTAATCCCTTATCAGCATTTAGGGATTCAAAATGCAGATGAAAAATTTTACAGTAGAAAATTATACTATAACTGATCAAGCTAATTCAACTACTCTAGAGGCATGCATTTCAAATTATATAGTTGTTCCTAATAATCAGAGCAAATGCTAATGTGATCAGTCACAAAAGTGATGCAACCAGAGCACTCTGTTACACAGTCACTTTGTTCCCCTTAAGATTTCATCCTCCTCTTTCAAAAATCTTGGAATGAAAATGACCCACTTCCAAACTTCAGAAGTGGAGACGTCTCTACGCCAGCTTATAATAGATCAGTTATTCACTGACCTGACCTGACACAGACCCAAGAAAGGTCTTTTTCTCTTCCTTGGCTAGAGAAGTAGCTGTCAGAAGGATATATTTAAACATAAGTTTTATAAATTTACATCCCTCTTGACTCCCCATTGAAGCGCATATACTAATTTCGTCAGGTGTACATTGTGGTTAAACAGTTGATAGCTGCAATTCTTATTTCAGATTTGGGAAAAACAGGATTAAATTCTTCAGAAAGATTTGGGATCAAATGCTGTACTGTAGCCAGAAAAATGTTAAATTTGGGGGGCAGCTGAAATAATGAAGAACCTTTTACCCAATTTGTTTCTGCCCCTTTTACCACCTGGTGATCATCTCTGAGAAGTACTGAATGACTTACACATTTTGAAAACTAAAATAAAACTCGTGATCCAGCTGAAACAGATCAAGAACAGCATGCAGAATTTTAGTAAATATGGAGCAGTTTGCCCGAGCAATAGCCATTTTGTAGAATGCTTTGAAATAATTTTAAATGCAAGGTACTAGTGTACACAAGATTCCATACTACCTTTTTTTTTCCTCGCTCCTGTTAAGATAGTCCTTTAGTAGCTTTAGACAGCCACACTCCATTTTTCAGAATTCACTGCGGAGAGGAGATACGTGTTGTTCTGTTAAAAATTTTCATTTCAGTGACTCTTGGATTTAAAAGATGCGATAGCTGAAGTAACGAAGACATGAAATTGAGGTCTAAATTTGCTACAAATTCCCTTAAGGTTCAGGGACATGTATATCAGGCTATGTCTATCTCTGTGAGGGAATACTTTTTCATAACCATAACATTACCAAAATTATCAAATGTCAGGAGACAGGTGATAGTGCTCTTTTATGAACGTGTGAAAGCCAACAACTGCAACACTAACACAAAGAAGACCGAGGCACAGAATCAAGCCTCACAAAATTTGTGTGCGATTTGATGTATTTGTTCCATGGAAGACTAAAACTACATTAGGTAAGTAAATCCTCATCTGATTAAGAACACAGCCTTATAATCAATCTAAATCATGGATCAATTGTTATTATGACTGCAGAGCTATCTTCTGTAATAGTGTTTTGTCTAGGTGCCTGTCCTCTAATTTATGTAGTTCTCTCTTCCTCTTAGATGAAAGAGGTCTAACCCTTTTTGGTGATCAGAAACACAAGATCATCTTTGTGCATGTTGTTTATGCCAACAGAGATATTTACTTGTTGGATGATCCCCTACCAGCACATGCTGGAAAGCATACTTTTGAACAATGCATAAAAGAGGCCCTTAAAGGAAAAAAATAATACTGTTGGTAATGCAACAGGAGGTAAACTGCAGGAGGTAAATAGAGGGGTTTTTTTCTTTCACTTACGAATATTGTGATATAACATGTGTATATGTATTTTTACAAAATAGTAATAATTCTTCAAAAAATATATGCAAAAAGTATCAGAGGGACACCGCTTTCTTTTTAGAAATAGAACAGAAAACGAGCAATACATCTGAGATTACTTAGGTGCATTGGGGATAGAAAAGAGGGAATAATAGATAAATACAAACTGAGTACATTTTCAAGGGAACATAGACATATTTCTGTGGCAAATCCACTATGAAGATCAGTAACAAGATGATGTTGACACAAAAAAGTAATTTTTAACTTCACACTTAGTTATCTATTGAGATGAACAGAGTTTCCGAGTTTTATCAGTCTCATCTCAAAAAAAAGACCAACCTGCATGGCTTTACATTTGTTTCTTTTGATTTTGAGTTTTCTTCGTGGCCTTAGGGACTAGAAATGTGTTGTTTGTTTGTTTTTTAAGAGCAAGTGCCTTTCAGGAAATAAAAGGAGTGGCAGTAAAAAACAATTTGCTGATGTATAAATGTCTAAGTGCACAACTGTTTTGAAAGATAAATCATTAAATAAAAAGAACCCTTTTTTTTTTTTGGCAAGCTAACTAATTTTCTTATATCAACCAGGTAAAATAAGGACTCTAATGAGAGCAAATATTTACTAGTTGCATCACCTCTGTGGGTTCTGCCCACTAATGATTCCAGAACAATTTAAGCAAAGGCTTAAGCTAGTTGTCTTCACTAACAGCTGTTTTCTTTTGAACTTGTATACTAGCTTGACCTGATTCCTCCTTTGCCCCCAACACAATCCTGGACTCTGAAATTCCTACAGCCTCAATGGACAGGCAGAACCATACTTCTACTTAATCTACTTCACTTCTCCATGGTAAAAAAACCCTACAAGTCTTTATGTGGGACCAATATTATTTTAACGTTTCCGTTAATGACATGAATAGTGGGATTAAATTTAACTATGTAAATGCCATGTTACCTAATTCCTGAACTAATTGTAGTTTCTGAATATTTAGTAATCCTCAATGGATTTCCTTCTCATGAACTTGTCCAGTCTGCCTTTGAAACCAAGTAAAGCATCCACAGTTAAGTTCTACAGATTTACTGCATATAGTATGAAGAACCATCATCCTTGGCTCAGTTTGCTTCACCTTGGGCATTTCAGTTATCATATTAGACACTGACCACTTAATTCCTACCCATGTTCTTCATTTTACCCTCATCTTTGCAGATCTCTATTACATCATCTCCTAGTAATTTTCTTTATAGCTTGAAGGTTCATTTCACAGATGACAAATCACTTCTTAAACTGTAAAAACTCTGCCCTCCTAGCTCAATTCAGGAAAAAAAAAGGGGGGGGGGGGAAATGGATTTATAACTACTTTTTCATGGAACAAAATTTGGGTTTTGCATTTCTTTCTATTGACATTTTGTTTTGTCAGGGATGAGAAGGGAAAAATGGAATATCGATACAGTTTTGTATGCAGACCGAAAAGCTACTCATCATTCTTAGTAAGTATATATAATTTATCACAATTTGTTATTCAATAACTGCTACAGAACTAGAAGGAGGTTAACACTGCAATGAACTCCTCCCCTTGCCCCTGCTCCAGCTTGAACTTATCCACAGACTGCAGTCCCTTAGGGGTGCACCTGCTCCAAGTGGAGCCTTATCTATGAGCTACAGTCTCTCCAGGGGTATACCTGCTGCGGCATAGACTTATCCACAGCCACAGTCGCTTTGAGGTGCACCTGTTCCAGCGTGGCTTTATACGTAAGCCACAATGCCTTCAGCGATATACCTGCTCTAGTGTGGCTTTACCCACAGCCACAGTCCCTTCAGGAGTGAACCTGCTCCAACATGGCCTTACCCATGGCTGCAATCCCTCCAGGGGGGTACCTGCTCTGTTGTGGGCTTATCCATGGCCACACGCTTTGAGGTGCTCCAGCATGACCTCATGCACAGCCACTGACACTTCAAGGTGTACCTACTGCAGCACAGACTTATCCACAGCCACAGATGCTTCGAGGTGTACCTTCTCCAGCGAGGACTTATCCTTGGGCCACAATCCCTTCAGAGGTATACCTGCTGTGGCACAGACATAACCACGGCCACAGACGGTTTGAGATGTACCTGCTCTGGTGTGGACTTACTCACAGCCACAGACACTTCAGGGTGCCCTGCTCCCACTTGGACTCATCCACAGGTCACAGTCCTTTCGAACCAAGTTCACACTGGAGTTCCAGCCTGTCCAGTACAGCAGCGCAGAAACAGCAGCGATGCCCTGGCCATCTGCCAGCCCAGGCACATGGCCATTGCTGTTATCAAAACATTCCCAGGCACAGCAGAGTAAGATGATCAGCAGTACAGCAATACAGCAAGCAAAGAAGGCAAAAAGAAGCCACTAACGAGCACTAGACTCTAATATACAGTCAGGCAAGCAAGCCCTATGGCAAGCACAGGAGCCTGCCAATTAATAGCTAAACAGCAGTAACAGCTATAAATTTAATCTAGCACATTCCAATCAAATCTGTTGCTATCTCGAATCCTTCGAGCCTCATGTTGGGTGCCAGAAAGGACTGTCATGGTTTAACCCCAGCTGGCAACTAAGCACCACACAGCCGCTCACTCACTCCTCCCTGGTGGGATGCAGAAGAGAATCAGAAGAGTAAAAATACTTTCAATACTAAGGGGGCTTACAAGAAAGATGGCGACAAACTTTTTAGAGGGCCTGTTGCGACAGGACAAAGGGGAATGGTTTTAAACTAAAAGAGGGTAGATTTAGACTAGATATAACGAAGACATTTTTTACAATGAGGGTGGTGAAACACTGGAACCACCTGCCCAGAGAGGTGGTAAATGCCCCATCCCTGGAAACATTCAAGGTCAGGTTGGATGGGGCTCTGAGCAACCTGATCTAGTGGAAGATGTCCCTGCCCATGGCAGGGGGGTTGGACTACATGAGCTTTAAAGGTCCCTTCCAACCCAAACCATTCTATGATTCTACATAACTTGACAGATGCATAGGGGATGCATGGAACTTTAAATGTATTATTTCTAGAAGAAGAGACGTAGCAACAAGAAATACATCACAACCATCTGAATCTGGTTACAATAACATGGAGCTTAGACATATCTTTAAAAACTCAAGAGAATTATCCTCTGTAACTTAACTTCATACTGCCTGTGAAAAAACTTCACTCTGTTTAGTGGAGGAAGTGCCACAAATTTCCAAGCTATCCAGAAACCTAAAACAAAAGTCTGAAAGCCTAAAAAAAGGAAAATTGACAGTTATAGCAAATGGAAAGTGAGGTATCAAAAGAAGAAGAGAGTATGATTTGGGTCAAAATGCAGTTCTTAGATGGTGAAACTAAACACTGTAAAAATTTCAACTAATACATCAGTAAAATTATTACAAATGTTTCATAACTCAATACAATAAAAATGTGGCATCTGTGTGATACGAGAGCACCTTGTATAAAGCCTATAGATCCACGGCTTTTTCTACATAAAGTAGAAGAAGGATTTACTACGCATGAGATGTCCTCAAACTGCTTTACACAATATCAGTCTTCCTCAGACCCATTTTTCAATTTAAAAAAAAAAAAAAAAAAAAGGGAAAAAGAAAAAAAGAAGGTGGGGGAAGGATAAAGCAGTGTAGAAGAGGTGCCTTCTATTTCAGCTGCCCTGTCTTTGTCCACTCCTAACTATCATTGTATCAGTGAAGATCAGTGAAGATTTAGATCATGGTTCTGTTTTTGTATTTTTTAAAGGAGAATTACAGCATTTTGGATAACAAAACAAAACCCGCTGTGCTGGAAAGTATCTCAGACAACCCTAGAACATACTTTTATCTATTAGTCTACGGAATCAGCATGGTGACCATGATCATACTAAGCATCATTAAAGGGTTTATTTTTTACAAAGGCAACATTAAAGGCTCCTTCTGTATCACCTGATAATTTATTTTATAAGGTAAAACAACTACTTTGTTCCTTACGGTTAGTAGAGAATACTTATTTAATATTTATCTAGACTTTCTTAACAATTGAAAGAGAAAATGAGCAACTTAAGTGAGTTTCATCCTGTCCTGAGATAAATGTCTGAAACATGTCAGATGAACAGTCTCTAGAAGTGTGTACTTATTTCCACTGATTATAAAGAGAGCTTAGATAACAGGCTTGGATGCAAACATCTACATTATAAGTACCTGAAGTAGATTATATGAATCTCAGTCTTTTGCACCAGGTTTTCTATTATATTACAAAAAGTACCACCTATAAAAACCTCTTAATCAGTTAATCTTCATAAAGTGTCTAAAACCCTCTGAGAAGGTCTCTAAGTAAAAACTATCATTCTGTGTAACCTAAATCTATAACAGCACCTCTAATCTGCTTTAAATTAAGTTGCTATTATTTGTGTACAAGTCACAGAGCTGAGTGGAGGTAGCAGGTTTTGCTATGAAATCATCAAATCCTTGATACTCTGACTCTCATGCATTTTGTTTTTTGCTTTACTTATGAAAACAACAGAAAGACTTTAAGATTTGAAAAAAATTATTTTACTTTCAAAGCATTACTTTCAAAAGCTGCTTTACAAATCCTAATGTTGTAAAAGGTGTAATAAAATTGTTTGCTACTCCTGTAATTTTAATCTTAGCCAAGATTAAAGCTATTGTATGGATCACTACATAAACTCTAACTACAGTAAGAGACAAAGACTACCATCTGATTCTGCTCTTTCCCTTTATCCACAGATCTTACAGACTCCAATGAGTTTCTTTGCTACAACTCCCACTGGCAGGCTAATGAACCTTTTTTTCTAATAACATGGATGAATTGGATGTGAGCCTTGCATTTCATGCTGAGAATTTTTTGCAGCAGTTTCAAGTCTTCTTTATTCTAGTCAAAATAGCTCTTGTTTTTCCTTTTCTGCTAATTGCAGTTACTATCACAGCTATTATTTTGTTTTTTTTCTTTTTAAGTTGATGTATTATTCCTTCAAGGTATTTTAAGTAATTTGAATTATCCTTTTGTTTGACCTACACAAATTTACAGTGTATGCTTTTGTATTTTATTCTTAAACTTCAATTCTGCAGATTCTTTTGTAAGGGCTTACCAGAAGCTGAGAACTGTAGAACCAAGTATCTTAAATAGCAAGTACATCCAGCATAGCAAGCTGTCAATTATTCTCTGCTTTTTGTATAAAGGGCTGCATTCAGGCTTTGATTAAACCATTTTTTCCGAATGTAGCCAAGTCTCTTCATCTGTGCAGAGTGTGATTACAGAGGTATATGTCAACCACTACTGCCTGTTCACCCAGAGTCCCACAGCTAGCAACAAAGATCCAGAAATAGGCCAGGTTAGCAGGAACGGCAAATTGAAGTGGCTGGAAATTCACTACTGTGGCACATGATAGAGAGCATCCAGCACTGCAAGAATTTAGAAAATTCAAAGATACTTTCTCACATTCAACCACTACTCCAGAGACTCCAGGCTTTTCTTGAAGGGCATATGCTTGATCAAATGTGTTGCTATTCTTCAAGCTTCTCTCCCCTTCTGACAGAATCAATTAAAGCATTTTTATTGTTTTTCTTGTATGTTTTGTCATACTTCAATATTCATAATACATCAGTAATGAAAGGACACAAAACAGTGTCAGAGAGATTTTTCAAGGGTGAGGATCTTGCATTATTTTGTTACTAATGCATTATGAGTACTGAAACATGACAGGAGATTCTGAATACGAAAAATGTAGCAGTAACATTTTTCTATGCTAAAACCTTCAGGGAGGACCTGAGGAGAAAGTAGGTACAGAAATAGCAAGTGTGGCCAGAGTTTTCAACGGACTAGTGACCTGAGATAACGTGAAGGGAACCAATTCAAATATTGGTAGCTACTCCCTCAAACAGGCTTTTAAAGATGTCTTAAGCTAGACTCCTAAAATGGGTGTTTGTTGAAACTTCAAGCCAGAAGGTTGTCCTAACTTTCTACTATTATGCCAAACCTAGATAAAATTGCTGTCACTCTGCTCAGAAAATATAGGCACTGCTTCCTGAGGGTGCAAAATATTTTAAAAGTTAAAAGTAAGAGATAAAGCCACAGTCTAAATTTTCTCTAAATTGAAAGCAGAACTCAGCTGATAAGAAAAAGCAAAGCAGAGGCTGGAAGAATATATAGAGTTCTGCATTGTTGGGACATTCAGGCAAAATTATATAGCACAAATCATCTGAGAGCTGTCAGTGTACGTACATTGCAAAGCTTCAGTTCAAATCACCGGCATGAGGCAGTATAATTACCAAATTATCAGCTGTGGTTTACACCCAGGGGTTTTACTGGCACATGGAATTAGTACATTGTGTTTCTATTGTGTTGCAGATTTTTCTGAGAACTACCCAAGAACTAAAAAGAATGAAAAATACCAGCAGATCACCACTGTTGTCTCGTATAGCCTCCTCTGTGCAAGGTCTCAGTGTAATTCATGCTTGTGACAGAAAAGACAACTCTATCAACCAGTAAGACAAATGCAATTGAACATTCTTTGTTTCATTTTTGCTCTAATTTAGATAGGTAACACTGCCTTTAAATTCAGCTGATTGTGGATACTGCAGGCTTATATCCCCACTGACTTTGATGAAACCTCAACAGGGTGATAAAAGAATGTTTCCATCAAAGTTACCATGCTACACAAGCAGAAAAGATCCCATAGCTTTTTATATTTAGAAAATGAGCAGCCACAGGGATGTTACCGGTTTCCACTACAGACCTTCAAAAGAATTTAACAGACACCATTAAATCCAATCTTACTGTGCCAATTTTTAAACATAGCACATACTTTTACTTTTGATTTTTAAGCAATCTCTAGAACCCTTTTAAACAGATAAGGTTCAATGACTCTCAGTAGTGGATTCTTAAAGCAACAGATATTGCTGTATGTATCCTCAGGGAAGCGGTCTCAAAGAGGGTAAGAAGGTTTGTCCAGAACCCAGCATTTAGGACGAGAGGAAATGGCCTCAAGTTGCGCCAAGGGAGGTTTAGACTGGACATTAGGAGAAATTTCTTTACTGAAAGAGTGGTCAGGCCTTGGAACAGGCTGCCCAGGGAAGTGGTTGAGTCTCCATCTCTGGAAGTATTTAAAAGACATGTAGATGAGGTGCTTAGGGACATTGTGTAGTGGGCATGGTGGTGTTGGGTTGAGGGTTGGACTCGATGATCTTAGAGGTCTTTTCCAACCTTAATGATTCTATGATTCTATATAAGGGAGAATGCATTGCATGGCATTTGTTTAAATTGGTAACCAGTGATCCATTAGGCTAACTAAAACATACTGATCTAACAGGATTCTAAACAGTGAGATATCAATATAGTCAAGGTATGCTGTGCAGACTAGAGGCGCTTTCATTGCTCGACAGAAACGTTAAATAGGATAGTTCACATCCACACAAAGGTTTGATTCTCAGGAACAATGAAAGGGCCCTAAACTGCATGATTACATTTAGCTGTAGTCCCTTTATACTTGTAAAATCTCAAATTTGTACATACTTTGCCCCTTTGAGGACTGTGCCCCTTTGAGGACTATCATCACTTCAAATACAGTGAAGATATCACATGCGCTTTTGTCAATATAAATGAAATTTATAGATGCCTATCACAATTTCAGCAAGACAGGATCGTTCTCAAATTTATAATCTCTAGAGTTCCTTGGCTAACCTCTTGCTAATCTGTATACAGACACAGAAATAAGTTACATACATAATTTTCTTCTCTACATTTGAACAGATTTCAGCTTCAATTTCCATACTTGCACAGAATTTATCTTTCAGAACCCAGCATGTACTGAAGGCTGTACTGAAGTAAAGTTTACCCACCGATCTGCCAGACTTCGTAAACAATGGGTTTATTACCCTATTAAATATTAGTCCTTTCACATGTGCATTTACGTTCAGTAAGATGAGAAAAGATCAAGTATGCCCAAGAAGAATGCTTCTCAAACTGATAGGGTTTAGCCGGAAACACAGAGCATCTGTTAGAAAATATATTCCCCAAGCGGCAAATACCAATCCAAGTATCTTCATCATACAGGAACATAGTAGCCTGACCTGCCAGATTCTCTTCAGAACTTAGTACTTCCCTTAAAAAAATGTGTCAATCTAAATTGATTCTTCATAAGTTCATAATCAAAATGCCTGCTTCAGTAAATGGCGCTTGCACAGTATTTTGAGTGAAGACATTCATAAAGCTTGTGTTTAAAAATCAGCACTTCAACATTTGACATGAAACTTCTGCTTATGTTAAAAACTTTTATATAAAACTGAACGTTCATTTTTGCTTTCATTTCAGGTTTAAAAAGTTAACTAATGAAAATGCCAAACATATGCTGTTATTCAACTGTGCATTATTCTGGTTTGCAGTTAGAACACATATACTCATGAGCTTTGTGACTTTGTGGCATTACTTGTTGTTTTGAGCTCCCCTTTCTTAAGTGACGCATCAAAATATTTGACATTACCTTACATTATCCAGGTAAAACAAATTATTCACAGGTTAACCTTGTTAAATTATGTTGTTACATGTAATTTTCTTATTCTAGCTGCTGTTTATACCACACAGTTCGAGACTTAAATTCTCTTGGGCCACAGTCTATCCTACTTATATTCAGACAGCATTTTGCAGGCATGCCTGCAAGGAGAGAGGAGAGAGATAAAAAGTCCGTACTTCGGAAAGGGTTCTTGTACAACTCAAAGTTATATACGTAGCTAATCTGTATGCCATTGTTGCTGAATACGTATTTCATTTCACATTAATGCCCTTCTACAGCTTGTCAAACTCACTTGTAATATCTTTTTAAAATGAGATTGGAAGTATTTTACTAAGGGCAAAGCAGAGACTGTATTTTCTTTTTGTATCTGTATCACATTTAGTACAGTATGTCCCAAATCTTATTACTTTCTTTGTGTACCATTAAATAAAAAAAAAAAAGTAACTGTTCTAAACATGAATGTTTAGAATATGTAAACATAACTCAGTTTTTTTTGAATACATAAGAAAAAACGAATCTCAGTTTGATTCATTGCATAAAAAGAATTAGAATTGCTTCCTTCATAATAAATAGAGTTGTGTTATTTTTGTCTTAAACATCATCATTGGACAATCTCGGCTTAGTGCTTCAGTTGGGCTTTTTTTTTTTTTTTTTTTTTTTACTTTTTCAGTCTGCAAATATTTCAAATCATAACAAAACCCTGACATGCAATTTTTTCCATGTTAGCCTTTTTTCATCTGTCTTACTTCTATTTATATTTAAAATTCAAACATTTACTAAAAATTAGCGTAGAGAAATAAACACACTATAGTAGCATCACTACTTGATTGTTAGTGTTGTTACAATATATACATTTAGTTAAAATTTCACACTAAATATACTGTTTATTGCATTTTATCAACTATGCAATATCTCCTAAAAGTAAGAAGATAGGCTAGAAAAACACAGGACTTCACATCAAACTGTGAAAGATATTTTTCTAGCTACTGCAGCTTGGCAGTCTCCACAGGCAGTTCTAATAGCTTGGAAATTGCCTCGAGGCCTATCACTGAATTCTGTTGTTGATAAGCTTTTACATTGCTTCATTTTTAAGCAGCCTTTTACTTTGATTAGTGACTTTTCTTTCCTCAACAGAGCTATTATAGTTAAAAATGAACAAAAGGTGATTTTCCAATAATTATATCAGAATTCTTTTTCTGGTTAAATTATAGCTGAGTGGACTTCTCAAGGTGTCTGTGAGAACAGAAAGACTCAAAATTTACTTCAGTTGCAGAGATAATGGAGTATGTCTTGATAAGACCTACCTGTAAACGTGGCAGCAAGACTACAGTTTATACAGATATTTTAAATTTGGTTAAAAAATAATAGCATTATTAAAGACACTCTGCATGCATTAAGTAATATACTTCCCCCCCTCCCCGCATTTCTGAGACACATTCCTGAGACCCCAAAACAGTGAGTCACTGAAATCTCCCAAAGGCTGGCCAAGTCAAGGAGAAATTATATTTAAAGATTATCAAAAGAAATACAGAGAAAACAGTTCCATGGTTCTCACAGGCCTAAATATTAAATTTAATGGTCAAGAAACTATTGATATTGTCAGAAGAACAACTTTTGATAGGATACACAGCTTCTTTTTTGTTGGATGTGCT
Organism: Calonectris borealis; assembly: GCF_964195595.1. Lineage (NCBI taxonomy): Eukaryota > Metazoa > Chordata > Aves > Procellariiformes > Procellariidae > Calonectris > Calonectris borealis. The sequence goes on from NC_134323.1 coordinate 8,536,900, forward strand.
TTTTCTTGTGCCACCTAATGGCATATTTCTCAAAGGTCTACATTTCTAAGTAGATTTATCTGTAAATTATTATTTTTATACTATCAAGATCCACACTACATATTTCAGGGCTATAAAATGACATCCTAAGACAATTCTAAATAAGTTAGCCTAAGGGAGGAGGAAAAAAATAAAGTGATGTGTTAAGTGTAGTATACTCCATACACGTTAATAAATGATGCTGAGAAACAGGGGTTATTAACATATGTGAAATAGTATGTAACTATAGCACCATTATTCTTAATATCTCAGTTCACACAATTAGATCCAACTTTGTTATCACCATGCAACATTTCATTATGCCATGTAAACATATCCAGAGGGATGGCAGTCTAGAAGCTTCATCTTTAATTACACACAAACTACGAAGAATGTTGCCTATTCAGCAAGTAATGAAAATATCCTAGCACATGGGTATTCTTCTGTCCATTTACAGTTGAATGAACATCACAGGTGTCCTGGTTTCGGCTGGGATAGGGTTAAATTTCTTCCTAGTGCTGTGTTTTGGATTTAGTACGAGGAGAATGTTGATAACACACTGATGTTTTCAGTTGTTGCTAAGTGCCCTCCTAGTCCAAGGACAGCTCCCGTGCCTACTGACTGAGCTAGGTGCACAAGGTGGGAGGGAACATAATCAGGACAGCCAGCCCAGCTGGCTAATGGGGTATTCCATACCATGTGACATCATGCTCAGTATATGAAGGGTAGGCGTGATCCAGGAAGTACCGATCGCTACTTGGTTATCGGTCAGCGCGGGTGGTGAGCAATTGCATTGTGCATCACTAATTTTGTATATTTTATCATTATCATTATTATTTTCCTTTTTTTCCCTGTTCTATTAAACTGTCTTTATCTCAACCCACGAGTTTTTTCCTCACTCTTACCCTTCCGATTCTCTCCCCGTCCCGCTGGGGGTGGGGGGAGTGAGTGAGAGGCTGCGTGGTATTTGGCTGCCTGCCAGGTTAAACCGCGACAACAGGTTAAATCAGGTTTTATCATCTTCAGTTAATAAAAAAAAGTTTAAGAACTTGTGCATTTTTATGGACATTTCTATACTCTTTATGAGTTGTGAAACTGTCTAATTCAACAAAGTGCTCACACAGTCTGCTGTACATTAATTTAATCTTGTAAATTGTCCTATAACAAGAGAATCAACTGTGTAGGCTAAATTTTTATATTGCTTCTCTAATATATTAATGTTCCTTTCTTAAAATTAGAAACCTTCTGAGTAGCTTTCAGCAAAATTTCAAAGAATGCCCTTATTTTAAACCATTTTTAATATTACTGGTGCACTTATTAACATGTTCAACAGAGAGCCCAAAAGGAGCGAGTAAGCAGCATGAACAAATCTCACATACCTTAAAAATCATACATTCCTCTCTCGCAAACTCCAAATGATGGACGTGTCATAATGATAGGATGGCAAACAGACATACTCGTTACCATCTTGCAGTCACGCCAATTATAGTCTACTTTATTCGTAGGAAATAGAGCACAGATATTTCATCAGAGGTCTGTCAGTGTAGACCCCCTCAATTATGGGCAGTATCCACTATAAATAACTATTTAAAACATCATTCCATGTTTTATTTCCTGCAGACAAGTCTTCAGTATGCGTAGCACTGTTTCAGCTAGTAGAACCAACTGCTGGCACTATCCTAATACACAACGTGAACATCTGCACAATTAGTTTGCGAGACCCAAGAACAAAATTTTTTGTCATTCTTCAAGACACCATTCTGTTCATAGGTACCATAAGGTAGTTGTTTTTATGATTAAACACTCTCGTTTTTTCCCAAAGGAATATAGAAAATTGTAATACAGTATTTTTAGCTTACGCTGAAATTTCCACTGCTATTATAGAAGCTTAAAGCCCTGAGATCCAAGTTCTGTTTTGTTTCTAGTAATAACTCAGCTAACACTGAGATCCAAACTCCATTACATGGTTCTAAGATGAAGAGTGTATGTGGCAAACAATCAAAGCAAATAGAAGGTTGGAGAAGGGAAGTACTAATTCTCATTATCTGTCCTTATTTCCCATCTGTAAAGTGACTTGGTCAAGACAAAGCTGGAAACTAAATCCAAATCTCAGATCACTTGCCTAGGCATCCACAATGAATTAATTTTTTGAGAACTATATAAAGCACAAACTATTTCAAAATATTCGAAATATCTCCCTTTCTACAGTAAATTTTTTTTTTTATGGATGAGTGAACCATTTCAAAAAATTCTCTCTCTTTGGTAAGAAATGACTCACCATGTACTACAAAAAATTGATTTGAATAGATGTGATTTCTAGCTGAGTTCTTAAATCTTTTCTAGCAGCCTTTTTTCCCATTACAATGGATGCTCCCTCTTCTTCTACTGTACTAGCCTATCCGAAATGTTACTCTAGCACAACCTCTGGCCTTTCTTTTCAGTGGCTTCAGGGTGTGCACAACTGTTCTTGAACCTCCCTTCAGAACACCGAGTAATGGTATCTAACCACATAATGAATTAATGAATGCCTAGTCTCGACTCACTTCCCCCCGCCCCCTTAAACTCTTCTCCACCTACTCTCAGTACCCACTTCATTTTCACAAGACCATCAGTTTCACCTTTCATACTGTTACGTAGTCTTGGAATACCTTGCTCAATTTGTTGACAAAAAGTTACCATTATGACCTTTGTAAATATGCCATCTTTTCAGGAAAAATAATTAAACAGAAAGGTAAATGAAGCCATTCTTAGAAGTGAGGCAGGGATTAATTATGTAAGATTGCTTGTAGGAAGCTAGTATACTTTATAAAAATATAGCTTTTTTCTTTAGAATAGTAATGATTCCCAAAATGTTAATACTTAAGACACTGGAAAAACTTGGAAGGAGTTTTTCTGCCCCCCGTTAGGTTTTGTAAGTACTTGAGTACACAAAAATTTGAAGTAGAAAAACGTTAATGAAAATGCTGTATCATAAAAGTTAAAACTAAATGCATGGTTATTTGACCAACAAATATTTAAAGATAATTGGTAGTAATCTGGCTTTACTATCTTGCATTTTGCCTTTTTTAAAGGCTATTTCTTCCTCTTTCAGATACAATTTAGATCCTTTCAGCAACTGTACAGATGATCAGATCTGGCAACCACTTGAAGTTTTATGAAAGATACGGTATGTATTTTGGGTTTTCAGACAGTTTATTTTCTGATAGAAGTACTAAAATGAATTGAAATGGATTATTTATTGTTTACTATGGCAAATAATTATTCATGAAGGCTATAAAAACAATATTGAATGAGTGCTCTCACTACTGTGAGTATACTATAAAATGTGCTTTCCTCCTTTCATTTTTATGTGGTACAATATAGCTAGAGATACATGACACAACTAATTATAAAATCAAATGTGCAGTGGAGCACAACTAATATAAAGAACATAACAAAAGGCTTGTCTTTTTATTTCATCTTTTTTTTTTTTTTTTTTTTAAAAAAAACACATTCTAGATGTTAAAACTGCCAGGAAACCTACAAACAGCTATTCAAAAGTAACTGAAGTGAATTTAGTAGAGTAAGAAATCTGACCACTGTAAATATCTGAAGCTTCAAATCAAATTCCAGATCAATGTTGCATATAATTCCACAGTTTAATCACACTGAAAGGTGTTGCTGCAGTGCTGCAGCACTGGTCATAACCTCATGTATAGTATTTTTCTTAAACTGCATGAATTATGTAAGATCAAAATTATACAGCACAAGTTGCCTAAATACAGAAATTGTTTAATCAAACTGAAATTCACTGCTGATTGCTCCAAATCCACTTATTGCTTCCAGATGCCAGTATTTGCTCTGTTTCCTTTATGGTAGGGATACATGGATTACCAGCTAAGCCCCCACTCTCTGAGCAGCTAGCAAGAGAGCTCACAGGAGGACCAGGTTTAGCAAAGGCTCACTAGGGTTTCTCGTTTACAGCACATTTGTTCAACCAAACTGACACACACAGACCAGCAAAGCTTCCAACTATATTCCCTTCATGCAGCTGTGCAGCCTGTAAACTCCATGCAAACAGAACCATTATTACATTTCTTCTTCTGATTTTTGCTTATCCTCCCTCAGGGTTGCTCAGGCCCTTTTCAAGTTTTGAGCCTCAGCAGACATAGTTGGAACAGCCTGCTTCAGATCAGAGAGACCCCCTCCGCTGAAAATCTGAAATCTTCTCCTGACATTTAGTACTTCAGTCCAAAACAGAGCACGGCTTTTCCCTATGGGGTTGGCTGGCCAACGGTGTACAGTATAACCATCTCCAGGAAACAGCAAATGACTCATATGTTCATTAAGGTGGCACCCATTTCTAGTCTGGTACAGATACTGTTGAAGCAAATTTCTGTTGCTTGATGCTGAGCAGGAGGTGTTGTTTTAATGCACTTCGGTTTAACACTGTAGTTTTATTTCTGGTTTTCTACTCATACTAATCATCTGAAAGATATGCTACATGTAACTTACTTAATAATTTACTTTATCAATCCATTAGGAGCTATGGAAGGAAAAATCCAACTTCAACAAAACGAGCATTCCTCAATTATAAATCAACCTCCCAAAAAGGCAAATATAAATGCTGGAAACCTGCTGCATGTATCAGATCAGTTCTCTGTCTTAGTTTCTGCATGTCTAGAATTTGACAAATAGCACAGACCAGATTTACTTAACTTCAACCCCAAATATCCAGAATACTGAGTCCTTTGCTTTCCCACGGAAAGCTTTCCCACACTTCAGTTTTTCAATGCAATTCCTGTGGGCAGAGATTCTCAAAATCTAAATTTGAGGCAACTTCTCATGCAAAACACTAACACAGCCACTCTGAACATCCAAGCCTCTCCCACTGTTCTAGCAAACAGACATTGTTCTTTAGTTTCTGTCTGCTTACAATCAAAATTGACAACTATACCTAGTCCATAATTCCCAGGCTTTTACAGAGATTACCAGACCTCTCCTCACCAAGAGCCAACAGTAATACAAAGCTGGCTAGCCACTAGCCATTAGAAAGATCTGCTCCCATTAATTTATAAAGCAGGTTTGTTGCCTTATCCCTGTTTCCCCCAAGATTCCAGATATGTAAAACTTCGCTACTGTTTAGCGTCTTCCTATGTTTGTAATCAGTATTGTATACCCTACAATGATGCAAGGGGCTGGAACAGTGTGAAACTTTTTTTTTTTAATAAAGAAATACCCAATTCCTTTACGAGTTAAATAGTCTTTCATTAGCTAACCTCACTTGACCAGACTAATTGGCATAAAAATTACACATCTTTGTGTTTAGGTCTATTTGAATAAATGTGAACAATGTCAGTGTTAATTAAGTGTAGATCAAGAGCTATCGTTCCACTACTCAAAATGCAAATTTCCCCTCAAAAAGAATTGTAAATAAGCGGTTACTGCTTTACACTGCAAAGAACTGTAATTGGGCAAACCTTCAGAATCAAAGAGCCGATGTCAAAGAGCCTTTAACAAATCACAGTTGGGCTGAAGAAGGACATAAATATGGATACGCTCATTTTTTCCTTATTAATAGTCAATATGGTAGACTACACTTCATTAGCAAATTAATTTCAAAAAGGAATCTAATGCAGCCCCCAAATCCTGTCTTGATTCTAGTTTTTTTTCACATGTGGCCAGATTTTCAAAAATCACTGACACCTATGTTTGTGTATATACAACTGGAATGAATTAAGAGAGGAAAAACCCTCAGTTCCAACTTCAACATTTAAATGAAGTTAAACTTTCATAACTAACTCAGCAGCTTCCATTGTGACAGTCCATGCCAGGTTTTTAGGAGTTCAGCATACGAGTTTTCTGAGTTCTTTAGAAAATAATCTATTCTTAGTCCTCTATCTTGCTAAAGTGCTAGAAGCTTCCAAGATAAAAACCAGACTGAAATGGTCTTGCTTTACCCCTGTAAGTTGTTACACTAAAATCTGCAGGACTGCCTACAACCTCAAGCAGAGAAAGGCTCTGTCAATATCAGATAAAAGAAGCAAATAAAGGAATAGGATATGAATGACATTTTCTGACTCTTCCCCCAGTATAACCACCTGAATCATCCTGAGTTTGTGTGACTGCATCCCAGCGCAGAACTGATGCATAACTTACAAAATGTTTCTCTTTAATGTAAACAAACATAGTATCCACATAAACAGACAAGCAATTGGATTTTAACGTTGTCTGAACTAAATGAGAGAAGGAAGGTATTCCAGGATCAAAGTGAACACTGGTTTCAAACTATAAACATAGTGGTATATTTTTCACCAAGGTCAAAGGCAGCATACAAACATGAAATAATATTTAGTATTTAAACACCACTTTTCAAACCTAATCTTTTTTACATAGAATAGGTATAAATCCTAAAACATGTTGAGCATCTGCAATTTTTTTTTTTTTTTAAAAATCACTGACTTCAGTGATTATCAGCCGCATCGGGTTTGTCCAAACACGTTTCGAGATTTTGAGCTGAAGATACTACGAGACTGATTTTGATATTTGCAATCAAAAACATTTAAGATACTTCAGCAGAAAATATTATGTAAATTACTGTAGCGTTTAACGAAGCCATAATAATCGTACAGTCACTACTATGGAATCATTCCATGCATGGTCAGAAAGTCTCTCTCCCGCTCGCCGAACACCAGGACCCTGCTCTATTTCCGGAGCTGGGTATTTTTCTACCACTAGGTGCTGCTCTCGTTAGAGGAAACGGAACATTCAGAACCATGAAAAAGAAAACTCGGTGACCATTTCATGACATGAATGTGTAGTTCCAGTATTTACTATCTACCCCGCTATTTCCTTTGTAAAACAGCTTCTTTTAAAACTTTATCCCAGGTTTAGCATTACGATTGCTTCCACTGGCTTCTTTTAGCCTGGGCTGTGACAGATCTTTCATGAGATACTAAGAATGATGACACGAAACCTGATTGTGCTCTAACGCTTCCTTGCTTGCATTACAACATGTAAAACTATGCTGAAAATCTTTATCTTTATATTGAATTCCCACAGTTTAAAGGACTTAGCAACTTTGTATGCACTGAGGTTTTTATGCAAAAAAATTACCTGATGAACATTTTCAGAGATTACATAACTTTATTAAAAAAAGTAAGTAGCCTAAAGTAGTTTCTTATCTCTTGCCAGTTTCAATTTTTATGTAAATTCAACAGAAGTCCTGTAATGTCATTCCAGCTTTTTCATTTTCTCATCACAAAATCTTCCCTGTTAGAATTCAGGGTACATAAAAAGAAAGTCTCCTTGCTTAATCAGAAGGCTTAAGGAATCCACAGAAAAATGACAGATTTAATAATTGGCAAAGAGTGTAGGTAATGCAACATTTTGTTCTGGGATAAAATCACCATACAATTAAAAAGAGGAGCAGACAAATGTCTCCTACTGTCTTCCTGATATGGTCAAATAAGAATGAATTCTCTCTTTTGAAGAGGAATCTTCACACATTTATCCCATCCAAATTGTACAGTAAAAAGCTAGGTAAGTGATTTTTTTTTTCCCATATGCAGTTATCAGCATCCATATCTTAAAAATCAAGCTCCACATTTGACTCTGAGAACAAAATCACCTGTCCCAATAATCACCTCAGAGGAAGTATTTACTTCTCCATACATAAAAAATAAATATAATTTAATAAAGTAAAACATGTAAAATAAACCTGGGACTCTGTCCTGGAACCAAAATATACTATTTCTGCTTTCTTTATGAACACCCATATCATATCTCTGTTTCCCTTGATTTGGGAGACTTCTGTTTATATATATATAACTAAGTTCTACCATTACAGTTTTAAATTACAGGCCATAACTTACATCTGAGACCCAAATGAGGATACTTATATACGTATCTCTGCACAGATCCATATAATTACATGTGTGTGTGTGTATATATATAGCTAGATCATATATCAGAATAGACATATCAGGTATATGAACTAAGATGCAAATTAGAATTTCACAGTCTCTGCATTTAGAATAAATGTTCCTTGGGGCTCAGACTGCATCTTACTATGTATACGTTTAGTGTGTGGAAAAACAAAACAAAATACAACATAAAATGAGAAAATTCCTATTTGGTTAAGAGCACTCTGAATCCAGATCATAACCCAGAATCATCTCTAGTCTGTGCTAGCTCCTCTAAATCTACCCTAATTTGTACAAAATGGAAGAACCTAGATCTTGACTGAGGTGACACAGCATGGCAGGGCTTGGTATCAGAAAGGGGACTGCTCTTGCCCAAAGAACTACAGTCTAAGCCAAACATAGATGGTAAGAGATGAAAGAAAACACAGAGGTGAAATAACTGGCCCAAAATCACCTTACAGATTAGCAACCAAACTCTATTTGCCATGTATTGTTTCAGTGTTTTTTCACTGGTTGTTACCTCACCTTGATTTTCATGGGAGTTAAAATCCAGATATTTTGTATATTCCAGATATTTTGTGTATTATCTAAATATAACCCCACTGTAATATTCTAGGATAACGGAGTTGTAAATACAGTAACTTTGTCCACTGTTACTCAGTCTAAAACTATACTACGGTTTGTTGGCTCGAAGAGCTTGTGCATGTCACCAGTTTATTTTAAGACTGCATTTTGGGATCAGGAGAAGAAAATGTCAGATTATAACCAGCCAAGCATCAGGAGTAAGTAGAAGTAACAGCAACAGGAGGAGTATTAAATGAGGACACAGTGTAATTCTTTTTGTATGGAAACTGCATTCAGTACCATCCTTGCTACTTCACTGAAATAAGGGTAGCACAGTGCAGAAAACAATCAAAGGTATTTCATTTAATCACTTGAAATGCACAGTATCTTCCAAAATGGAGATTAACATTTTATTTTATAAAGGTGGCAAACAAATAGTAATGCTATGCTTGGGAGCTATATTCTACCAAAATTGTATAGTTACAGTAACTTTACATCTATATAGTAAGCTGTAACATGATAACTGAATGCTTTGGGGTTAGCATCCATGACACCTGGCTAAGCAACAGCAAAACCAAAAAGCAACAGGAACAAAAGCAACAAAAGTCTCTAAGCAACAGCAAAAACAAGCAACCCCATCCCCAAATCGTAACAAAGCCATCAAAAATCTATACTGTGCCAGTTAGGTGTTTTCCTGCAATGCATATCTGTGCTAGTAGAAGCCCCTAATGCTCATACATTTATGTATTAGTAAAGGTGAGCTTTCACTGATCTGTTTCACTACATCAGTATAAATTGCAACTTTGCTGGTATCCTGAATCCACATAAGAGGTTCTATGGAATCTAGTACACCAGTAATGCAGTAGTATGAACACCGTTTTAGATTAAAAAGTCATAATCAAATACTAGAAAACTGTAAATGTTTTTTCAGCATACAAATTACCTGGAGTGTTTGTTTCTGGAAGCCAGACCTAGAGTACTTTCCGCACAGAACTTAAACTGATTTAATTCTGTGTGTTTCTCTCTCAAGAAGAAACAAGTCTTTACCAGGCAAGAACAACTTAGAGCATTTCAGGATATCCAAGGCAGCTGCTTCAAGCCCCCACCTGAATCCAGATTACCATCATTCTTGAGTAAACTTGCAGCAGCACCTATGCTGTGCCTGCACAACCTTCCAGAAGGAAAATTACCTGATGGTCAGCTAAATAAATTACTGCTTTGTCTGTGAATAACTTCTCAAATAATTTGACTATCAGTATTTGTCTTTCAATCACTCCTGAAGCACCCCCCGGACCCCCACTGGCTTCTACTGCAAGAGGAAAAGCTGTGGCACATTCTCATGTTACACTCATTTAATCCAGCACACAGCAAACAGTTTTCAGATGCGCTGTTACCAGGCTTTTGCCTCATTTCAAGCTTCTAAAATGAATTTACATTAGGTAATGCCTGAATAGCTATCTGATATGCAACAGAGGTATAACTTGTCTCTCTAATTCACTTTTGATTGATGTTGCTGAGCCTATGGGAATAGCAACCACACAGCTGTGGATGCAGACAGCTTTATTACTTTATTTATCCCTGTTCATTATGTTGAAGTGGCAGCACCACCCCATTTGGAGAGGAAATCTGGAAAGAGCTGTTTGGGACTTCTTGAAGTGCTTCCTTTCCTAGCTTCTACATTCTACTCTGCAAAGGACTCCTCAGAGGGATCTATCCTGTTCTCATATCCATACTGTATTAAATGTGCTTGAAAGCATGCTAACAAAATAAAATGAGCATGTCAAAGCCCTGTTGGGAAAAAGCCTCATTCTTCTCCTGGCTGCTTCACCAAAATACACAACAGTGGGGGTTTTGAGATTTAATCTCATCACCTCTTTGGGGCTTTTGTTTGTTTTAAACATACCAGAACTCGAGAAGGATGGTCTCCTTACATATCTCTTGTAATCTACCCTCAAGCCTCTGTACCTGTCTTGTTTGAAGCAGTTCATTCTGTCTGAATCTTTGAAAGAACCATTTGCTGCTTCCAGGATTCCCTTATATAAAATAATAAAAATCACGCCTACAAAATGGAGCTTTTGTCATGACCATTTTACTGACTTCACTGGTGACCGCAATTGAAATGGTCTGTATATCCCAGTCACCACGTACTATCACCTAAGGTTTATGAACTTTTTTTTTTAAATAAGATTTGTTTTGATTTGGGTGTGTTGTTGCTTTTAATGCAAGAATGTGATGAAAAAAATGGAGCAACAATGAGCAGATTCGGTAACTGACTGGAGACCCTTCCAAGGCTCATTAACAAATAAGAAAGCCTAGAAGTCAACTGCAATTTGTAACTCAAGCTTTTCACCTCATCTGTCCACACTTTCCAACATTTGCCTTCAAGCCTGTGATGAGCGCACAAAAAAGGCATAGAAGAGAGCAGGTAGCAGACACACCGGAGAAGACTTTTTTTCTTTTAAAACAGTGACACCATTCATAGATGAGGCAAGTCATTTCATCCAATCTGATGGCTCAGATTTTCAAATTGAAAGTTACATACTCATATAAAGCCTTCCTAATGAATAATCTAACAAATTAATTTTTGTACACCTAAGATCCATAAATCTTACAATTTCAGAAATTTTTTACTTTCTGCTCTTTTGATCAGATACTCAAAATTGTGCAAATTATAAGAACTAGGAAACATTTAGGGCTTCAGGCATTCATTTTATATCCATTAAATATAGTATTAGTCCTTCAGTCACATTATGTCTGTAACACTCCATGAAACATAAAAAGGTGGTTTTCTTGCGCTCCACTGGCAAAAGAAAAGGTCAGGCAAAGAGGGAGAAAGGTGTTTTACACTTCTTTCTTGCAAAGAAGACAAGCAGAAACAGAACACGAACTCATGTTTATTACCCTTAGGTAAAAGAATATATATAAAATGCAGATTGTCAGCAGTTGAACTTTGTTTAAGCAGCTAGTACCTCTACAAATATGTTTGTGGCAGTGAGGTGAGGGCTGTGTGGATATGAGAATCTCTATGCCCTGCACATTATTACTAGATGAATTTATTATGATCACTGTTATGTCAGTGATCATAATAAATTAATGTCAGTGATCAAATGAATTAATGATGCGATGGGATAACTCAAAATGTCTGTCAACCCCAATGCTGTTCATTTCAGACAGGAAGGGCCAATCCTTCTGCACTCCGGAATGCTGTTTTTAGTTCAAGTTAAACTACATACTTGGAGCCAGCTCTCTTGTTAAAATTATTTCTTCCTTTTAAATTATTTTGACCTCCATAAAGTCGGTGCACGTCTCAGGAAGTTCCCTAGCTGGAGGCAGTAGCAAGAGGATTGTTTGGAAAAGGTAAAAACTGTAAAAAGGCAAGCAACTTAAAGGAGCTGTTTCCCCCAATCTCCCGTTTTCTGTTGAAAAGATCCAATAAGTAACAGCCTGAGGTTATTTTCAAGTGATGTGTCCCACATCACTGTTGCCAATGGAATTGCTTGGTTACTGTTTTTAATCACACCAAGAAAATTCAAGTCCTCCCAGACTTTCCTCACCAGTCAGCCCTAACCGAAGAAAAATCATTTACCTAACACAGAGCTCATTACATTTCTGGACGTAACTAAACAATCAATTTTTAAAATTCTACATAATGTTGAAAACATCATACTAAAATACTACTGGAGAATTCTATTTAAAAATCAGGTGCTTTGATATTAGCAATAGTCAAGCTAGATCTTGAGCTTTACAATTTGTTCCTGAATCTCTTCTCATTAGTCTGCATGCTAAGCCATATTTACATTAGACGTCTGCTTATGTGATTATTTGGAAGGTAAAGCTCTGCTTAGTGGTAGGATGTATAGTAGAATCTAGTTTGTGATAACTCAAACTACATAGTGCTTCATTTTTAAAATAGCCATCACAAAGTAATGAGACATCACGATTAATTCTATATCCTTCTGAGCTAGGTAAATAGTAAACATTTTACAAACAGGCAGAGCGCGCTGCTATGCGATATGTCCAAAGTATCAGACAGAAGCATGTTCCAAAATAAGTAAGATCGAATTCCAAGAACTTCCAGGCATCAAGTCACGATCCTACGTAAGTTTTCAGATTAGACATTCAAGAAGGTGAAGATATTGTGATACAAAGGTGTATAAAGGCTTACCTTCCTTCCCTTTTACAATACAGTTGGGAAATGATAGGCACAGACAAAGAGGATGTAGTGATAGACTAGGAGAGAAAGCGCAGAGAGAATTACAGAAAGAAAGAGAAAGTGAGGGAATCTGTAAATTGGACTGGAATAAAACAGAGTTCCAACCACAAGACATATAATTTTGAACTGGGAATGAATAGGGAAACAGTGTCAATGTTGGAGATAGGCTATAGTACAGCTGTTAAGTTGGAAGAAGCCATAAATACATTACAATTTACTGTAGCTCCCTATGATTTGAAAGAGAAATGCAGCAATCCTAGTTGTTACAAAAGACTTTCCTCCGTAAAGTAGAATGTGAGACCAGTGGCTGGGACCCTGTACAACAACCCCTCTTTTCAGGCATTACTGCATTTACTCTAATACTTTATTAAATATATAAAGATAGGCAGATGACTGCAGATGGAGAAACTAAGGCCCTGGTCAAATTAACTGTTGATTAACTGTTAACAAATGATTTGTTCAAAGCTTCCTCCTTCTTCTTCACTGTTGGATTGTTAAAAATCACCGTGATTAAACATCTGTCAGAGATAGTATGGGCATACACAAACTGTCTCAAAGCAAATGACCATGTAAGATCTCTTCCAACTTTACATTTCTAGGATGGTAAACTATGACAAGTAAGAGGCATCGCCTTCGTCAAGATTTTTTTATAAAGCATGACGACTGCAATAAGATTCACCATCTATGTTGCTAAGTACAACAGTTGCTTGTACATATGTTCAAGTTCCCATGCTTTTTCAGAGGCTGAGATGGGTAGAGCAGGAACAGAATTCCCATTTGTAAATCTGCCTAGGAAATTTGTAGGCGAAAATGTTTACACATGTGTAAATAGTATATAGAAATCAGACTAGATCAGTTAAGAGTTCAGCGTGTGGAATGAATGAAGAAAAAGACATCTTTTAAAATAGAAATTATTAACTTTTGAAATATTGTAAGCTTCAGCTAGAAGACATACTATCAAATTCATTTTTCCACTCCGTGGAAAGAGCATAGAGCTTTGCCTATAAAGTGCACTGTTTTAAAACAACTGAATCCTCCACACTGATTATTTTTGCCTCAAACACATTAACCTTTTGACCACCAGATATGGACATACGCTGAAATACTGTATCAACATTGCTGAATGTTTTTTTCTGCTTCTCTTTGAGGCACAGTGAATGATCCCTTCACAGACCTAAAGGGAAAAATATTTGTATCTCTATTTTTCCTGATGTTACTTTACAGCTTAAAAATATAGTATCACTGAAAAAATATTCAAAACACTTTATTGAGCAACAATCTTACTGTATTATGTGGGCTCCCTGCTGGACTTACAATCACAACAGGCAAAGCAACACAACAAAGGAAAAAAGCACGTTTTTCCAGGATTATTTATGCACATTGTCCCAGCCTAGCACAAGGAGATTCACATTAAGTACAAATGTACAACTAATGATCCCCCTACAAGCTGCCTGCAAGTGTAGCTGGACTAAGCTGCAGCTATAGAAACTTTTGACACCTGCAACAGCCAGCTGAATTCACTATCCACCACTCAAAATCTGCATCCTTCAGTAGCTAACTGGTATGTAATACCAGAATCCAGAATCTGTAGAACAAAAATAGTGTCTTAGCTCTCTCTTCAATACAGGTCCCAAATTAGACTTAATCATAAAAGCAACTATCTAGCAGAAATAGTCTCCTAGAATATATCATAAATACTTATTGGCTTTAATTTACATCAGGCTGTCATTTACGTACTATACACTACTTTAACAGCTTGCTTTAGTCTTTTGGGAACGCAAACCCAAGAGGTAAAAATACAAGCATTCTCCCAGAACAGAGCCATTCATTGGCAACATTCATGAAACGTACTGAAGAAATGAGAAAAATGTAACAGATCCAGATTTTGCCTTCAAGTGCATGCACATAATTCCCATAAACCCATTAAGTGTTAGATGCAAGCAGGCAGAAATAGCCTATGTCTAACAGAAAGATATCAGGCAATAATTAACCAGTTTGATTCTTGAGAATTTAACAGTCTTTTATATATTTCTGTAAAATATCTAGGCGCCTTTAAAACAAACACACACATTATTGTCTTCTGTTCATAAACAGCACACCCTGAAGAAAAATCCATTGTCTACTGGGATTCAAGGTTCTTCATGAATAACTCAGTCGCTGCACTAAAAATAGTGCCAGCAGGAGAAATAATAATTAAGAATCCATATTCCATTTTATATCACTGATGCATCATCTTGATTAATTGGTAGAATCACAGAGCTACCGACCAGGGAACATGGATCACTCTACCACTGGTGCAGTGTTCTTTCTCATCCAGAGTCACTACATTGGATAGAGCAAATTAAAAAAACCACACCAACAACACTATTTCAACCAGCCTTTTTACATGTGCACAGACATTCTAGAGAATGAAGGAAAAAAATCTGAGACTAGATCTTTGCATTTAGATGCATTGTATAAGGAGGGGCCTTCTATGGCTCTGAAAATAGAGAGCCTGGGGTAGACTGTACATCTTTCATCTTCACCACCTTATCTGCTAGTTTCTGTACCAGAGATTTCTATCTTCTTACTCTATCCCCATCTTGTCCTCCAGCAAGACAGCTAGTATAGCAGTCATAGCAGTATATCCCTTATGTAGCAACACAAATGTACAAGGCACAGGAAACTAAATGGTCCATGCTCTGAAACTGTACAGTCTATGCAAGCCATAGAAAAAGGCTAGACAATTCGAAAAATGCAAAGAGCTGGTCAGATAAAGGACCAGGACAGCAATTTGGTTGAGAAAGGATTCTAGGCATATACATAGTTTACAAGGAAAACATGGCCTTTTCCCATTAGTCTTCACTTTTAAATATAATTCTATTTGGGGGGAGGGAGGAGGAGGGTTGAGGGGTGACACAAAATACTATTTGTGAATCTGAAAGCTGTAAAGGATAAAATTGAATCCAAGTTTGTTTGCAAAGCAAACAAAGCCTGACTGGATTTTGTGTTCATCTGCAGTAAATTTTTGCAATGTCTGCATATATGTATTTAAACACATTGCCTAATATATAATTATTTTTTCGGTTCTGTGTTCAAAAAGAAGAATGACAGATGTACTCTGAAAATAAGATGTATTTCCCACATGAAGAAAAAGCAGAAGGGAAAGAATGCATTACCATCATGAAATAGGATCCTACAGTGACAGCCACAGGTCCCAAAACAGTTTTTTCCTGTGTTCTTGAAAAGGAGAGGCATGAAAGCAATGAAACCATTAAAAATTACTTCTACATATCCACTGTAAAGACAGTATAAACTAAAACTTGCCAGAGAGGCCAACATGATTTGATTTAAAACGCAGTTCCAGGAAATGGACTTTTTTTAAAAACAACCCTTTTTAGAAATATTGAGGAAGATAATAGCAACAGTAGGTGGAGTCACAATATGTGTTCAATCATATTTCTGAAAAGCTTGAAGATGAGTTATAAAAAGTTAGCTTAAACAACAAAGCCCTTTCAAAGCAGAAAGAAGGAAAAAAATAATTTTCAGATCAGTTCTCAAAGTAGCTCACTAATGGACAAGAGTGTTAGCAAGTGAAGAATTTCTTCATGATCTGGATTCTTTCATTTTTCATTAGAATTATTAAAAAGTCATTGATAAAGAGCTTAGCTTCTTTAGCATCGTTCTCAACTCCTCTATTTCAAAACTGCCTCTGTTGCTGGAGACCGAGCAGCAATTAAATTGAATTTTCAACAGTCTGCTGAATATGAGCAGGACTGGAGCTCACCATCTAGCTCTTAATAAGCAACGGCAATATCCCAGAATTTACATTTAACACCTACCAGCAGCGGAGGGACAAACTTATCTTGGTACCCCTTCTACACCTTCAACTCATACTGACTTCTGCTGCAAGAAAGGTATGTGCAAGTAATTCAGGAGTCCTTCACTGAACACATCCAGAAGCTAAACTTTAAACAAAAACAGGATTTGGGAACATAAGCATGTTAGATGGGATAGTATCTTTCCTAAAAGGATGTGATGCCTATTCTCCATATATGCCACTTGGCAATTTTCACTTTCTGTTGGGGTTTTTTGGTGGTTTTGTTTGTTTGTTTGTTTGGTGGTTTTTGTGGTTTTTTGTTTGTTTTGGGGTCTTCTTGTTGTTGTTGTTTTGTGGGGTTTTTTTGTTTGTTTTTAAACACAAATAAATTATGACAAGTAAATCAAAAACAGGGGAAGAGAATCATTCTCTTGACAAACTCAGCCCCACAATATCAAAGCAGAAACTGACCTAGACTCCTAGAACATTTCCCAACCCAATTCTGTAACTGCATTTCTGGTAAAAGTAACTGCAAAGATATGGTAAAAGTTGCTGTGTTTCTTTGAAAAAAGGGGAGGGGGGAGAATATCTGAAATATTTGTAACTATCACTGTGATACAAAAAACAGAAGAGTTTTATGCTAGAAAAATCTAAGGGCACAGAGGTTTGGTTCAGGAACCAGTTACTGGTTTGAACTGTGTATATACTGTGAACAGCATACACACACTATTCGCTCACAAATGCAGTTTAAATTTACAACATGCACCAACATCCTAACCCAATACTAGTTATAATCCATCTGAATGTGCTTTTGACCCATGTGCAACTACTAAGGAATGTTTTGAAACTTTTCTAAATGCTCTGAATCATTATGATTATAAATAAATGGTTTGCTTCTTGGAATACTGCAACAACTTTTTTCTGGGAAGATGCTTATTTTCACCTTATCAGCTGGCATGTGAAAAACAGCAGTGGAATTCTACAGAATATTACTAGATCACATTCATTTTCATTTATTCTTACAACAATAAATCAAATCTATCCAAAGGATGCACAACATTACAGCATTATTGTCAAACTTGTAGCTAAATTATTTTCTTAACTGATGCAGTAATTGAATAACAAATTTTACTAGGACAGTAGTATCAGTTCAGATATCAGCTACCACATTATTAGCTAAAAGAATGAACTAAGGCTTTCTTTTCAAGGAAAGTCTGAAGTACTTAGCGTAGTTATTCTTCTGTTAAATGAAATCAGTTGCCCTTCTTAAATTAAGAAAAATATATTCACTCAATTTAAATAGTCACTGAAGCAAACACTTCTGGAAAATACATGATACAAGCTTTACTGGTTGTATCAATAAAAACAGTCATTCCCAACTTCCAATAATGCAAAACTAGCATTTCGAAGTTTCTTGTGGAATTAAGGTAGCGAGGTCAGAATTGGAAAACACGTGTTACTTACAGAAATAATGTTCTGCTTTAAAGAACGAAAGTGATCTAAAATTCAGAAGTACCATTACAGAGTTCTTTTTCCTAAAGCTTCCAATTTAACAGTAGCAAAGAAATTGCATAAGGTTTCTTATCCTTTTATTGAAATGTTTGACATCAAGCATTAACTCAATGATTATATAAAGCTCTCAACTCAAAATTTGTTTCATTACTTCTATTTTTGCCTATACTGCTCTTTATTTCAATTTTTCTTTCCCTTCTTTGCATCTCCTTGTGTTTTTCAGCATCTACCATTTATTTTCTCTTTACCCTCCACCCGTTTCTCATGTCTTTGTTTAGTACTCTTATTTCCTTCATCTTGTTTCAGTTTATCTACCGCTTCCTGCAATAGCCACAACTCCTATGTGGTAGCCCAGTGTGTTAACACTACTGCCGTCCACAAGATTAATTGTATTTGGGCCCAAACATATAATACACACATCTCCTGTAGCAGATAAAGAAAAAATATTGTCCATATGTCTTAATATAGGCAGACAAAACTTAAAAAAAAAAGAATCTACATGATTCTCTTGCAGTAGAAAGGAGAACATTTTCTAAGCAACGTAAGTTGACAATAATTTAATCCCTTTTAGGCCTTAACAACTCCAATTTCTAAAAGTGCAAAGTATATTCATGCATCTTTTGAAGAGGGGGATTTTACTGTAAAACTTTTGGGTTTGACTATTAGACATGTTTAAAACAAGCATTCTGTGAATTAAACTTTTACCTTTTAAAGATCTTTACTATCTCTTGACACTTCTCCCTTCAAAAGCTACACTCTTATTCGCCTTTATGGAAGTGAAAGAGGATGCGTCAGAAAAAACTGCAAATTCAGAACCTCTTACAATAAACACTTTCACATGTACATTTCTTTCATTTTTGTGTATTCTTAACAATGGCTTTTAACAGAAGCTTTGATATTTTTCTTTCCTTCATGATGGGACTGAATGTGTCCTTGCCCACAGCAGGGGAGCGGGAACTAGATGACCTTTAAAGGTCCCTCCCAACCCAAATCATCCTATGATTCCATTCTATGACTAAGTAAACCAAACAAGAATACTTGATTTAACGTGACTTTGCATGGCAGGACATATCTTACATTTTTTTAAGTGCAATACTAATATTTAGTATTGCAAATCTAATATTTAGATACTAGACATCCTAAGTAAGATAACAAGATAAGTAAGATACTAAGATAGATAAGTGAGATAGTAAGATATTAACTGAAATTTTAATGCCTAATGAAATCCTACTACCTAGTGAAATCCTTTTGTAGCTTTTGAAGCTGTTCTCAGGCTGGACAGAACACTACTGAATAACTGATGAACACACAAAATGCTGAAATCTCAAAAGCTGTGATTTTCGCATAAGAAATAGCTGAGATCAAATAAAAATTCTGAGCCTTGATAAATTACTTAGCAATAAAGCATACTAGTCTGAGAAGAAATTGTACATTTCACAAGCAACAAAAAGATGGAAAACTAGCAAATGCTTTATCAGCTACCGGCAATATTTTTAATGTAGCCAATAACGGAAATTTATGCAACACCGACTGCATTTGATTTTACCTTATAGACTACACAATAATATCCCTCAATTTAGATTGCAGGTAAATTTTGGGGCTAAGATTTTTCACAATGAGTTGTGCCATTTTAAGAACCAGCCAGAAATAACACCTATTTGAATAAAACACTGGAATTACAGGACAATATTCTGCCAGTTTTTCAGTCAGTATCATTTGCAATGAACAAGTTACAATTAAAAAAAAACAACAAAAAACCCCCAACACCACCCAATGCATATGCTTCTGTTCATGCTCTCCATGAAAGTCAAGTTAATCACATATGAATCAGAACAAAATTGAAAGCAAATAAGAAAATTTTATATGACACTTAAAAACATGTTTTGTCTTTGTAATAGTGAACTGTTTCAGATACAAGGCACATAAATAGGAGAAGGATGAAATGCAAATTAAACTCAAAACATCAATAGGTCCAACATGTCTGTGCTGAGAACAAAACTGGTAACTGTTCTTAATTCACAAGAAAACTACTGAGTTGGAAGACAGGAGAAGGACCCCATTCTCTTGATACTTAAGCCTACACTACAGTGAGAGTAGATCACAGTAAGAGAACAGAATGCAGCACTTTCACTCAGGTGCTGCACCAGCTAGAAATGGTGTTTCCAGTTTAGCCAAGTCCTAAGCCCCAGCTCAGCAAAGCTTCCTATAAAACTCAGGACCAACATTATCTTAAGCATGACTGCATAGTTCCAACTTGTGCCTGGATAGCTTGAAAGACAGACAGAGCAACCAGCAACTGCTTTCAAATACCATGTACACACACATTTTAATTAACATAATGCATCATGGTTAGGTCTGCAGTTAAACTAGAATAGGTTGATGTTCTCCAAAGCCTAGCCTTAATTCTACTCTGACCTAGGCAAAACTCCCCTAGATTCTTAACAATAGGCAGACCTGTTAATATTGAATGTTTTATATTTGAGGGATTGTCTTCATGGGAAATGAACTTTTGCAGAAGCGGACTAATTTAGATAAAGTAATTCAGTTCAAAATAAGGTTACCTACAAAGTGTTTGCTCTTTCAATTAGCACCCCCTCCCACATTCTTATTTCTTAACAGCTTGCTTTAGGCTGGAATAGGACATGCTTGGTTCATTACCGTGGGACTGAAAAATTAGGTTTATATTCGATAACCCTTAAAAGAGTAAGAGAGAAGGAAAGGTAGTCTAACAGGACTACCTTTAACTAAACAGGAATACACATCCTTTATTCTGGCATAAGAAATCACATCTACAGTTTATCATGAAAAATCCATTAGGAATATCCCACAGCTAGAAAAAAACTCAAGCTGGTGTTAGCTTTTGATTACAGAGGAGTAGAGCAGCTCTTTATAGAAGGGAAAAAAGCTACTTTCTTATTCCGTTCTTTTTCACTTTGCCAATAATATAGCTGCATTTTCATCTTCAGATAGGTAATTTTCAAAACTGACTAGCAGGTCAATAATTAACTCTTTTTTTTTTTTTTAATTTAACAAAAAAGCCTACTGATATTCTGCCCAGCCATCTCAAACTGTCCTTTGTCCTTGTACCAATGTAATTGAGCCATTCAAATGTCACATTTTCATCTCAAAACACACAGAGAACACTTTAAATTAGGTCTTCAAGCAAACAAACCAACCAAAGTGTCTGTACTTGCCTCTTCTCCCCTTTCCTTCTTACAACCAAAGGAATTGTTTTAGGAGAAAAACCAAAAGCATATCTGAACTTGCCAAACCAGCCATTTTCTCAAAATTAATTCTTTTCATTTATTTACTTCTCACTATTGTGAAGTCTAAGTTTCCCGAATCCAAGAATTACCAATGGCTGGAGGTTTGGCATGGAGGACTCAAGAGAAAAGCACTTCCAATTGTTAATAAGTAAAGGCTACAGTTGGGGATTAGAATCTCCACAGATGTTCTGATTATAAATTCACACCTCTTGCTAGAGAAAACAGCTCTTCCAGTGCTCCACTGCTCTCCTTATGGCAGCTCTCATTATCCACACACCCTCTCAGATTTGCCTCATCCCCATCTTCTCCTGCTAGTTTCACCCTTTGTCTTCAGAAATCTCTGCTTCTCTTCCATCCAGCTAGCTTTGCCAGAATATATTTGGAGATAGCTTACTTCACTGTTCTTCAACATTTCTGAGTTTCCAGACCGCAAAAATATTTTCTGACAGAAAAAGAGAGTCCTATCAAGTGAACTAAAGCCTAAGAGGAATACGCTTCATTTTCTTGTTTACCAGTCACAGGCTGTTTTGAAACAGGGCACTAATACCGCTTTCTTCTGCGGTCTCCAGACACATGCTGAAAGCTACTGGGCTAGTTCTTAAAGAACAGTAGGAGTAAAAGACTTATTTCTGGCTTGGTCAGCAGCTCGCTGGGTTACTTTGTTAACCTTTTTCTCCTTTGGTTTCCTTCTCTTTCCCATATCACTTGTTCCTTTTTTTGTAATTCTGCAAAACTATGCTGTTCTACAAAACTTTGCTCACAATGGGGATATGGGAGAAAAATTTTCTATTCCCAGCTCTGACCTGACTTTTTGGGAGACTTGCAGTAATTTCATTTATTTTATATATGCTTTGACTTATTCACATAAAAAGCTATATGAAGCTTAAATATTTGTGCATGTGAGAATTTGTTACTGCTCTTGTAATTTCTACCTGTAAAGCTCTAAAAAGGACACCTATTAGATAAATTTTTTTTTAAACTAAACTTTATTTTGTTTACTGCAACATGCTTTTTTCCTAACATAACAAAATTTACGGGCAGTTACTGATCCAACATCAGTTTTGCATCTTTTTTCTCTACAGATATAAATGACCACCAATTGAGGCAGTATCCTAAAACAAGATATAATACCAGCACAAATGTAACTGGCACATAACTATGATGATTGCATCACCTTCTGCGAAGTGCTCTGAAAACCCTACGATGCTATTACAAACTGAACCCATGCATGTCAGTCAGCTGCATCAGTTACAGCCAAAAGCTTTAATCAGTTAGCGCAGTTCTGTACTCAGGGAGAGAAATGAGCTCATACTCTATGACAGATTATTAGTAGACTTTCAAATAAAGTAAAAAGATTAATGAAAAAAATGTAAAAACAGAATAAGCAGTTGCCAAATCTGCAGAGGAATAAGGAAATTATCTCAAGCAGCCAAAACCCAGACTTCCATATAGAAGTAAAAAAATCAGGATCACTGGACACAACATTAAATTAAATAGAAGCCAGAGCTTCTCTTAATTAAATTTCATTATTCATTTAAATGGGATACCATGTCAATCAAGGAAACTAGATTTACATAAAATCAGTGATGATCTTCCAATCTTCATCTATTCATTAATCTACTATCCACAGCACAGCCATACACTCCCATTACAAAGGTGAGAAGTTACTTCCATGTATAACAAGAACTTCCATGCTTACAATTCCAGAAGTGCCCCCTAAATGTGATTAACACATTTATCACAGTCAATACATAATTCTTCAAGATTATCAATGCCACTCATTCTAACTAAAAAACAGCAGGTCAGGATTTACCTAAGTTAAACAGTGGCTGTTTATCGCAACATTCAGAACACAGACTGGGTGGTTTTGGGGGTGTTTTTTTTGTTTGTTTTCAGTTTTTGGGTTTTGTTTTTTTTTTTTAATATAACACACACAAACCTTCTCCCTAACTATTCTTCCATGCAAAGCCTGCGTTTCTCACAGGCAGAGTTTGCTTTAGCATTTCATTCGATGGACAACACTGAGCTTATTTAAAAATAGGCAAGCAGTGTCACGGCTCATTTGCTCTGATGCAATTGTGAAAAGGTAGTTAGAGCCCGCATGCCCACCCACAGGGAACATTTGGCATAAAAAGACACAGCAGGAACAATGTTTTTAATATAACAAAGCACAATGCTTTGGCAGGAGGGGGCTTTCACGCTGTAGGCAAATGGCAACTGACGCCCCTTTTGTTTCTTGCATTGGAGCCTTCACTGAAATTCGGGAGGAGATGTGGCACTTAGCCAGTTTTAGGAGTTTTCATGGAATCAGTCACCCAATATATGTTTTGTTTTTGACCAGCAGAAACATCCTGCATGAGATGGTAATAACTTAAACAAACCCCAGCAGTGCCAAGAATTATCTTGAGTTACTTCAAGTGCCTCAAGAAATCCCTAGGGAAGCAATACCCACAGAGACCCACAAAACAGTAGTGAGTAACATGGCAAACATTTAAATCTGAAAGTGTTTTGAGTCACATCTGTAATGGCATATATACTATTTTTCTACCTGTGTTTCATACCATTCTTCCTTGCTTTCATTATAATGCTATGTTGTACAGAACTGACACCATCACGTAACAGAATCATGTATCTGAAGGGTCCTTGCACTCCAAAAGTAGCACATATACAATAAATAGAAGATACTCAAATGGAAACCCCCAATATTAAATATTTCAACGAAGCAGCGTTGATGAGAAACTTTGCTTCACTGAGACCTCAGCAGGTTCACTTGAAGTAACTCATCTTCTGTCAACTTTTAATACAACCATGACAGACTTCTGACAGAGCTCCACCCCAACTTTGTCCAGGAATTGGATGCATGATCACCTTCTGTGGGAAGACATAGACAGAAGGTCTGCCCCCAGACATGGAGCCTCTAAAATCCGGTGCAATCCATTAGCAACATTCTCTTAATGAAACTAGCATATCACGTTCACTAACCACCTCCAAGATCACTAGAGCTGCTGAGCTAGAAATAATAACAACATAATGAATCAAAAAGTATGCTTTTCAGTTTTTCAAGTCTTCTCTTCTGGACCATGAGCAGAATCACTGCCTAAAACATCACAGGAAACCTCTCTCTAGAGCAATATATAGGATTTTTTTGATTAGCTAATAAGGTAATTAAGATAAGGGTGGGGAAATCCCTTTATTTAAAATCATATCCAATTAGACCTGTGTCTTTTCTGAATATTAGTCACTTTCTGTGTATCATGTCATATGAATGCTGGTCTACAGTTTCTGGTGTTCTAGAAACATCAACAAACATTTTGTTACCTAGAAACACACTAACCAATCTGTAAGAACAAAACGGTAATTCATTTTTGCTGCATTGCTTATCTGAATGCTTGTTTATCTCTTTTTTTTTTATGCTTCATGTTCATTGGGACAGTCACATCTTCTAAACAGAGTATGAAAATACGCACACATAATGTAAGATTATATATATAATTATATATTATATATAATATATATAATAAACATTATATGATGTAAGATTCAGAGAAGCCAATAATATCTGTTTTCACTCTACCATTTATGCATTTAAGACGGTTTTATCAATAATATGTTACTATAAAAGTCTCATGCACCTATTAAATTCAGAACTGAATTCAAGCTTTTGAATTCATATCAAGCTTTTCATAAAGCTTGACTTCGTAGCAGAAACTGATATCATAGATCCTATGATATAGGAGACATGGCATCCAAACGACATTTTACTGATAAGCTAAGTAAAATTAGTAACTTGACTTGAAACAGAAAATAGCAAAAAAGCAAGATCCTTAAGGTTTTATTATGTAGACCAGGACTGTTTTTATACTCATTGCAACTACCTGTGATCTGAGCTGATGCTTCAAAGGCAAACATTCAAAGCCCTTGATGTCAAGTTCTCTCATTCTATTAATAAAAATGCAGAAAGCACTACACAACTGGATTGCAAATGTCTGGTGAGAATAAGGAAAGTTTTGACTGCTGCTTTTTTGATTCAGAGTTGTTCCCTGTGAGTTGACAGAGTCCCTACTCTCATAGAAAGCTACAGAGTTTAGGCCTTCCAAAAGGAAAAGAAAACGCTGAGGAGAAAGTTACACTACTTTAACAACCCACAGAATTCATAGAAACTCTGTATCATGACAGCTGTTGCCAAAGTTGCCAGAACAGTTACATCATTAACATGCAAGTCCTTTCTTTCTTATGAAATCTATTATAAACCCACTTACAATCAGATAGCCAGTAGTAATATCAGATGCAAAACTAGCTTTGCAGAGGGCATTCTCCTAGAACTCATGTGAGACAGCTGCTGTAATAACCTGTGGACTATCAGAAAGAGTTCTTGGTAAGGGTGTCTGCCTAAAGGATACCAGCAGGTATGACTTAACCAGCCATTTCTTTTCTGTCTTAGCCAGTGAACTAGGCACTCTGGAAAGAATGCCTCAAGGAACTGACACACAGCAGTGCTTTGCAACTCAAAGGCGGCACTGGCTGCCCTTCCAAACCCTCCTTTCATGAACAATGTGTTGTTTTAACCACCTTTACTGCACAATACTGGGGACAGCATTTGATTAAAGCATATCTCTTTACTTTAAACTATTAGAAAACTCTCATATCTACTTTATAAAAGGGGGTATGGTTTTGGAGCAGTGTGAAAGGAGACCAGCCTGCTCTTCTTCAATATACGTATGATGAAAGCAATTACTCACTGTCAGTGCATTAATATTTATCTTTCTACATTAAAACCATCAGGTTTAATTCTTCAAAATCTGCTGCAGAAACTTCCTTGTTCTCTGTATTTTTAGAAGCATTCATCAGGATTCTGGCAGCAAAAACTGAAGAAAAAGGAAATTTTGGAAAAATAATCAGGAGAAGTAGAGGCATATATGGTACAGATCTCCATGCTCTTCTTTGTTCTTCCAACTATTTAGCCATCTCCAGGGATCCATGGGCAAGTGGCTAAGGCAGCATGACAGAAAAAAGGAAAAAAAAAAAGTCTTGGGGGAAGCTGCAAGTATCCTGAAGATATTTAGCGACTCCCCAGGGAGCAGGAAGATATATATCCAGGGATACACACTGCATAAATATACATTCACACTGTATTACCTCAGTGCTCTACTATAAATGACAACACTGCAACAGCTTAATGTATATTCCCTTTCCCCAGCAGCTTTTCAGACTATTACTTAAAAATCACTGTTTCAATACAACGAACTTTCAGTAATTTCATTGGGTTTTCCACACAACAGTAATAAAAGATTTAACATTTATACAGCTGACTAGATGAATGTAAAACTTAAACTGAGCATTTAATTAAAAAAAAGGCAACGGGTGTTTTTCTCTGCTCCAATATGCATACACATAACAGAATTTCCTCCATTTCCTAAGATGATTTTAAATATACGGCAGATTCACTTTGAAATATTTATCTTTTGTCCTTTAGTGCCTTTTGCACTGTGTCATGGTGCAGAAATATTACATGGTAAACTGTAACATCAAACTCCTTTGTGTAGCTGGCTTTCAACCTCATGAAATATTTTTTGCACTGCCTCAGGCATTTCTTTTTCAAATTGATCAATGTATAGGTTAGTTCCTTGGTTCTGCAATGAGCATAAAGTGTTTGTTCAGAGGGGAAAAATATGAAGTATTACAAGAGCTTAGTAAACAGATATAAAAATACAGCTTCAGGTAAGATTTTAGACAGCAACACTGTCTAAATCCTCTAAAAGGAAGCAAAACAAGATTTAAAGATACTGTGAATATAGTTTTTAGGGCAAAGAAAATACACACAAAAATGGAATGAAACCTTATGAAATGCAGAAAGGTAGGGAACCCCTGAGGTCACACATTATAACACAGCCATGGGAACTGTCTGTATCGCAGGAGGAAATAAGAGTGAACAGTGATGACAGCCATGTATCTGTAATGCATTTAGCCACCAGGTAATGCAGGCGTATGAAGTGAAGGTATTTTTAATCAATAGTTTGGAGATCTTCGAAATAGCTATCTGATCCAAGGCTAGTGAAAGGGAAACATTAACAAGGTTCTCAAAAGGCACGTTACTCAGTCAAGGTCCTAAAATTCACACTTTCTGAACCACAGGTTCTCTTTGTCCCCCCCCGACCCCCCAAGACTTTTTCCCTTCCTCCAATAACTTAGCTCGTACATTGCATTGGGCAAATTTCTATTGCTTATCAGTCTGCAAGAACTGTAGAGTGTATGCATTTATTCCACTTTTTACACACATATGATAGGAACCTGTTATATCTGTAGCTAGTGTCTGGCTTCTGCAACTCAAAAGATCTTTAGTTTTTTGTTCTGAAAGTCAGCAAATATGGTAGTGTCTCTTACAGCATGATGTAACATTAAAACCACCAAAACTGCAGTCTTCATAATTCTCTTAACAGAAGATTGCTGATGGATTATCTCTCAGCCCTGTCTTGTAAAGTGAGGAGAGTACTTTATCAAATCCACAGTTATGTATTCATTCTCTTCTCTTATTCTTTCAAAGCTTGTTTTGTACCTAATCTGCACTTAGATATCCCTGTATACATATGGCTTTCATAAATCACAGAAATCTGAGACAGCACAAGATCTTCCTTTGCCTAAATGAACCGGTAAGTGGTGGTGGGGAGGGAGTAGGGGAGGGAACAAAAAAACCCACCACACCCAAAAGACAAATAGATAAACCAAAATTTTGAGGCAATAACATATTTCAGTAATTCTCTAAGTGTTTTACTTCAATTTTTTCATTATTGGTAGAGAGAAGTTACAAAATAAAACATGGTTACCTCAGGAGTGAGGAAAAAAAGCCAACATCTTCCCACAGACATTTCGAATCTGTACAAATCTGTTCTCTTAGAATCTTACAGGTTGGAGGGGACTTAGTATGGGATCTAAGTCCAACATCCTCCTTGAAACAGGATAAGCACTGAATTCTGACCAGGTTGCTGTGTATAGGTCTGTGTATAGCTGGGTCAGAAAAATTCCCAAGACAGAGATTCCACAACCTCTCTGGGCAACATATTCCTACCTCCCCCAATCTCCAACCTTCCCAATATCCACAGCTTGGCAAATCTAACCAAGAACAGCCTCACAATGACATCTGCCAGTTCTCCCAGCACGCTCAGACGCATCCCATTTGGTTCTATAGACACATACAGGTCAAGCTTTCTCAAGAAATCCCTGTTGAGTTCCTCAAATATACTTTTTCATTTATCTGGAAAAAGTAGTCCCGGGTGATAGAGCGACCCTGTAGAGCAAAGAATCAGATTAAAAATTAATCTTCTCTCACTAAAATATAAAAACGCTATGGGGCAGAGGGAGACAACATTTTATCCTCTTTGTTACTAATGTTAAGGGAAACAAGATAGTACCCCATCAACAAGCTGTCAAAACAAATGAGATAAGCTATTTCAGTGAGGCAGAAATTTATACGTATTATGTATGTAAATTCAAGACTAAATACAGTAAGCATTTGTAAAGCATTTTTAAGTTCATATTTCTAACAAAGTGTCTATTTTTAAGACCAAGTTTGTTCTTAATAAATACTGTTATTTGGAGGTAGTGCTAAAGCCTGCAATTGCAGATGAAACATCTATTATAACTGTAGCTGAAACAACAGTACAGAAAGGATAGCCCTAAGGATTGTTCTAAGATCAGTCTAAAATAATATGGAAAATAACAGAGCATAGATACTGAGAAGCACTGATGATGATGATCAACATAAGCAGCTATGGCAAGAGCATGTCAACTATCTAATTGCAGTTAAGTGCGACTATCAAATGACAGTCAAGTGATTTCAGCACCACTCTTCAAATGTTATCAATCTGATAAAGCTGGACCCACTCTCAGTATCCCAAGTGTTTAAAGTATCTGATGTATTCTGACATTCCGTTTGTGCAGCAGGATCTTGTGTTTTGTCTACCTAAAGAACAAAACCAGCATCCATATCCACTTACTTGGATACATTCATTTCAGAGCGAAACTGGCCATGAAAAGTTTGGTTTCCCACTTTTACCAAAACAAAGACAGGATTAAACAGAGAAAGTTCTTAACTGCTTCCTTGAAAAGAAAAAAAAAAGATTAAAATACCATACAGGCCAAATTCTGGATTTTATTTTATATGTTATAACTGCATCTAAGAGCAGTAATTGACATGAAACCCACAGTATCAAATGCTGTAAAAGCATGAAGATGTAGCCCCTTTATGAATTTGCTTAATAGTCCAAATGGAAAAAACAGGCATAAGAAGAAAAAAAAAAAAGAAAATAACATAAGCTAAAGGACTAGGAAGGTCTCCAATTGTCATGTTAGTGCTGCAATTTACTGCTCACTTAGTATGCTGGTATGCTTAATATTTTCAATGGAACTTTGATGAGAGGACAGCGAAATGGAAAGAAAACAGAAGACATTCATTTGAAGGACAAAAAAGCTTGACCATGAATCAAGAATTAAAACATCTGCTAAACAGCCACCTGAGATTTTGTTTTGATTTTCCCACTTTTTCCCTTCCAAAATATTCTAAAATGATTGCATAGCCTGCAGCAGTTCCACAGGCAAGACTCAGTCTGAAAACTCTTATCCAACCTCTGACCACAATAATAAGTTTGCGCATACAAACAGGGACAGGTTGCAAAGTCAATGAGGCACTCCAGTGGGTGACCAGGGGCATTCATGTAAAAGAAAAAAAGACTGTGCTAATAAGGCAAAACTGAGGGCTATGAAAACAATAGCTGCCACGTATTTGGCTCTGAAAAGCTTCCTCTTTTGGTACCCCAAAAATAACATTTAAGGCAGTTAAATTTTTACCTCTTTTAAGGACTATTCACGTTTTTTTCTTTTTCCCCTCACGTTTCCCCCCTTTCAACATGGCCATCATGACAGTATGTGTAAGTATAGTCAGGAGACATTTTCAGTGGGAAAGGCCAAGCAATTACACATGAAAAGGAAGGGATCTTGGTGTACTACAGCAAGACAGAATGGTAAGCAAGCAAACCAGCACTCTCAAGTGCTGAAGCTAAACCAAATAAATTCCTGCTTTTTACTACATTCACTTACATGCATGTCACTTTACCTTTAGAGTCACTTTGATTTTTCTCAGGAAATTCCAAGAACCTGACCCACAAGACATGATATGGGAAAAATTAAGCTGTATAGGACCTTTAAGAAATCAAATGTTGGTAACTGATGTAAAGAATGAATCTCTACATACCAAGCACTACAGTAAAACTACAATAAAACAATTCAGAATGTAAGAACTCTTACAGATGGCATGAAGACAATTTTGACATGTAATCCAACATAGCATAAAACTAAATGAGATCTGTGGGACTTGAAAATTACAGTTCCATATGCTGTTACACTGAACCACCAGAGATTACTACCAAGTTTGTCAAGCTACTTAAAATAAAAATTTATTTTCTAAACAAGTAGGTTATAATAATTCTTCAGAAAGGTGAAGAGCCTAGCAAAGAAGTTGAAATTTAACATTTGTTGTGCTACAAAGAATATAAATTTATAATCAATTTTTTAAAAATCAATGTCATTAAAAGATTATGTAGAAACTGATAAAAATATTGTTTTAATATAAAATGGGTGTCGCGCATCAACATTACATAAATAGACTCAAAGGAGCAAAAGACGCTAAAATTAGCATGCTAAGACATTCATGTTTGTGTATACTGACAAACTGTGGTGACCTGTTTCCTTATAAAAGCATTCTGTATTTAAACATGTAGATTATTTTTACACAATAGGGATTACTATCAGGATCTATATGGTAAAAAAAAAAAACACTTAACATTATGTTTCTTGATTGGTAAATAGGCCTTAAAATGGCAATAGCCACAAAGGGGGAGATAATTTCACAATGCCTGCATTGCCCATTTCTTACAGGACAGAAGAAGAAACCCAAGGAGATACTTCTGACAGCACTGACAGTAGAAAAGATCGCAGGCAACTACTTTTCTCTGGAAGATGTAAGTAAGTGACAGGGCTATAAAGTCTGTTGTGAGAACAGCAGATGGAAAACTGCTATATTGTTTAAAGAGCGTTCTACAGTATGTGCTAAGTGGAAGCAGCAGGTCACCAACAAGATGTGCAAAGAAAACCCAGCCAAGCGATTCAGTCTGACCTAGAAAGTGAAAATCACAGTGAATTTGTCACGTCTGAGTGCCATGTGCTGAAACAGCAATAGGATTTCCTACTTCCTATCCTTCCTTTCTTCCCTTCTCTGAATAGACCACTCCATAGTATTTGTCTTCATTCTAACTGAATAGTGTAGAAGTGTAATGTAAATAAGAATCAAGATTATGTAATTTTAAGGTCTCATATTGATAGGAAGTATTTTTTTTAGAATTATTGTATTGATGAAAAAAAAAAAAACCCACATGCTTATGTTTACAAACTTTAACCAGTATCTTCTACCCACTTCAAAGTATTCGTGATCTAGTCCTGTTACTTTTGAATGTATTTACAACTTGCTTTATATTCTAGCTATTCTTACTATCTAACTAAACACGTATTTTCACCAGCAAATCTTATTTATTTGATCCATATCTTGGCCATTTCTAGCAATTTATCAATGGTAACTTTCCTTTTTCTGCTTTTTAAATTTTTTTCTTTTACTAGATTTGAAGCATATAAAAAAATGTTTTCTACACCCAGTCTCACTCAAGCATTTCAAAAGGCAGATACACAAACTCTATAAAGGAGATGCCAGAACTTAACTGACTTGACTTCCAGTGTTGCAAAACAAAAGTGGCATTACATAACTCATTTTCTGTCAACAGTTATGTTGTCATTTTGGGTTTTTAACTACAGGCTGAAGTAACAGGAATAGCATGATGCGGTCTAAAATACACAGTAGCTATAAAGTGCCGTCTTGATGACTTACTAGAGCATTTTCAGACATTGTAATTTGGATGTATTTATACAAAGAGTAACTAAAAATTCATCTGTCTCAAGCCAACAGCTGGAAAAATACATGAAAAACATGAGTAAGAAATTGTGGAATGAACGCCTCAGCATTGAGGAACACAGTCCTCAAGTCTAGACAATCAGAATATGCATTCAGAAGAACAGTCATAATTATGTCAGGAAAAACAAGAAAGAGTCACATAAATCATTCACCACCAGCTATATCCCCAGACAGCCATCAGATTTCCCACCTCTGTTTCCTTTCACCAGAGAGTGCTGATCTGCAGCTCTAAGACCATCTGTACAGCTAAAGTAAGGTTTTAAGATACTTTCAAGCTTTAT
Organism: Calonectris borealis; assembly: GCF_964195595.1. Taxonomy (NCBI): domain Eukaryota; kingdom Metazoa; phylum Chordata; class Aves; order Procellariiformes; family Procellariidae; genus Calonectris; species Calonectris borealis. The sequence goes on from NC_134323.1 coordinate 8,569,468, forward strand.
ATGCAGTATAAGAGGAAAATACTCCCATTATGCTATTTAGGCACTTCATTTGGCTAGCCAATCTCCCTAGACTCCTGCAGTATTCATGGAAACAGGATCCTCTAGAGAGGAAGCCTGAACCAAGTTCTTAATCACCATTCAGATCCTCCTTGTCTTCTACACTGGCTATAAAGCAAGTCTGTGAAAACTACTTGGCTAACTTAAAAGCAGCTAGATGGTAGAAGTACTTTCCAAAATGTCCACCCAAGATGTTCTACATAAAGAGCAACCAGCACCTCAAGTGATAGTATTCGAATATAGACAGAGAAATATGGTGCATGAAGATATGCTCAGATGCCATGCAAAACACAGCAGGAATACTGAAGAACAAAATAACTTGTAAGATATACGTATATGATGATAAATTTGCTTTAGTATTAAAAATCTAGACACATTCTGAACACCTTATATTTGATGTCCTGATAAACTGGGAGGCACATGGAAATTAAAAGCAGCATAACACTGCAATAATTAAGTAATACTTTATCATTTACTTACAGCTACAGAAATGCAACCCCAACTGTACTAACTGAACGAATATAATTTCTGTTGTTATAATTAAATACTCTACCAAAATCAGCAGATTCAGTCCTCATTCCATGGTCCCTGTTAAATGGTCCTCCAGCATAAAAAGGTCACACTGCCATTTTGACTGACCTCCAAAAAAAAAAAAAACCAACCCAAAAAAAACCCAAAACATACCACAAATTAAAATCTTGCTAAGACAGTGCTAGATTGCTAGGAAATCTTTTTCTCATATATGATAAAAAGAGTGGGGAAAACGAAGTGAGGAAGTTCAAGTAGCCAGAATGTACTCTTCTTTGACTACTCAAAGAAGCAAAACACAAAATTCATTGCTTGAATAAATAATGCAGAAGTTTCTGATAACAAATATAATCCATTAAAACATAAATGTAAGTTTTAAGCTACAATTTAAATTCTCAACTACAACTTTTAATCCCACATGGCAAGGATTGAGGTGGTAGAGTAGTGATTGGTTCATTTAGTTTTCCTGTAACATGTTCTTTACATTCAAGTCTTGCTGCAGGGCAAGGAACCAAACAGACATGGGATGACTACCAATTGCTAATATGACAGAGCAGATACATACCAATTACAAAGATCATTATGTGTTGGATGCCAATTACTAGTCTGCCGAGCCTGATGTCACTTATCTGTGGCATTATGAATAGTACTCTGATCAGGAAAAGTGTTGGCAATTTGCTGAATTACTTTTTATTGAGAAACTGTCAAGACTGCTATTTAGAACTATAAATTCTGATTGCTTCTCAACTATTATTTCCATTCCCATCTCAAGAACAATGACTAAGACACAAGGGTCATAAAATGCAATAAGCAACAATCAGATTTAAAATTTTTTTTTATATTTTAAAAAGACAAACCCTGGCCTTATCTTACTTTTTTTTTTTAAATCAAATATTCAATTAATGTTTCAGACTGGGTAATATCTCCTCTGTTCCTCTCCAGGCTCTGTGTCACACAGGTGACAGCCTATTTTCTTTGATACGCACTCAACTTTGAATGCTCAACTTACAGGCTTCAGCCACCCTGCCTCCTCTGTTAAGCCCTCAGAGGGTGGGGAGGGCGTGCGGGGGGGGGGGAATCACTGGGAAAAGGGGAGTAGGAAAATACTAGAACAAGAGTTCTAATGTTTTCTCACTAGCAGTCCTTTAGCGCAGTGCTAAGCGCCTTTCCTGAACAGAACAACATTTAAAGCACAATACAATAAGTTGCCTTGAGACAGGCTCTAGACTACTCATTGAAATATTAGATGAAATAGCTCTTGCAATTGTATACAAACATATCCTTAACATCTCATCCAGTATCAGTGATGTCAAACCAGTAAGAGAGAAATAGGCACAGGCAAGGGAATATCTAAAAAAATGAAACAACAAACTAGCTTATCAGCAAGAAATATCCAGCCCGCACCTAACTAGTTTCTTGGAAATCTCTAATTCCGTAATGAAAATTGGAAAAATACAGTCCATTTCTGCTTCTCCTGACACAAAGAGGAACTTAAAGGAAAGATTATATCGATCTCTCCAATTAGTAGCTGAATAAGCTCAGATGACTGAGCTTATTATGACTTTATATACAAAGAGTGTCAAGAATATAATGTAAAGATACTGTTTGCTTCCTGTATTTATATGGAATCTTAACTGCTACTTAGCTATTTAAATTTAAAGAAGAGTTCTAGTGTAGTTAAATTCCCTGATACAATTCACTTAGAAATATACTGAGAGCAAGCATCAATGCTATCAAAAAAATGAAACTGCCTTTTGTTGATTCCTTCCATATGTCCTTCTTTAGACCATCATGCAGGCCACAACGATCGTACAGACAATGACAGAGTACTGAAGCATCAGACAGTAATAATAATAAAAAAGACAAAGTAGTTACTTTGCCTAAAAGGAAGTAATCAATTTTGAAGCTCATTGAAATTTGTCTTTATAAATTTATAGTGTATGCATTTTATTATATGCAAGGGCTTCAAAAATTACCTAATATGGAGAGAGCATATTACTCTTCAGTGAGATAAGTGTTAAATGATTAACTGCTCCAGTGCTGACACAATACATAAATACGCAGTATCCATCAATCCATAAATCTGAAAAGAGCTAATGTAAAAAAAGTGAAGAAGAGCTTTAGGAATAGTCCTTTTACTTCTCCAATGATTAATATTGTGCTATATTACATGAAAATAAACATGTCTGTCTCTGCAGATACACAACATAATGCAGATTGTAATTCTACTTGTAGAACATAAAGTAGGAAATTTTCACTGAGATGAACAGAAATACTTACACGAAAGACTCACATGAATGTTAGCAAGGGTCATTTTTCTATAACTCTGTCATCAAATGGATCTTTGGGAAGGGATAACCGAAGTAGCTGCTACCAACAATAAAGATTCTTTACCTTCTCTTCAGCTACCATATCACTTAATTATTATCAATAGTTCATAATGAATATGAATATTCAGTTATGGAATACTGTTACCAACCTATTAGCCATAGAAAGAAAAATCTTTAACTTGTTCTGAAAATTCTAGGTTGGTATTAACTCTAGTTATACTCAAAACAATGACTCATTTTCTTTCTTTTTTTCTCTCTCCTCCCCCCCCCCCAGTGCTTGAACCAGATCCTCCACTGTAATGAAAAAGTAAATAGAGAAGGGGAGAAAAATAAGTAAAGTGATCCTAGTTTTGCCGTCTTCTGGTTCTCAGAGTTATGTTGTTTGTCCCTGGTAGCTAAGGCCTTTAGGCATGTTAATCATGCCTGTTCAAATTCATCGCTTAGTATAATGAGGTGACAGGTGCTGCGAACAAGGCAAGGGCAGCAGATGTTGTATACCTAAACTTTATCAAGGTCTTTGACACAGCCTCCTTATCACCAAATTGGTGACATACCAGCTAGGTAAGTGGACAACAAGGTACATTGAAAATTGTGTGGACAGCCAGGCCCAAAGTGTCAGGTGCAAAGTCCAGCTGGCAGCCAGTAACAAATGGCTTCCCTCAGGGATCTGTTTAATGTCTTCATTAACAACCTGGGCATTCTCAGCAAGTGTGGATTAGGCAGGGAAGGGTGGTCAATACACTGAAGGGCAGGGCTGCTACTGAGAGAAACCCGGGGAGGCTGGAAAAATGCGATGACAAGAAACTCAAGGTTCAACAAAAGCAAATGCAATCTTTCATCTAGAACGTAGTAACTCCATGCAACAATATAGCTGGGGACTGACTGGGAAGCAGCTCTGCAGAAAAGAAGCTGGGGGTCCTGGTGGATGCTAAATTGACCATGAGTGAGAAACACACCCTTGCAGCAAAGAAAACAAATTACATCCCAGGCTGTTAGTAAGAGTGTAGCTAGCAGGTCCAGGGAAGGTTTCCCCTCCCCCTGTATTTGGCACTTGTGGGACTGCATCTGGAGTACTATGTCCAGTTTTGGGCTTTGCACTACAAGACATACTGGAGTGAGTTCAGTGGAGGGCCATTACAATAGTCAGGGAGACAACTACCCGGCAGGAAGATGCAGAGATGACAGAGATGAACTCTTCTTGGAGATGCACAACAAGCAATAGGACAAGACGTGCAAAGCAACGGACACAAGTTGGAACAGTGTTCTTCCTCCTCTCCTCCTCAATTTTTTTAATAAGAGTGGTCAAATACTGGAACAGTTGCACCGAGAGGTTGTGGAATCTCCATTCTTGAAGGTGTTCAAAACTGAGCTGAACAATTTTTCTGAGCAACATGATCCGATTAGATCTGCTTTGAGCAAGAGGTTAGAACAGATGGAGACCTCTGGATGTCCCTTCCAACTTAAAATATGCTACAAATCTAAACTTCTGTATAAATATTCTTATCTTGTAATTGATTCTACACACATTGGAATTCTTTGCAGAATCCCAGCCCATAAGTATCGCTTCTGGCTGCTTTCCTTAAGTATCTTGTGATTTCAGACTATACGTTTTATCCACTTCTGAGGGAGAGCAGCCAATTGGAACCCAGGCATTAAACTCTCCCAAAGACTCCCAGGTGTCCCACTTGAAACCAGGGTAATTCCCAAATGAAACCCAGACCCTCCAGACTTAAATGAATCCTACACCCCATAAAATGAAATTCCATTTCTAACAACTCTATTATCACACCTCTCTATAGTGTCCTAAAGGGTTTGGTTTTCTTTTCCAGTTTCAAAGTCTACCAAAATTAATGTGAAATGATAGAAGTCCAATAATCCTCTGTATAAGGAAGACACTGAGTCTGAATCTAAGGAATGACCTGATGTGAGCTGTGAACATGTAAAACACAATGAAGGAATTTTATAGTAAGAAAGAGTGTGAACATAGCAGAAAGTAAGGGATTGTTGCCAGAGAAACAGAGATAAGCAAGGATGGTGTTGCTATAGCAACTGGGTGACATCAGAGTTTTCCTATTCAGTGCACTAGGTGATAATGAAGTGGCAAAACAGCAGCTTCTCTGCCTGCTCCCCGGAGGTGGGCAGAACCCCAAGTTTGATTGTTTCACACTCAAGACATGTCTAATTAGGAGGTTTACAGGTTTCTTGACATCACTGGGTTAGATCCTCTAATGTCTAGTTCTTGCATGGGCGTCCAAGGAGAGGCACATTCACTCCAAAGCAAAAGAACAGCCCTTTCTCTGTCCCTCGGGAGCGAAGCATTCTGAAAGAGAATGAGGAGAATCAAGGAAGAGATGGAAATACGGTCCATCGCACAGCACTGTGCCTCTCAGGCATCATCAGGCCACAGCTGATCAACCAGCTGCACAATGAAATTTAGTACAGGATAAAATAAATTAGGTTATAACTCGTGCCAAATTAATGCTTATTTTTAAGCTTCTACATTTTCCAAGGATAACGGTGTCTCCCTGGACCACCTTGCAACATAGTTAGTTTAAAGTAACTAAAGACAGTTACTTTAAACTTTTTTTTTAACCTTGAAAAACATCTATGTTTGATGAATGAGAGATCCCCTGTATTGTAGGGAGGGGGAGTAAATGGAAAAGAATGGGTGATAATATAAATAGAGGAGGAACAAGAAAAAAACTTCACAAAAACTATTGATAAAATGTATAGAAAAACAACCAATATTTGCATTTCAAATAATAAACACATCCCCAACTAGAGGCTTATATTAGTTTTGTCTGTATCAAGGACCGAAGAAGTTGTAGTTTCGTAGCTGTTGCAAAGAAATCCACAATGTGACATTTGCTCTAGAAGAGGGACTATTGAATCTTTAATAAAGGCCCAAACCTTCAATCCACCTAAGCCTGGGATATCAATCCTATTTATTAAGTACACAACAATAAGCAAGGTCTGGACTTAACACATTGATGAGTTGAGAGCTTTGTTAAGTGAAATGTTTAATTGAGTGGGTGCAACTCTATCTTCTCTGACTACTCTGCAGTACTCTGAGCTAGCTTTAAACTGGGTTGCTTAGACACCAGTAGCTAGAGGATCAGTCAACTCAGTGCAAGCTGCAAAATCTATCAAGAAGCTGAATACTCACATAGCTCACAGTGAGCTTCCGGCTGCAATACTTACAGCGAAACACACAGACAAGATATACACACCCACAAGCTAACTAGCCTGGGCAGAGCAACATTACATTGTGGTCACAGCAATGTCTCCATCATATATATACAAGTAAGAGAGAGTCCAGGCATGAAAAATTTGTATTTTGACAGGATGAACAAAAGAGAAAGTCTTATACAAGTGAAGCGAAGTTCTTGGTAAAGTGAGGAACAAGATAGAGGTTTCCTAATACTGACACTATTCCCTGTTATTTAGATTGTGATAATACCTGGCATTATCTAAACTTCTGAAATTTTTAATATGCTTAATTTATATGAAGTTGTATAAATGTAACTGAATTTGCATAACGTCTTGGTATTTGCAACGGCCAAGAGGGGAGAAGGAATGATACAGAAGGAAAAGTATCTGACAAGTTTTGACTTCTGATCTTTGATCTCACAGTTCTGCCTGGTGAGGAAGTAATTATCTGCAGCCAGAATTGAATTTCATTCTCGATCCAAAGGTGACAGTCCTGGTGGATGTGACATGAACATCTAATGAGAAGTCCATCTGTTAAGATTTCTGCCTTGTGGCAGAAATACTATCTTGGGGCAAGACCCTCCTTGGATCTGACTACCCTGTGACAAGACTATTTTGCCATTTCAAGTGTGTAATAAAGGCAGAATTATTATCTTCCATATAAAAACACAAAAAAGGACAAAAGGGCTTTGCAATATAAAAAGTCCAAAGCATCACAACCACGGCAATTTCAGTTCAGCCAAATTATCCCAAATTTACTCCTCAACATGCTTGTGTATTTAAGAACAGAAAACAACAAGTGGCCTTTAAGGAACAAGAAAAGAAGGAGCAGTACCCCTATTTGTGCAGTTTCAATATTTCAAATCCAATTTGGGAAGACAAAGAAATAGCTTAGCAGAGAGAAATATTACTCAGCACCAGGATTGCCCATAAACCAATTGTAACTGCAAACTGTTTATCAAGTGCTCATCTGTAAGCATCAATAAATCATGGTGTGCTAATATAGCTGGAGTAGATATATTAAGAAACACTTCTTGAGCTGCATTCTTAGCATCTAAGTTCTGGTAAGGACGCTTTTGGATTGCTCTATACTGCAGTTCCTAAGGGCAAGAGCAAGGAGACAGATCTCAACATTCTATGCCTGTCTTTATAGGATACTGGAAGCACTTAATCATGTCATAGGTATTTAGCAATCACTTAAAGTAAGTTGTTTTTTTCCTTTTTAAATGTTCTTTGCAGGTACCATGGAGTCACTGCCAAAGAGCTGCGTCCTGCCAGCACACACTAGCAAGGAACAATGGTATCGCTGAAGTTTAAAGGCCATGCTAAATCATTAGCCCTTACACTAATGAATTCTGCCTCCAGGCAGTAGGAATTTCAGATACAAAAAAAATTACAAGACAAACCATATAAGTCAATACTGCAAAGCTTAATCAGGTTAATTTTTAGAAAACCAAATTAGCTTTTTAAATGCCATTTTATAACAAGAAACTTTTTCTGGTATATCTGAGAAGTGCCCTGAATAGAAGCTTGGATGTACACAAGGGCTGGGTTCAAATTTTCTAGATCACTGAAGTCCTTTCAAGCAAGAATATCAGAAACACAGCCTGCACAGCAGTCATTTCTCGTACTTTACCTTGTTCATAAAGTGACATCTGATGAACAAAATATCTAAACACACTTTCCTTGCACAAAACACAACTAAACTGCAAAGTGTTTTGTCTTTGGAAATGAGGTAAGGACTCAGCTTTGTCTTTTTTTTCCCCGCTCTCCCGCGACAGTGGAAATCTTCTCATTGCAATTCTGTCTCCACCTTTACACAAAATAGCCCAATTAGTAAAATAAAGTCACTGATTTCAGTATCTAAAAGATACATAGCACACACAACTATTTCCATGGGAAACTATGCTGAAGATGATTTTTGTGTAATCCCTCATGCATTTTGGACCAAGTAATTTACTAGCTTGTGAAAAGATGAGAATGAGTAGGGGGAAAGGTTCTCCCCAGGACTGAGCGGCAAGAGGAGAAAGGGTACAATTAGAGGAAGATTACATAAACATAACTCATCTAGAACAGCATTTCTCCTCCAGATGATTTTTTCACACAGTTCTGAATACCCACTATTACACAAGTTGCTCTGCAAAGTAGATATTACTATTAAAAAACACATTGAAATTTATGGTCTATTCTAAATGCCCATGAAATCATGTGGAATCTTTCAGTTATACCATCAGGCTCTTTGTGAGGGCCTTATAGAGTTTCTTTATTTTGCGAAACAGGTGACACATGGAGCAATTCTGAAAAGATGAAACCTAGTATTCCCCACCTGCAAACCATCTGTATGTAATTATCACAACACTAATTAGAATCATTATCAAGAGAGATTGACGCAACAAAACCAGACTCTTACAGTACACCTTGCTCTTTTGGAAATGTAAAGACAGGCAAGTTACAATGCAGCTTAAATGAATTTTTTTCAGTTACCTCTAACATCCGATATCAGCTGCATAGTGATATTTGTCTTTGTCCATGGCATCTTGAATTTTTCATTGAAATAATGTACTATAAAGGCCATCTGAAAACAAGTTTCAAAAAACAAGTACCCAGTGAACGATATCAGAATTTCTGAGACTAATGTGCACCAAAATGAAAACACTCATTTTCTACAAGGAAAAAAAAATCTTTGAAAGTTGCTAAATGAGATATATTTCATGCATGATAAGATGCATTCTATGCACATTAAAACATCACCCTTTTTGACTGATGAAAAGCAGTAAAATCAAAAAAGCTGTTTCATTTACAGAGTAAGAACAGATATAGCAGTTATTTTATAATTTCTTAAAATAGGTCAGATATATACAAACACATTCAAATACACCTATAAAGAAACTTAAATACTTTCTCAACAGACTCACACAGAAAACCTCAATAACGTTCTGGGATAGTCAATCATGTTTCTTTTTGCATAGGTACGAAAAAGTACTCCACTCCGAAAAATCATCAGATAGAATTTCTCTTGCACTCAATACACACACATATATTGCAGTATTTCCTTTCTAATAAAAGGAAATCTTATCTTCCTATGAGAAGCTAATTTCATTTTTATTAGCAAAGTACTTTTGCAGACGACACCAAGCTGGGCAGGAGTGTTGATCTGCTGGAGGGTGGGAAGGCTCTGCAGAGGGACCTGGACAGGTTGGACCAATGGGCTGAGGCCAACTGTATGAGGTTCAACAAGGCCAAGTGCCGGGTCCTGCACTTCGGCCACAACAACCCCAGGCAACGCTACAGGCTTGGGGAAGAGTGGCTGGAAAGCTGCCCAGAGGAAAAGGACCTGGGGGTGCTGATTGACAGCTGGCTGAACATGAGCCAGCAGTGTGCTCAGGTGGCCAAGAAGGCCAATGGCATCCTGGCCTGTATCAGAAATAGTGTGGCCAGCAGGAGCAGGGAGGTGATCGTGCCCCTGTACCCGGCACTGGTGAGGCCGCACCTCGAATACTGTGTTCAGTTTTGGGCCCCTCACGACAAGAAGGACATGGAGGTGCTGGAGCGTGTTCAGAGGAGGGCAACGAAGCTGGTGAAGGGCCTGGAGCACAAGTCTGATGAGGGGCGGCTGAGGGAACTGGGACTGTTTAGTCTGGAGAAGAGGAGGCTGAGGGGAGACCTCATCGCACTCTACAACTACCTGAAAGGAGGTTGTAGCGAGGTGGGTGTAGGTCTCTTCTGCCAAGTAACTAGCGATGGGACGAGAGGAAATGGCCTCAAGTTGCGCCAAGAGAGGTTTAGACTGGACATTAGGAGAAATTTCTTTACTGAAAGAGTGGTCAGGCCTTGGAACAGGCTGCCCAGGGAAGTGGTTGAGTCACCATCCCTGGAAGTATTTAAAAGACGTGTAGATGAGGCGCTTAGGGACATGGTGTAGTGGGTATGGTGTGTTGGGTTGACGGTTGGACTCGATGATCTTAGAGGTCTTTTCCAACCTTAATGATTCTATGATTCTACTTAGGAGTTTATCCTTATTGACATTTTTCGAATAAGGTATCCAGTACTTCTAGGTGTAAGAAAGTTTCCCAGCTGGAATGAATCAAGATATTTCTAATAACCTGATTCATGCCGATTTATACGAAGATCTTGCTTGAAAGTCAGAAAAGTATGCAATATTTTGCGTTTTCTTTACACCAGAATTAAACTGCACTTTCTAAAAAAGGTGAAAGAAAATAAAATGCAGAAAGGAAATACTCATTAAATGATACACATATTTAGTACCATCCTACACTCACCTTTCACTTTCATCATGAGGAATCAGACTAGAACACACTGCACAGTTCTGGAAAATATTTTGCCAAGAAAATGCACTACAGACAATCCAGAGAAAGGCACAGATTTGTGAAAAAAGATATGTAAGTTGAATTAGCTAGAATTCAGTTATAAATAAAGTTTTAAGGAGTATAAAAATGAGAATATTCAAATTGCGACTTCTGAAGTAATTTCTATTGTTCTCAGAGGATCATTATCAGTGTGACCAGAGATGAATCACAGGAAAAAGAATTTGGTGCAGTTTGCTGGAATAGAATAAATCAGGAGAGATAAAAAATTAGTCTCACAAATCTTCCCATCCTTGAAATCTGCAAAAATACAAAGGCTTTCTAGAGAGGAATGCTGAAAGCCTGATTTCTTAAGAAACCTCAGATCAATAGACAATACACAGTAACAGTAAGCCATTATTCACTAGTAGAACAGATCAGAGGAATTTAGTTGGGCTTTTTAAATTTCTAGTGTCAAATTTTTTTACTTCCATATTTTTTTTTTCAAAAAAATTACATAATATATATTTACATTGTACTTTTGCTAAAGGAATAAATATCTTTAGCCTATTTGATTTTTCTGTAAACTTTTATTACTGCAAATATTTAAAATAAGATAAAGATGGAATAACAGACAAAGTTCTATCTTGTGGCTAAAGCAATGGACAGGGACTCTTTAAGATCTGGATTCGTTTCAAAGCTTTGACTGAGCTTCACTTGTGTATGCACAGCCAGCAATGCCTACTTCCCAATCCCATGCCTATGAGGCTTCAAAAATTACTCTTTGAAAAGACAGTTCAATCATGCTACCTTTCTAAGCATGTTTCCCTGAGGACTATCCTTAATAGACAGCCTGGCTCACAGCTCTCTCTTTAGGACCATGTAACAAGCAACATAAAACTGAAAACTAAGATACATATCTATGTCTAAGATACTGTAAATCAAAGAAAACAAAAGAAAACAAAGCTCCAGTGCCATGTCCTTCTCACTGACTCTCCACTTTTTGGAGAAGTCCTAAGGAACCTCTGCAGTCACACAGGCAGGCTCTTGCTTGGATCATAAAATTCCTGCAGTAAGACTTCTGAAGATGCAATACCGAAATAGTAAGAAGAACCACCATCACTAGTCTCGCTCTTTTATGGAATATGTTTTTCTCAGTCATGTGATCCTTTCTGAAATTGGACAGAACTCCTCCTTATGTGACTGACCACAACAGCCTGTAGCTATAATCATTATGAATCCATTTGACAACACCATTTCCTTGGTTTGTAGTAATTGATAATAAACAGTTTATTAGCACTGTTTCCACGATTTGACTGCTACTGATATGATACTAATGAAGTATAATAAAACATGACATACAAATGGAGCTGTTATGCAGCAAAACCCCAATGAATAGAAGTATGATATTGCTTACAAGTATAGTTCTTACAAACACAGCTGTACCAAATAGATACCCTACATTTTAAGAATTACAACTGAATAGAGTCAAGTAAACTTATCTCATTAACTTTTCAGGTTATCAATGTATCAATCAGTTCAAGTTGAATATGGAATTTCATAATAAGTAGTTAGTGTGTGTGATCATCACATGAACAGCCAGCTGTTAGGAAATCTAGAATGATATCCAAATCCCAAAGGCAAATCCAGAAATGGTTATAAATTCTATAGTCCGAAAATAAATGGAGCAGTTACGCGCAACCCAGTGGTGACCCTGAACAGCCTCCTCTCACATGAAGTGTAGATACAACAGTTAAGCCGAACAGATTTATATATGGAGGCAAACAGGCAGTCCAATTATCTTGAGTATTTTGCTTTTTCCACACTGTCATCTGACCTATGATCATTGTCAGTGTTATACTGATGTCCCAGTACTGCAAATATTACCAAGTGTGAAAATGGATTAAAAGTCAAAGATAAAATTAATATTGTTTTTAATTATTATTAAAAAAAAAAAAAACAAACCAAAAACCTGGGCTATCTTGCACTATTTAAAATATCCACTGCACTAGATCATATTGGAATACATGGTGTACTGTAGCCCCACAGTATCTTGGGTGCTGTTTTACTTCCCTGTTCAATGACAAAAATAAAAATTAACCAAACAAATACGAGTATTATAGTTCTGTTCTTCCCCTCTTCTCAATATGAGCAATGAAGACACAAGGATCACTTTTGGGTACTTAGGGAAAGTTACCAAAATGGTTCCCCAGTTGTTAGGCAATCCTCATCCTCTGTATGAAACTGCCCAATCTGGAACAAAAAGCCTCTTGTCTAGTATAAAACATTCCACTCTAAAGTGTACTTCTACAAGAAGGCACAACTACTTCTCAGAAGCAATAAAAAAGCCTCTTCTCTGCATGAATGTTGTTCTTCCCACTTGGGGGGGGGGGAATCATCATTTAATTCCTCTCTTTCCCATAGGGGAATCAAAGCACACTCAGTGAAGGTCATTTTTCACCTTCTCTTTTCATTTACCACACAATTAATCAAAATGTGAGGTCTGATTTTAGTTCTGGGTTCCTTATAGCCTTATTATTAAAATAGAACTAAAACATTAAATAGACTTACCATATTAAATTTTTACAAGTCTTGAATTCCACGAGGCAGGGCCATGTACTATGCTTAATAAAGCACCAGCCACACCTCTGACCTCATTACAAATTCAATGAAGTGAATTCAGTAGAAGAACTGGAGAAAGACAACAGGCAAATTTTCATTTAAATCAGGAAAAATATATATATTTCTGTTCTTCTGTTATAAAATATGTTCTTAATACCTCTCCATTTCTTTCCAAGTTTAAATACTTTTAATCTTCAATGCTTTGAACAGGAAGTTTTTGTCAAGTGACCTTTGAAGGCTTTTTTCTTTTCAAAAGGCAGTTTTTTGGACTAGATTCCTATAAATTAAATCCCTATAAATCAAACTTGCAGTAAAAGGATGGTTGAATCTGTCACTGAAGTAAAAAGTTATATGTTGCACTATGGCAGTTAAATCTTTCCTTTGCCATCAGCAGTACACAGTAAAGTGAATCTGAAGAGGGAGGGAAGCAGCTGTATATACTTGCAGGAGACAGGTAAGGAATGTGTGAATCTGAACACCAGATCTCTCAGAGTGCTTTGCACTTCTTTTGGAGGAATAACAAAGCAATGACAAAATCTTCTGTAAGCAATGACAGGCACTAGGCAATTCTTAGCTATTGGGGGTCTCTGCACCTATAACCTTTCAACAACATTCTTCCCTCCACTTGTGGTATAAAACCTACCTCCCTAAACTAAATTTTTTCCTGTGTTTTTATCTTGCTTCTTTTACAAGCACAAAATCTGTTACTAATGTGCTTCTTGCTGCTCTCATGATCTTCCATTTTCTTCATCATACAGTTTCGACTTCTACCTAATAAACATCTGAACTGTGCTATTAAATGGTATATAGCAATGAAACCAAACGAAAAGCATGTTCATTCACACATTAAACCCCCTGAGTGTTTGCAAGATTCCTGCTATATAGTCTAGGCCAAGCATGGAGAACCTAGAAGCTTTCCCAGGCTGGATTAGGTATCCTGAGGAGAACCAGCTCAGAAGTCTAATTAGCAGTTGACAAGTCCTGCTGAAATCATTGGTATGTCTCAGCATATTAATAGGCCTCGCTTTATAGACACATTTGTAGAAATATGATCCAAATGTTTAATAAGCTACAACTACAATATTGATTTTGACAAAAGTTATGGTATTTTTCTCAGTTGACAGATGCTACTGAATTTCAGGTTCAAAATACTCCATGTAACGAGCAATCTCACTCCAATATGATTAAATAATTAGAAAAGTAACTTAGTAGTGAAAGCATAATTCTAAAACTTGTGAAACCATCCTTGAATAACCTTGGAAAAACTATTTATCTGCTTTGCTCTCTGTAAAATAGAAATGATGGTATTTCCTTCCGTATAGGGGTACTGTGCATCTAAATAGAGAAGTAAAGTCCCTTATGCAACAAGTGTAGGCCATAGAAGTGCCACATCTAGAACACAAATATTATGCAAGTTCAGTAGAAAAGTCAGATTGTCAAAGGCTATAATGCATTGTTCTTGATGAGAAGTTAAATATTTTGTATATGGTCTAATGCATATGGTTATAAGGAGTTTTCAATGTCTTCTAAAAAGGTGAATGGTTCATAGGTATAGAAACATTCAACTTAAGATGAGTTAACATTCTAAAATAAAAAGGACACAGTCAACTAAAATTTCAGTAAGACTTATTTTTCATTAGCATAGCAACAAAGGGTAACACTCCATTGAATACATCTTTGTTCCTTTGTATACATTTTCTTGAGCCTCTTAAATTGCAAGGCTGAATATAGGATATTAAGGATTCTTTATTAAGACTTAGATGTAACTAAGCACAAAACCCATTCAGAATCACTTTTAGACAGCACAGTATAGATCTTAATAGATGTTTTGCATAGGATGCTTTTTGGATTACTGGGCTGTATTAATCCTGTTCACAATAAATTAAAAATAAAAAAGAAAAAAACATTGGTCCTAGATTTATAAACTATAGCAAGAAATTAAGACCAGTTTCTATACAACCTACCTGTGAAAAGCAGCTAGTTTTATTGACTAAATGCCTTTTTTCTTTTCTTTCTCTCCTTTTTTTTTTTTTTTTTTTTTTAAAGAACACCAGAGCTGTTTATATAATCATAAAACCTTTCCTTATAACAACATCCAATATAACTTCACTTAGATACAAAAGAAGGTATTTTTGAACCTGTCCTTTATGGTCATTTTCTCCAGAAACCAGTATTGTTCAGATATCTTTCCCAATACCTACAGTCTAACAGTCCACCATATGCATAAAAATCCTCACAGGAACTCTGAACTCTCAGGTGCTTAACTCTTCGCAGATGGAAGTATATCTGAAACAGAGCTGTATTTTATTGCAGAGCATCAGAAGTAAGCACCTGCCTCTAGATTTCATCATAAATTTTGTTATATTAAAGGGGGAAAAAAAAAAAAAGGAAGAGAGGGGAAAAAAAAAAAAAAGACCACCACAGTACTTACAGAACATAGCTTCCATTATAACATAATGTAGTCATACCCATAAAATGTTAAGACACATTCATTATTCATAGAACAACCAGGAGTCTGACTGGAAAAGGGGAATACAACCCCCATTTTTAAAAAGGGAAAAAAGGAAGACCCGGGGAACTGCAGGCCAGTCAGTCTAACCTCTGTGCCTGGGAAGATCATGGAA
The DNA here is from genome assembly GCF_964195595.1 of Calonectris borealis. Taxonomy (NCBI): domain Eukaryota; kingdom Metazoa; phylum Chordata; class Aves; order Procellariiformes; family Procellariidae; genus Calonectris; species Calonectris borealis. Next base: position 8,585,143 of record NC_134323.1, read on the forward strand.
CAGATCCTCCTGGAAGCTATGCTGAGGCACATGGAGGACAGGGAGGTGATTCGAGACAGCCAGCATGGCTTCACCAAGGGCAAGTCCTGCCTGACCAACCTAATGGCCTTCTATGATGGAGTGACTACATCAGTGGACATGGGAAGAGCCACAGATGTCATCTGTCTGGACCTCTGTAAAGCCTTTGACACGGTCCCCCACAACATCCTTCTCTCTGAACTGGAGAGGTATGGATTTGATGGGTGGACTGTCTGGTGAGTGAGGAATTGGTTGGATGGTCGCACCCAGAGGGTAGTGGTCAACAGCTCAACGCCCAGATGGAGATTGGTGACAAGTGGTGTCCCGCATGGGTCTGTACTGGGACGAGTACTGTTTAATATCTTTATCAATGACATAGACAGTGGCATCGAGTGCACCCTCAGCAAGTTTGCAGACGACACCAAGCTGAGTGGTGCGGTCGACACGCCTGAGGGATGGGACGCCATCCAGAAGGACCTGGACACGCTCGAGAAGTGGGCCCGTGTGAACCTCACAAGGTTCAACAAGGCCAAGTGCAAGGTCCTGCACCTGGGTCGGGGCAACCCCTGGTATCAATACAGGCTGGGGGATGAAGGGATTGAGAGCAGCCCTGCCGAGAAGGACTTGGGGTACTGTGGATGAAAAGCTGGACATGAGCCAGCAATGTGCACTCACAGCCCAGAAGGCCAACCGTATCCTGGGCCGCATCAAAAGCAGCGTGGCCAGCAGGTGGAGGGAGGTGATTCTGCCCCTCTACTCCACTCTGGTGAGACCCCACCTGCAGTACTGTGTCCAGCTCTGGAGCCCTCAGCACAAGACAGACATGGACCTGTTGGAGCGGGTCCAGAGGAGGGCCACAAAAATGATCAGGGGGGTGGAACGGCTCTCCTATGAAGAAAGGCTGAGAGAGTTGCGGTTATTCATCCTGGAGAAGAGAAGGCTTTGGGGAGACCTTATTGCAGCCTTTCAACACTTAAAGGGGGCTTATAAGAAAGATGGCAGCAAACTTTTTAGCAGGGCCTGTTGTGACAGGACAAAGGGGAATGGTTTTAAACTAAAAGAGGGTAGATTTAGACTAGATCTAAGGAAGACATTTTTTACAATGAGGGTGGTGAAACACTGGAACCACCTGCCCAGAGAGGTGGTTGATGCCCCATCCCTGGAAACATTCAAGGGCAGGTTGGACGGGGCTCTGAGCAACCTGATCTAGTTGAAGATGTCCCTGCCCGTGGCAGGGGGGTTGGACTAGATGAGCTTTAAAGCTCCCTTCCAACCCAAACTATTCTATGATTCTATGAGTCTTTTTTTGGATACATGGTATGAAACTGATGCAAAAAATCTAAATCTGCTAGGACAGAATATAGAGCACTTGTATAAATGCTAACAGATACTGTAAAAGGTTTCGTATTTAATGAAGTTATCTGCATGCCTAAACTTCATCCATATTTCACAAAATTTTCCAGTTCTTGCAGGCATAATATTTTTAATTAGAGTGATACATTTGCAAAATTCTGAGAAATATAACCTAAAGAAAAAAGTATTGTTAAACAAGTTAAAAACCCTTTACAACTAAGATCATAATTAATTTTAAACACTTTTAAGAAACTGTATAACTTCCTTTCACAATTCTTCCATATAATCCTGACAAGGATTCCCTCACACATGTTGAGTGAATAGCTTCTGCACCTTTCACTACCGGTGAACCCAATGTTAGCCACTGCAGAAAATTGGGATTAGGACCACAACTAGGGCTTGGTATGATAAGTCATGCAGTCAGCTACTTGAATTTCATACATCACTTGCATAAATCTCACCTAGCCTGTCCTCATCGTGACTTGCTTACAAAAGATTTTCTGGACATTTCCAGTGACTTTTAGCAAAAACCATACCTGGACCAATCAAAGAACAAACCTGATTCTGAACATGCATCCAGGTATGCTTGTAATTAAACAAAAATAAAAGGTGCAGCAGCAGAATACTAATTACACATAATAATACCATCCATGCACCTAAAGTCTGAACCAGTTTTCTCTGATACCAAATTAGTGCAGAAGGATGGGCTAAATAAAGAGTTCTATAAAGAGATGGATGTGTTCTTCGATTCACCTTCTCCTTTGCCAAAGGAAACCAAATATGATCTCAAGATAAATTATATAGCTTTTTGTTTTTTTTTTTTAAACACTTGCAGATAAATTGTACCGCTATACTTTAACATGTAAATATAGCACAAAGGTAAACTATTTCTACGAAGATTTATCAGATACCAGGTGTGCTCCTACAAATGACTCATCAATTATATCAAAAATTTAGTTGTGTGAGTAAAGCTACAAACCCTGCTGCATGTGCTTTAGAAAATAGATCACCTGTAACACCAAAGCTTACTCTGCTAAATGAAACTCAAACCAGCCAAACCCAAATGTGTTAACAAATTATATACTATGTTTTGACAATTCAAAATTCTGCAACTGTATCTATATAAACCTTTGAGGTACAATCCCGTACTGGCACATCTTTCCTTTGATGACAAGTCTTTGATTGAGACCTCTTATGGCAAGGACCATTTCCTTCAAGTTTAGATGATATTCAAATCAAATAATGTTTTGAAGAAGGAGTGAGGAAAACAGAAGAAACATTTATTTTTGTAGAAACAGATGGAGGAAATGCAGAACATTGTTGTATTTCATGAAACTGCTGTCTAAGTAAGAAATTTATGCACAATTTATTATGTATTCATTTTGCCCATCTGCTAAGTTTATCATTAAGACAATGAATTCAGTTCATTTCCTTCCCTCCCCAGCTAAGCAGTGCAATTATGGTTTTAGAACACAGCTACTGATACAACTAACTTTTTCCGATTATAGTCTTTATTCCAAGTATTTTCTCATTAAATAGCTCTAAAGGCTTTCTTCCCCTCTCTGTTATTTTGTCTTCTAGTCTTACCAACTTCTCTTCCATATTTTCAGACTCACTCTTTCAAGTGCACCTAAATGCTTCTTTTTTTTCACACTGTTGCTTTCTATAAATCCTGTTTTTCCCTTTTGCACTACCAGCTTCCACTTCAAGAAGCTCTTGCCACAAAAGTTCATTTCTGTTCAGTGCTACAAAGGAGCAGCAATTTGGAGGAAGAACCTTTTCTGCTGTTACATTTTTGCCTGTATTAATTGTGTATGTAAGAATATATTAAAGAGGACTTGAGAGCAAAAAATGGGGAAGATCCAACTAAGATTTCATTTCAAAGTTGATTTCATTGTCAAAGCCTCTTGATGACAGGCTGAGTTTAGACTTAGATTCTCCAATAATAAATACCTAATATCTCTTTAAAGATACAGAGGCTCAGATGAGAACGTGGGGAAAAAAATACACTTTGAACACACTTGGTCAGTGTATCAGCCCTTCTGTTCAACTCTGCCTGCTGCATCATAATTTTTTAAAAAACATTATTTGGAACACTCATTGATAAAACCATGGGCTTTTAATCAGGGTATAGATGAAAGAACAACTGAACACACTCTTCACTGAGTGAAATTAATTGTACAAAGAATAGCCCACTCAACCATTCCTATTTACCTACACATATACAACTACAGCACTTGGCATTCAATTTTCTTTTGACCAATTCCTACTATGCTAGCTAGACAACTAAGAAATCTGGATCAATTCTCTCAGTCAGAAAGGAACACAAGTACTTCAAAGGAAGGTTCCCACCTACATGGCAAGCCTTAGTGGATAGCAGGAAAATATTTTAAGAGTCTAAAAATTTGTAAGATTTATATCTTCAAGTCTCTTTTACTTTGAAGTACTCCCCTTAAATGATTTCTCTAGCACTGTTCACATTCAGGCAAGTTTGGTAACCTGTACAGAGAATAAAAAAAGACAGAAAGCCAGGCACATAGTAAAAATTAAGTAGCAAATATTCTGGAAAAACAGCAACAAAACCTACACAAATATTTATAAGATGTATTATTTTAAACAAATATTATTGCAAACTTTAAATCTTAGTGTTACTTATATGAATTTTGCTAAGAAAAAAGGGTCAATACCTTTAACTAGCATACAGTCAGATGTTTGGTCCTATACAAACATGGGATATACAAATTCACCCAAACCCAGGAATTAAATCCCTTACCTTTCTCCAAACAAGAACAACTGCAAAATTTGTGATACATCCTTTCTACACAAGGTTTATTTAGGCTTCAGTATTATCTCCCTGATCCTTCCTTATATTGTCAACCTGTCCTTCTGCACAGCTCAGGGCAATCTGCAGGTTAATTTTTACATGAGCTCTACTAACCTGAGGATGCTTCATGAGCTGAACAAGATAAGTCTCTTTACCAGCAAGCCTAGTAAAGTCTTAATGACAAAAAGAACCAACATTGTTTGTTTCCGTCACTATATGCTACAGTTCAGCTACTTTAAAGCATGATTATAAGAAAGTAATAAGATTTTAAAAGACAACACAGCTCAGTAAAAACCTGATAATACTAAACAGAAGTACTGTTTAACTTGGGCTAAAATTACAAATGTATCAGAAAGTGACACAGCAATTTAACAGCACTTAATCTCCAGGCTTATTCACCTTCAACAAACCCGTTTGAGAAGTATAGAGTGTTTTGCACTGAGGGTGGCCTATTACTTGGAGTTTATATATTAACATCTAATAGATGCACTTTTTCCAATTGTTCCGTCAAATTATCTTATTCTGAAAAACCGCTTTCTAGTCATTCTTCAATTTTATACTCTTGTATTAGGTGTCAAACTATAGTCTATTTATTCTATATAAACCTTACCTCCTCACTGCTGCCAGTCTTTCATACCCTCAAGATCCAGACCTTTTTCTTAAAATTAAAATTTCTTAAAATTGTCATGCATACATTGGACACATCAATCTAAGTTTCCCGGTTGTCGATGCAATCCGTGACTTGATTCCACTCCAACGCAGATGAAAAGGATATGTTGACAGAAACTGGAATGACTCAAGATATTTTGGCTGTGATCTTTTCTCAAAAACTTACGTATTATTTCTAAAGATATGCTTAGTCTATCGTTAGTTTTCACTGTTCAGAATGCTCACAGGTTCTTAAATACTCATCATTTTAATCTACTTGTAAATAGTAGGTTAAAAAAACAGTAAATCATCACCTAAGGTCTGTGGTAGATTCACCTGCCAATCTCAGTAGAAACAAGATCTGGCACTTACAGACAGGAGTTCATCTTGGTAGTGGATGTGGCAGTGAAATAGATAATGCAGAAGACAGTGAGGCAGAGTCTGGTAGTTCAGTTTCTAACACTTCTGTATTTCAGAAAAGAAACACATTTTTTAGTTCTCTTGTCCTATGCTATATCTGGCTGTGCAAAAGCAGTGCCATCATATAAGTTTTAAAGGCAGGTTTCAAGCATCTTCTTCAAAAACATGGCACTATTGGTCTTTTTACTTTCTTTACAAGGTTAATGATGCTGTAATTTATGAGAAGTTGTAGGCTAAAGGTATATGTTACACAAACTAATGTGGTTAGAATATCTAACAGACCAAAAATCACACCTGGAACAAGACAAATTAAGAGAGCTATGACAAGACTGAACTAGGAAACTGACTCAAACCCACATAGCATGCTCAACCACTGGATTAACCTTCATTGGTTTTGTACTGTAATGAATATAAACTAAACACGTTCGTTAATATAAAGCAATCATAGTCAAGCTTACTTTAATTTTGTAGAAAGAGCAACTTTAAAAAGCAAACATATTTTCCCCCAAAAAAAGCTTTTCATCTGCAGTGCAGTTCTATACAAGTTCTGTAGAATTTATATGTATATATAAATTTGCTTAAAGGAAAGAGATAACCATACTAGAAACTGCTTGTTTAGATCTGATCTTTTAATCAAAAAAAACCCCTATTTTTCTGCATATTAAATGCACAAGGAGCTGTGTTTTAAATGACCATTTTTATCATTGGAATTGATAGTTCTCTTAAGTACCATCTTCATATTAGAACTTTTCCTGGAATCGTGCTTGGAAAAAGTATTTCTCAAAGACTTAATGCTTATGTACTGTTTTTTAATAATTATACATATTAGAAGCAAATTATTTTATAAAAACTCTTAAAAGACTGTGTATGTTTTGACATTTTTAATTGAGCATGTGTTGTAAGTAGGGCTTGCTTTCTTCTCTTATCCTGTTTTGTATGCAGTTTGTGTTTAAAATACAGATCCTGATTTCCAGTGTTTAATACCATTTGAGGCAATTTTTTCCAACTGCATTTCTAGCCATATTAGAATATCTAACAGGATGGAAAATAGAAACATTATGACTATTCAAACCACAAAAAGGCCTATGTTTCTTTTTTTTCCCTCCCTTTTTTTCTTTTTAAGGAACAGTGTACTCTTCTGTAAAATATAACATTTTAGTGATGTTAATATCAATTGTGAAATATGCTAACTCAGTGAGTCAAGACTTTTTATTGACAATGCCCTTGTAATTTACTAAGGATTTGTCTAACATGAAACAGTCAATGCTGTGAACTATTGCATGCCTTGACAGCACACAAGTCTTTTGTACCAACTCCACATACGTTCTCCTAGCACACCTAAGAATGCCTACCTGCAAGATTCCTTGCTGCAGACTGAAAGTACGTGGCAAAGATAGCTGGCAGAGTAACTAGGACATTGCATTTCATATGCTAGTTTAGTGCACTCAAAATTATCTGTGCTGACAAGCTCCAAGGTTCTGAATAATTTTCATGATCAGGGATGACCTGAGTAGAGTTTAGAAGAGATACCACAGGAAAATGAATCTGTCACTTCGGTGGTATAATCTGAAACTGCCTATTTGAAGTATGCTTGCTGACCATAGCAGCAAATAGTCATTCTAGGAGGCAAGAACTCTGTTCTAGAAAACCAGACCTCCTTCTCAAATTACCTGATCATCCTCACTATATCACTGTCATGGAGGTGTGAGGATGTAGATAATAAACAATAATAAATTATACATGTCTCCTCCAAAAATGTGGAAACCCTAAGGCTCAGGCATAACAGTTAAGGCAAGAACCAGTATCTTATCTTCCCTAACACTTCAAGTATAAGGAGCTAGAATACTACTACATCTGCAATTTATATAGCCAAGATTCTAATTTGACTATTTGCTGGGTTAGAATGGTAACATTTTCTTGTATTCACAAGTTCCCTCTAATAATGTACTCAAAATTATTTTAAATTATCTTTAAAAATTAATTCTCATGAAAGCTGAAGATAGACTGGTAATCAGAACATCATTTTAATCTGGCTTTACACAGAGCATCACAAGAGTTATATACAACTTGCATCACTATCAATGATCAATAGCAAGCCAAAATAGAAGCAATCTGGTCCCATCTACAATTTTTTTATCCCCTTTTTATTACTGCAGTAGTATTACTACACATGGAATAGTAGGAATACCTAAACCACATATACCTCAGTATCAAAAAAACCCCCAAGAACATATTTCAAAGCTATTAACATAAGACAGTTAAAAATATGGTTTCTGGGATTCAAATTCTTGGGCCCTGCTCACATTATAATATCTCATCTTGATCTGCACGACGATCATTTATCACAGATACGAGAGCACTGTAATTAGCCACATCATCACAACCCTATTTTTGGTAGCACAAGTGTGCAGCAAGCAGCTTTTGTCAGCACAGTTATGTTAGGCACAAATTATACCTCAGATGACATAGCTGTTTGTAGAAGCTTGTTTTGGACACCAAGTGAGACCATCCAGCTTCTCAGTAATCGTGTTTTGGCAGTCACCCTGACATTAAAAGCTTCATCTTTGACAATTCAGACTTCAGCCTTACTGCCAGGCATTAAATATGCTATTCCATTAACTCCCTGTGCAAATTCTCCGACAATAAAGGCTGTAAATGAAAAAGTAGTTGCAACAAAGTGATTAGCAGGTCTACTTCCACCAAAAAACACCCACCAAAAACAACTCACAAAAAACCACTACAAAACAAACATACTAAAAGCACTTTATCCTCTCAGGATAATGTGCTCCATATGGCTAAAACAATAAGAATGCCAGTCTTCGTATATCAAGGAAACAGCTCAACAGAATTCAAGTATACTGTTACTGACAAAACCAGTTCACATTAAATCATTTTCAGCAGAAGTTCTAATTAATACATGCTACCCACAAAATTTTCTAATTGTAATCAACATGCACGCTACATCAATTCAGCTCAGATGCATTCTTTGTTCAGCTTTCTAGCTGTTCTGACAGAATGCCTTCAAAAAAAGAACTTGAATAAGACAATTACAAATTGAGCTAAATGCCCTTTTCCTCAGTACTTTTTTTATCTAATCTATACAGTTATCGTTACAGATGTAAGAGTAGCAGTGATCATATTAAACTACAAAAATTATACCCAAAAAAGCAAGAAAATTCATAATTAAGGTTGATGCTTTCAATCCATTCTATCCACCCTAGATATTACAGTTTTCAGAGCTTGTCAAATTACCCACTGTCTGAAGACTCAAGCTGCATCACAGGATTCAATAGAGACTGAGAACAATCTCAGTTTGGAGTCCTTACTCTCTGAACTGTACTTGAAATGATATCAATCAGCGGTCGCTCATGTGACACTAAGATTTGCTTTTCAGTGAATTGTTTTTCCATTCACAGTATCCAAAATAGCCTTCTGCATAAATAACAGTTTTAAATTCCGATTTCATGCAGATGTTAGCTATGACTCCATGCCTACTGTGCACTTATTCCACCTTTTTATCTGCTATAGGCAGTACTGGGTACCCCACTCACTGTTGAGGACTGACTAGTGTCCTTAGAATTCTGCAAGGTAAACATTGTTAGTCAGAGTTAAAGCAATTTTAAGAAATCTGATTACAATCATATTTTCTTTTTTTCCATGGAGAACTGACATTTTACATGCAGCTTTATTACACCCAGATTTTTCCAAATATATTTAATGCCACTGAAGACTGAAGCAAGCAGTAAGTTTTGGCCAAGATGCAGTATTCCACTGTATTTATCTATTTGTGAAATATTAGTTAGACACTTACTTGGAGGATAAATTAAAAACTTGGAAAAAAAAATTCAGAAGATCCTCAAGTCTATGTAATACCCATTAAATGTTTAAGCAGAAAAAGCATTTTGACATTTAAAAAAAAGACTGAACCTACCCTCATGGTTTCCCTGATTGGTTTGCATTGTTCCATCATATCAATTAAAGTGAGTTAAAAATTACAACTTAGATCAGGATTGAAGTTATTTGACAGGATTGCCTGCATCAAAGTGAGAAGAATAAAGCAGGTAAAAACCAGGTGAGGCTAGAAACTGCCGGCCCAGGCCTTGGTTTTACACTTCTAAATGTCTGTTGAATGTCTGAAACTGGAAAAAAAGGTAGGAAAGAATATGCATATATAAATAGGAAAGCAATATAAGTATGCCTTTCACTTGTCAAAATGTGAGGAAAAGCAGCTATTGAATAACGAGGTCGTCTTGTTTACACAAAAGTGCTGCATGAGTTTATTGATTAAATTGTTAAATATGAGATTGGCATAAGCTATAATAAATTTGAAAAGCAAGATTACTACTTCAAACAGGTAAAGAGTCTGGCCATTCATTCACTACTTAATGAAATTTCTGTGCAAAAACCACACAAGACACCATCTTTGGATTTCACTGAACTGCAACAAGGAGTCTGAAAGAATGGAATCCCACAGTCCCCATTACCTAAAGACAGCTCAGCCATCAGACAGAAAATTGTTTATCAATGGGGTAATTGTTTCAGTAACTATTCCCAGATCCCATGGCAAAACAGGATGCCCAGTCCGATTTTTATTTTGCAAAATAAAAATCTCCTTTTACAAACTTGCTGTAAAACAAGCTTTCCTGGAGCCAAAAGATTCACATCTTAATGTAATTTGGGATTACAGAGTCTAAAACTTTTTTCTTTAGTGAAGGCCTAACAGAATTTCCCAATATTGTTGCTAAGCCATAGAGGAAAATAACTTCTCCAACAGAACTCCAAAGTCACAAGAATTTATCTTTATTGTATTAGCATATACTACAATTTAAAACTATTTCTGATAAATTCATAAAAAGTAATTGCAGTTTTGCTGTCACTTGGGATCTTTGCACCATGGTCATGCCTAGCAGATGTTAGCCATTCTCAGCACACAACTGAGATCAAGTGGGACTACTCACCACCCTGCAGGAATCAAGAACTGTGTAATAGATGTAAACCGACCATAGAAGTTAAAGGTCATTCTAAACAAAAGGATTAGCACAAGTGTTAAAAACATTTTCTGCCTTCCATAAAAATAATTTTCCCCAATATGGGAGATAATAATTGACATAATACATTAATAGTGATGCAGTATATTCATACAGTGACTATTAGAGATATAAATTTCAGATTTGATGATAACATGCATCACATGAGATTAAAATATAACAGGGTAAGATTCTATAGTTATGCAAGCAAAACTGTTGCACTGTATTATTTAGCTATGCATACATGCAAGCACACACAAAACAGTTATCCATATAAAAAAAAGGTCCTCTGGGAAATAAATTAGCTAAGACATAGCTATGTCTGAAATATTTTTTTTAATAGATATCTATACCACATATCTAAACACTATATACTTGAAATGACCTATACATTAATGAACTTGGACCAGAAATCCACTTGATACTAAATGTATTGCATTATTTTAATGTGCTGTCACAGTGCTTCATATACAAAGAATAGTAACATTCATCTTTACCAAGATGAGCAAAATAAGCCTTCTCCTTCAGATGATATTTCTAAGTCTTAGCTATGCAAAATAACATGCAAAGTTACTAAATTTTCGTTAATTTTTCTTCTTTAAGCACTAAACATAAGTGGTAAACCAGGATGTTTTTCAGAAAGGAAACTGTCTCTGAAGATTTTGAAACAGGCTGAATTCAACAGCAAGATCAACAGCACTGGATCACTCTTGAGCAATAGGCTGACATAGATTAGCTGGATCACAAGACAAGGGTGCTGCTACCAGTACAGATCCTAGTACAAATGTCTTGGCAAAGATCTTTATTCTTTCCCACTTCTTAGAGATTTCCTAAACTAAACAGGAAGACACAGCAGGACTTGCATTAAACCAAAAATTGCACCCACACGAAAAATCATTTCAGAACAGAGTAACAATAATAAAAAGGTATGCCAAGCACTGTTTTACTTCACCCCAGCACCAACATAACTTCTAGAATAGTTAAAGTAATACAAATATTTATTCAGTTTTAGAAACATACGCCAAAACAAAGAGATCCTCAGTGAAAACTCACAATCTATGTAAGCCACATAGCAAGGAAACAACCAATTTAGTAAATTAATCTAAAATGAGCTCCTAGGTACAACCTAGCCCCGTAACCTCACAGATAACAGCAATCCCATGAATTGGAGCATATGCTATCTGCAAATGCAACAGTGTTGAGTTAATGTGTAGTTTAACTGCAGTAATATTATAAAAATTGGTTCAAATTAACAATGATAGTTCAGTAATTTGGAGGTGAAGAGTTGTGTATTTTAATTTATTGTATAGAAATTATGAAGAATTTATAGGTTAAAGCATATTTACCTATAGCCAAAGAATGTTATTTGAACTATTTAAGTAAAGGAGATCTTATCCATCCCAACTGTCAAGGAGAAAGCCATCAATATTCACGAGTGAAATAATCAATTCCAGCATCTGAATGATTCTAAATGGAGGCTAACAGCTGACATCTGTTTAGACTAACCCTTCAACAAAGCTTAAAGGTCATTAAGTATACTACTGACAGTTTGGAGAAAATGTCAAGTTCAGGATATCCAGATAACAAATATGAAAGAATGTACTGAATTAAATGATAAAAATGTCCTTCCTAGAATAACCTGAAAAGTATATTCTGTTCCTTTCAAGACTATCCAGGAACAGCAACTAGTTTGCTAAAATACATGAAAGAGCTGAGATTATTATGATGAACTGATTTATGTCTGTGCAACAACTGCTAGATAATTCATCTAAAATGGCAGCCAAAGGAAAAGAGAACAGTCTTGAAATACCAATTTAAAGAGATCTGGTATGAAAAAGGCAGAAAAGTGTATTTCATCTCTTGTTTCTGTTTGTCCTCATTTTTCTTATTTAAACCTGACATTTCATGAGTAACAGAGACACAGCTTTTATTCTTAGAATCAAGAGTAACAAGGAAAACAACAGTGCAGTACCATGAGCAAGAGTTTCCCCATCAAAACGATTTTCCACCCATGGAAGCTGACAGCTAAGGGAGGTTTTTGGAAGATCACATAGTTCACATAGGATGCTAACAATTTTATCTCAACAGTCTTCTCGATCAAGGAAATTCAGATCTGAATTTCTACAAAAAGTGATATCCTCAAATGTCCACCAGAATACTAATTCTGCCTGAGGGAAAAGCAATAGAAAACAAAAATTGCAGCTCAAGGATTAATGGCCAGCAGCATCCTACCAAAACGAAGAGTCATCAAGAAATGCAAGTTAACACAGCTGTCCCCATACAGTAAAAATCTATCATTTAGCACAGCAGATGCATCAAGTGTTTTCAAAGTGTGCTCCATTACTGATTTGCTTTCAAAATGACAAATGTTCCATTTACCCAGGCTTTCACTGTGCACATATAGAAAATCAGTCTTAAATACAAAATAAAAGCATGCTTCCACTTTTTCAGAAGTTCAAAAGCAGTTTTATACTTTTTAATTATATTACATATTTTCTCAATGCGTCTTATTGTAGAACAATTAAAAACTTATCCATGGCTAAATTCGAATACAAAACATTAATCATAGTACCCTTCTTCCAGTTATCAAGTATTCCAAATGGCATTTGTGCATACGAAATTTCACCATGAGGAAAAGAGTTTTATCGAGGAAAGAGTACCAAGATATTAATGAAAATTAAACAGAAAACTCATCCATGAATAAAGGATACTTGTATCTTCTCTTCCTTTACTTATTTCCTCAAAGATAACCCAGCTATACAGTGTTAAAAGTAACACTTTAAAGTGTAAAAAACTGCCATTCCAAGTCAACTCTGTGGACACCCTAATTCTCAGGTGCCCAGGATAGAACAGATGAGGACAGGATATAGTGGCTACACGAGCACACCCTTTAACTCATTCTTGAAAAAGAATGCTAATATTGGGGCAGTGAGAGTTCATTAAAATAGGTTGCTTATTCAAGGATAAACACTGAGTATCAGTAGCCTGGAACAGAACTAATGTGAAATCTGCTTAGCTTGGTTACAATTTTGTGAAAATATTCAGTGCATACACATTTCTCAAACTGTTCTAATGCTTTATAAATCAAAACAGATTTATGAAAGGTTCTGCTAGAATACTGATGAACACAAAATGAACATTATTTTGTGGCTCATTTCTTGATACCAAAATATTGCCCACAAAGCAAAATACTTTTTTTAAATGACCCCTGAAAGAATAAGCTATTTTCCAGGTATCAGTATACAAATGCAGTCATGCCATTTCAAGTTATTGGTTTCTGCAGCAGATCTCCACGACCTTTTTCACTATAGACCTAATAGCTGCAGTTTCTTTCTTATTCCTTCAAAGACAATCACGTTATTTTTTGGAATTGGAAATCAATCAATTCATCTTTGAGATGACAAAGAGTTTGCTTGCATTATTTCTGCACTAATGGTGATAACCCATTAAAACCGGGCTTTTCTATATAGGAAGTAGCATTACAGTTTTTGTTTCCAGCAAATAACAATGCAGCTGAAAGTCACTTTTCACGCCCTTTTCCCTCCATGGGCAACAGCTTCCCCTTATTACTTTTATTCACTAATGTTTTCCTATGAGCCACTTTGTTTTGCTGACAAGTATGTCTCCTCCCCTAATGAAAAGATGTACAATCTATTGTTCACTCAAGCCACTCTGTTTCTAACAGTGACAAAATACCTACTTTATGTCATTTTCTACTGCATGACTAATGAGAATGCAACATTGAGCTGTACATCTGTATTCTTAGAAGCCTCAAATTAGCACCATTTTTAATATAACAATAATCCTATTAGCATAATTTCTTTGCTATTGAATGATAACATGCTCAAGTAAATGCAAATAGTTTAAATTATAGACTTTTATAGATCGTTAAAACTATCAAAGAGATCAAGGTAGCCCATTCTTGATATAAAATTACAACATATTAGAGTGACCCTTACTGTGGTTTGAATACAGTCCCGAATAATCTGATGTAATTGTTTCCAATTTGCTCTCTTCTACTGCTTTGCAGTTTTGTGATCTCCACGTTATTCTATCTGTCGCAATAATGAATGTTATATACACGGCAGCTGATATTAAAGAACTACAGAGGCATTTTTGGTTTAGTAAAATCTGTTGTAGGCATTCACAAAAAGCTTTGGCAATTACAGTCTGGTAACACAGTCGGAAGGTGTAATAACTTTGAAAAATAATTTTGAAAAAGGTTACGCTGATGAAGAATATCACCAAAATTGATATTTAAGTTAAATAACTCAAATACTTTTAGTTAGATGTTTATATCCTTTAAATGAAACACACTAAGTGCTTTCCTGAAGTCTACAAAGTGGCAAACACAAACATTAACTCTTTTTTTGTTGAATTGGAGCATCTTAGATTATCTGTTGTAAACCATCAGTGTTCCTACATTTTCTTCTTTTGTTCTACTTACTTCTCTCCATATAGACCATATGCATACATTTTATCTTTTAAAATTTCTACTTTCCGCACTGTATGTGTATCAATCCCTACACTCCCAGAAAGGGTCATATGGGGCCTTGCAACCCTAAGATGCCTTCTTCCTCCTCCTCCGTGAACACGGGCAGCCCCTCAGCCTGTGCCCCGGCACTGCTTTTAATTGTCCCCTTCTTCACCTGCTCAGCACCCACCTCCATCTTTGCCTTCCCTCTTCTCAGGGTGCTCCCTCAGGTGAGTGGAGACAAAGAGGAATTCCTCCTCAGAAGAGCTTCAGTGATTCCTCCTCCTCTTCTACTCCAGGAGTTCCTGAAAAAGGAGGCTGAAGTAAAGCCACCTCAAACCGCAGGGTTGTTCCTGCTCCCTCGCCTCATAGTTACTGAGATAAAGTATATCCTCCTCTCAAACTTCTCCTAAAACAGCGCCTAAAAAGGGACCGCAGCCCCGAAGAAAAGAGTGAACGTATGGCAGAACGGAACACCCACAAGAAAGCGGGTGCTTTTCACACTGCTTCCTCAGGCAGCCGCAGGGGCCGCTTGCCTGCTCTCCCCTGAGGGGCGCGCACAGCGCGGGCGCGAGGGCGGCCCCTCTCCCTGTCCTCAGGCGGGAGCGACCGGAAAGGCGGCCCCTTCTCCTCAGGGGAGAGGAGCCGTCAGGACGGCTCTTCACCTCAGGCTGGCATGGCGGCCTTTCCCTCTCACTGCGACCAGCAAAGTAGCTTTCCTAGAGGGCATCGGCACAGCCCAGCGCTAACCGGAAGAACTTCACCCTTTCAGGTACTTCCCTCGGGTTCCTTGAAGCCACGCTTCCCAAAATGGAGGACGTACAGCGTGAGATCCAGCCGCTCCTCACACTTTCCCGCCCATGTCGGGCGGAGCCCTGGTGATTGGTAAGGAAGGGACACACCAGCTGCCGTTAGTTGGCCTTTTCTTGTAAGGACCCTATCCTACCATTTCTTTTCTTTAAAAGTAAGCACAGCAATAGGCCTAGGGGGGCTTTTCTTCTTCCTGGTTGTATTTTGGTCTTCTGTTGTTTGACAAGGTGAACGGGAGTTAGGGCATGTTTGGAGCTTGCTCTCCTCCATGGCGTGGTGGCTGATGTTTCTGCTTGCCCAGCTGAAGCAATTGCAATGACTTTGGAAAGAGCAGCCTTAAAGAAATATATTATAGGATCTGCATGTGTACGAGCACTGTCCTGTTTGTGTGCCTGATGTCAGTCAGATAGCTGAACACAGAAATGACCAATTATGTACATGGAGGCTGTTTGTGTTTTAATTAAATAAGGTATATATATAAGGTGGAAATGCAGTATTTGATTGCACATTGGGACAGTTATGGATGGAAAAGTCAAAAGCTGAAAACTGAGGTAGCAGAAAAATGGATTTGAGCCTCCTGAATAAATCTGAACCAGTTTTAGCAGGGCTGCTAAAGGCTGCTTACCTGCAGCCTGCCTGCACTGTAGCCTGCTGCAGAGCATGGGGCAGAAGTCGCAGCTGGGCTTTTCACCCACCTGAGCCCCTGCCTTCCCTGACGGGACAGCTGTTGGGCCCACACCATGCCTGTGGTGACCTCCTGTAAGGAGGTGAGGCCACAGCTTTGTCACTGGTCTCCCTCCTGTTCCCCTACAGTTTGCTGCACTAGGACCATCTGCAACGAGTTACTTTCCAGTTTGTAAGACATTCAGGCCCTTCCAGTAGTTGCTCCAGCCCTGTCAGCTTCCTGCTGCCCACCCCCATTGACAATCCTGCATGCAGACTGCCTCATGAGTTGTCTAAGCCAATATCCTGCACCTCCAAGCACCTTCATTTTTCCTAAGCTCAGGAAGAACCCAGCTTCTGCTTGAGTTGCTGAGATTCCCTAGGTACAGTTCTTGTATTCTCATTACTATATACACACATGGTATTTTATTGTCCTGATGATAAGCTGATTTTTTTTTTCAGATGTATAAATATGTAAATATCTGTAGATGGTTTGCATAAGGTGTCATATAGAAAGCTGTAGATGTTGGTAGCAATATTTTAGTTGCAGTAAAATGAAAATTATTCCAGCTAGTAGGAGGGAAGATGGTTATTTGTTGGTTTTTTTGTATTGTAATAACTACTACCTCATTTAGTTAAGTCAGTGCTTCTGACAGCAACATAATCTCCTGAATAGTTAAAAATCTTGGCTTTTCCCAAGAGTTTTTATAAGTTGAGCAAAAGTTCTGTGCTGACAAAATAATAAATATAAGCAAATATATTAAATTTACTTTTTATTTGTATATTGGTTCAGATAAAAACCCTGTGAATGTGCTTTCCTTCAGTCGGAAAAAGACAGAAACAGTGCATTCTTATGTACTTCACGGTCCTATAGAATCACTAAATAGGGAAAAAACTAACCTAGGTCCCCTAGAGGCTATAGGAAAGTGACTTCATTTTGAATATTCTTTCACTTCTCAAATTATTCCTTCCAAGAGACTGGTTGGAAAAAAACATTATGGGAGATCAGTGCTATATGTGCTTGGCATTGTCAGCACACTGACTCACTAGCAACTGTTAAGTAGTGTGGCACACACCTCATAAGGACATAATTGCCTGCAATTATGCAAACACAACTATATTGACTACAGTAGCAGCACTGGCTCATGTAGGAGACACCTGCTCAGCTTGATGGCTTCTGAAAAATACTGTTCTTACACCCTTGACTCTTCATCTTGTAGATGGGGAAGGTGGCCTTTTCATTCTGGGTCAAATATTGCCTGTAATAATCTGAAAAGCCTTATGCAATAACAGCTTGTGGTCAGGGTGAGCATATACTGCCCACAAAAACAGAAGGATGAGAAGTACAGCTGTCTCGGGAGAGCAGAAGGAAAAAGTCACAGAGTCTGCAACCCCCTTCCTCCCAAACCAACAGGTTTTGGAAGAGGGCCGAACCTTAACTGAAAAATGCTGTGACTAGTAGTCATGAGATGGAAAGGAGCTAAAGTTGTGGAAACATCAGTGGTAGTTGTTTTTAAACAATTCAGATAATCCAGGTAGTGCAATATCTAAGTTCTTTTCAAATGAGTTTGTGTGGGGGAGCCCTCCATATTAGAAGTTGATTGCTTTTTGAAGTGAGTGATATCTTTTGGAGGTTTTTTGTTTGTTTGTTTCCCATTACAGGAAGTTAAGTAAGCTTTAGCAAATCCAGTATTGAATAGCCATTATGGAAAACTATGCTTTCCTCAAATTATATTTTATATAATTTTTATTTGTACAATAAGGAAAAATACACAAAATAGCTTTTATTCTTAAATCCTTCTAATAGTAGTGTTTGTGAGAACCCAATTACTACTAAGAACATGAGGTAAACTGTAAGTGGAAGTCTAGAATTTGGAACTGTTGAATCTATTGACTCTCTCCTAAATATAGGGGAAAAGTCTAATTCCCTCGCTTATGAACACTACTTTGCTGCAGCTAGTCTCTTTAATTCTGTAGAAATAAATGTGGGCTATGGCAATGCTATAAGTAAGCAGATATCTTGATTAATTGCTGATAAGATGCAAACCTTGGAAAAGAACATTCTTCAAAGTAAATAGCTTTTCCTTCTTCAGTATTAGTAATTTATTTCTTTGTCCAGCATACTTTCAGGGAAAAAAACCTGTGTACCTTCTCTCTTTTCGATTTGCAGGTCCTTACCTTTTCCTTGCAATTTGATTTATTCTTACCAAGTTGCTGTTCTGGACTCCTTATCTTCTGCACTGTCCTCTTTTGTGAAATCTTGTATTTTAAAAAGGCATACAGCTTTTTCTGGCAATTCTTGGATGAACGGTTTTGCACAGAGAGGAATTGAATGCGTTCTGGAGCGGGTTGTGAATCTGGTTAGGTGGGCAGTTGTAGTAGTGGAGAACGCTACTGGGTCTCAAGGCTAGAAAATGGAAGAGTGCTTGTTCTGAATTTGTTAAACTTCAAATCTCTAATTCATGTGAGGAAACTCTTATTACATTTTTCCATGGTGATTCAAGTCATTTGGATAAAAAGTATGCCTGCTGTGCTTTAGATTACAGTGAGGAACTCTTCAATTTAGAAAGAGGTTTTAAATTCAAAGCCTACCACTCACAGCCTGTGATGCATGTCTCAACTTAAGATAATGAAACCAACCTGTTCCAGACAAATTCCATTTAAATAATTAGCAATTCAAAATTGTGAAAGTTATTTCAGGCTATATAGTTCATACAATTCTCACATCAAGTATTTGTGAATAGCTAAGCAAAAATAATTTAGTATTATTTGACAGTGCTCACCAAATAGCCCAGGAAGAACTCATTTTTATAAAATTCTGAAATGGTATTTTGAAGTGACTGACTGAAATGTTTAGGCTTTTTTAACTGTCGGAGAGAGTTCATATTTGGTAGTCAGATGATATACAAATGAGTAATACAGCAGTTGTTGTAACTGAAATCTTTAAAGAAATATATGAGCATTCTCTAGAACATACAAACAAGGAATGAGGTAAGTGTTCTAATGAATAGTACTTGTGGAAAGTGATTCTATGGAAACCCACCTGTGAGCTAACCGAAGTATGAGTTTCTTTTACTTACTTGTAAACAGTTTGTTTTTCCACTTGAGCAATCTCAATAGAGTAACTGGCTGTAGGAATTAGGCATGGAAATTCAGTATGATCTGGAAAGAAAGTAGTAACATTTTGTCCAGAATGTGGACTTCGTGTAAATAAATGAGTGACAGCACTTGCTGACACCCTGAAGAATTTTATTTGGTAGGGATATTATGTTCCCCTACCTCCTTTGCCACCTTGTTAGTCAAGATTTTTATATATATTAAATAGAGCAGTTGACAATATAGATTGTATAAATAGGACAAGTAATGAGTAACACAGATAAAAAATAAGAAAACAGAGTTCTAAACAAGGCGGTAATGGCTGCAGAACCATTATATACAACATAGCAGGTTAATACAGTTTTTTAAATTACAGTAATTTTCTTTCAAATCCATTCACAGCGCTTGTTCCATTTTTGGGGGAATATTTTGTTCTTTCTCCAAGACAGAATGCTTATTCCATTTCTCTTAATTCCTTTGTTCTTCTTATCTATATTTATGTGATGAGCATTAGTTTTTACAACCATAAGCTGTAAGTACTTGAAGACACATTGAGACACAATGAAGAAGTGCAGGCAGAAAATGAGCTTTAGACAGAATGAAAGCACTGAAGTTTAAGAGTAGGTATGAAGTTTGATGTGCAACTCAAAGCTCTGCTTCTGTGCATATGTAGAGCTACTTTTGGCATTAAGGACTATTTGCTGCTTATCTCTCTCCTAAGCTTGATAAATATCCTTAAACTAGCTGTTTCTCTACCTAAATCTAACATACATGATCGGTAAGTGTTGTAAAGCACACTGACATCATGCCAGCAGGAGTAGTTTGTGCACACATAAGAAGCATTCTTATTCAAAGATAGTAGAGGCATCTTATATTAAATCACAGCATTTGTGTAGAGGGCAAAAAAATCAGACCTCCACTGTCAGATGAATTTTTAAATTTCATTTTTATGTTTGATGATTTGGATTGCTCTGAGGAAATTCTAGTTCAAAAAACAAACAAACAAAAGAAGCCACAAAACCCCAAAAGCCACTTAAACACCAAGTATCTAAATCTTAAGAGAATGTTGGTCTTATGTAAGATTGCATCAAGTTTGCATCTACTTTGGAGTTTTGCACGGAAGGCTTAGGGTGATCTCATTAAACCAAATTATGTTCTTATATTGAAAGCGTGCTGTTGAGAGACTGTCCTCTGTATTTCATTGCTGTCACTTCCTAAATAATAGCTGTAAGTTTTCATGAAGGTTGCTGCTTAGAGTGCAGTCCATAGCTTTCCAGGTGAGTGCAGAGAAAGGAAAGAAACAAAACGAGCTGTCCTGGTTTTGTCTGGGATAGTGTTAATTTTCTTCGTAGTAGCTGGTATAGTGCTGTGTTTTGGATTTAGTATGAGAATAATGTTGATAACACACTGATGTTTTAGTTGTTGCTAAGTGGTGTTTACGCTAGTCAAGGACTTCAGCTTCCCATGCTCTGCCAGGTGCACAAGAAGTTGGGAGGGGGCACAGTCAAGACAGCTGATCCAAACTGACCAAAGGGATACTCCATACCATATGATGTCATGCTCAGTATATAAACTCGGGGGGAGTTGGCCGGGGGGGCACGATCGCTGCTTGGGGACTGGCTGGGCATCAGTCGGCAGGCAGTGAGCGCTTGCATCACTTTTTTTTTTCCCTTGGGTTTTGTTTCTCTCTCTTTCTCATGTTGTTTTCCTCTTCATTACAATTTATTTATTTATTTATTTTAATTTTAAGTATTAAACTGTTCTTATCTCAACCCACGCCTTTCCGATTCTCTCCCTCATCCCACTAAGGGTGGGGGTGGCGGGGTGAGCGAGCGACTGCATGGTGCTTAGTTGCTGCCTGGGGTTAAACCATGACACAAGCATGCTACAAGTATTTCTTTGGCTGATATTTCTTCTATCCCTTTGACCGGTAAAGGTGGAGATATTGTTCTAGAATACTGCACAAATTTTTAAGAAACAGCTAAAAGTAATGTTGTAGACAAAATTAAGGAATAAAAATGGGAGAGAGACCATAACTACTTCAGAAAAGCTTTAGCTCCCTAGGTTTGGTGGCTTCTGTTAGTGGTATGTTATCTCTATTGAAATGCCATGAAAAGGTTAACAAAACTATAATAATCTAGGTTATCTTTTTGCTGGTGTTTGAGTATTGTTTTCTTTGAGTTAGCTGTATATTTCTCCTCTTATCTCCTTGTAGATGATGCATGATAATCTTATTTTTAAAGTATTACAACCCCTCAGTCTGTAAATAGCGGTTTGGCACCTGCGGCTTTTCCAGGACTAATTTTGGAGTTTTATTTCCTGATGCTTTAATTAATCTTGTGTGAGCTGTAAATGTCAGTACACATTTTTACAGCATCTTTGCTGTTGGGAAGTGAAATAGTTGAAAGAATTTCTAACAGGATAATTTCCTCTTGCCTTTCAGTTTACCAGGTCTAAATATATAGCAAAATGCAGCTGTCTGAAATTACTTTAGTGATCTTAGTTGAGTTCTGCATTTCTAAGCCCTGTTTCTCTTGCATGCTGTCACTCACTGTTTTGTTTGTACTTACAAGTTGAGATACAAGCGATTAAAGTGATACACATTTGTTCAAACTCTATATTCTCTTACCTTTAGTTATAACGCCTTCAGGCTGCAGTTGCCCTTCTCATATTGATGAACCTATATTTCATCTACTCCAGAAATACGAATAATGCTTCTGTCCTGTCACATTTGGAACAATTGCTAGCCAGAGTACTGCATAAGAAGCAATTTCTAAACTTGTGTCTGCTCTGGTTATGTAATAGCAGAACTACGAGAACTTAAGGAACAATGGCTAATAATGAGCTGCCTTTTTTTAATGAAAACTATGTGCAAGTCTCAGTGATACCACTTCCCAGTCATTTTGTCAAAGACATTTGACCGCTTTGCATTCTAACTAAAGCTTTCAAAATCTAACTAGTGTGCTTTTAAATTCTTCTTCATGTGCAGAATCCATGAAGCATTAAATTTTCTGTAAATTGGTATGGTGGAAATGTTAATATATGAACTACTGGCGATCAATAAACTGTTAAGCAGTTGACATTATGTATTGTCTTTCCAAAACCAACCAAACAAAAAACCTGGAAGTATGAGCAAATTTAGTTTCATCATGTTTTATTTGAATAATTTAAGCTTTTTACAAGGGAATAAACCTATATTTAAAAAAATCTGTTTGGCTGTCTGGAAACGTATTGATATTAAAGATGGTACCTTTCCCTTCATATGGGTTTTGAGATTTGTGTGGTAGCTCTGGGAGCCTCTGTGCAATGAGTTCTCTTTAGAGGATTTAAAATAAAATCCATAGCTGCTGTATTGTGGGCAGAAAATGTCCATTTTTAACTGTATAATAAAATCCAGTACTGTTATTGCAGGTTTGCTTATTTGCCACACAAGCTAAGGATTTGATTTATTTACTTTGAAGTAATAATATTAAGAATACAAAAATAAAATCGTGAAACAAATGTCTGAGAAAATAATCATGTTCTGGGAAGTAACTTTGTGTCATTTAAGCATTCCTGCACTATAATCTGTATTGTGTTTTTGACCTTTAGCTTTAGCTTTTCTGATCTGTGTCGTGCACTTAACTTCTATCCATAATAATATCATGATGGTATACTGTCCCTTAGCACCTCCATGAATTTTATTTGTCAAATGAGGATTATGTGTTAAGCTGAGACAGTAAGATGAAGAGAGAAGGTAGGCACTCTGTTGGGGAGTGGTAATTGTTTTGAGTGTTTCTCCTAAAACGTAATATTCAGTAATTATGTTGTGCTGTTTCTCAAAGTGACACCAAAGCAATGATCTGCAGACTTAAAAGCTTCTCCTTTTTTTTTTTTTAACCCTTTTTCCGATGCCCCAAAAAAGTAGTGAAATTACTTTATATAAGAATGTATACATCACATAAAGTTGCAGCAACGAGTACAGTTTAAGAAGTTACCTAAAAATTCTGGTCAGTAGTTGATGTTGTTGGAGCTCTTGAGCCTGCCAAACTGGGTGGTTGTTAAGGGGAAATATACATTTAAGTTGTTTGACAACGCCCCTTTATTTTGGTCTGTAAATATGGTAACTTGATAAATACCAGAATGCAGAGGTGTCTGAAAAGGAATAGTAAACAAATCTATTTTATGTTTGAAGACATGACTTGTGGATCTAGAGCAGTATTACGCATTATTTCTTTTACACCTGAATTTATCTCTAATAGATATGCAGTATTCTATAACATAATACATCAGTAAAGTAGCGCTTAAAAGTTCCACCTACCAAGAAATGGAATGAGCACGAAGGAGTACTCATTGTACTAAGAATCAGTGCATTGGTGACAGGAAACGACTCTGAATGTGCTAGCATTTTTAGTATGTTACTACTTGATAAGGTTGTATCTTCCCAGCTGGTACTAGAATCGTGTAATGATGTGGTGGGGTACGATATCTATTGGGATTAATAAAATCTGATAAAAAGACTGTCGATTAGTATTTTACCAGCTGAATATATTGGTGGTCAATTCTGTTTATCTTGTATGTCTTGGATTAGGGAACACTTATAAGAGCTTAGCTGGACTGTATAAAATTTCCCATTCTTATGAATCATGACTGCCATGTGGTATGGGTTGCATCTATCACTAGAGAGGAAAATAACTTCGGGAAAGGTCCCTATTGCTTAGGTTGGAGAGAAGCTAATGCTAGCCTTCACTAACTAGTCCTTTCTTGCAACATATTTCCACCCTCTATCAATAGCATAGTTTCAGGGGAAGCAGAATATATCTGGGCAAGTTTTTACCCACTTACTGGTCACTCTGCTACTACATACTTCTCCTACAAAGTTATTTTGGATGCTGCCAAAATATAAGGTGAATATAAGAGAAACTTTCTTTACTGCTTTCACAGACATTTATGATAATGCCTAAAGTTTTCAAAATCACTTAGTGTGGGAGACTAGATATCTGTAGGGATCTGGGTAATAGAAGTCCGCACCACTGTTGGAAACGGTACTTCTATGCATAATTTCTATTGGATTTTTTGCTCAAGGATCTCTGCCTAGCTAACTTCCAAAGTTTTGCAAATAGTATTCTGTCATCCTAGCTATTCTATGCTGTTTTTAAACTGAAGGTCAATTTGCATTTGGGGTTTGGGGTTGTTGGCTTGGGGTTTTTCCCCTTTCTATTGCTGTTGCCACGCAAACAGTTCTGTTTGGTTGTTTTAGTCTATGCAATTTACTGAAGCTTTGTCATGAAAACTAAAGTAAGATTAGAGCAAGGTAAAACTCAGAAAGGTTTGTACTTTCAGGTCATAGGTAGCAAATGACCTATGACCACACGTGGAAGCAGTATGCCAAGAACAGCTAACTCACCAGACGAGGATGCCAGAAGCAGTTTCCTGTTTATGTAAGCAGTGGTCTGGCAATAGATTCCCAGTTTACAGGATTTTAGGGGTTGATATAAAAACATCTTTGCCAACTGAGTATTGTAACATCCACGTTCAGCAGATCTGAGTTTATTTAACAGTTTGTTCAAGTCTTCTGCTAATATATTCTACCAAAACAATCAATTTGGTTCATGCTTTTTAGGTGTTCAAGGGGATTTTTGGAGAACATTGCCATGCAAAAAATATGTTAGTATCAAATATTTCAATACCAATAGGGGCCCTTAGGACTAAGATCAAAGATTACTTTTTGTTGCAATGAGACTAGAAGTTAGGCCGTCTACTTAAAGGCAGTGGTTTAACAAACAGTACAAGCCTGTGTTGCCATCCAGACACATCTTTCTCTTCCCTTCCCTTGGCTGCTACATTTTATCAGTTGTGCTGGTGTAAATGCATGTACAGCAAGGCAATCAATTAAATCAGGCAACAGATCGAGATTACAGCTAAGGTGGCAGTTTCACAGATGCCTGACCCACCCAGATTGGGTTGGGTCTTTGCTCCAAGAAGGGGAGGGGTGCATGTGCTCCTCTTTGTTGTGACCATGCAGCATACTTGGTCTCATCTGGTGAGAATGTTGGAGCCTTCCCAGAGTCAATAGTTACAGGTTTTTTTGCTGGACTGTTGCATTAAATTGATGTGTGGAGAGTTGAGAGTGCTGTGACCTAACACAAGACAAAAATGATGAACAGTACAGTGGAGCAGAGTAGAACTTGCACATTCGAGAGCTTACAAGCTGTTACACTGCTTACTGAATCTTCTGGAACCTCATGCTTTTGGGTGAGGTGTCAAAAATTGTCTAAACTGATACAGTGGTTTGCTACCAGGAAGAGTAGTATCACCTGCTACTTGGATTGGCTCAAGCATTTGTCATCAGGAGCTAATTTAGCTCATTAAATTTGCCTACCAGAATCTTAAAGAAATGTAATGAATCTATGAAGAAATATCTTGTCGAATCCCCTTATTTTTATAATGAAGTCATATGGTACTCTGTCTTCAGTACCATTGCTGGTTCATGTCAATTTACTGACATGACCAGCTTTACCATCACCAAGAGTAGTAGATGACAGATTAAGGGCACTCTGTCAACATGTAGAGACCAAAATATGTGTCAAAATGTTGCATGCAAGCTTTGTATCTTGAGTAAGGTTTTAGTTTCATATGTATAAGTTTCATGACTGTAATCACATTAGCTACAAATGCAGATATATAAGTCTTGGGAGTAAATATTGGTTTGTTTTGCTTTAATAAGCTTTTTTTATTCTGTTCAGTGTGACATTGATGATGTCTAAGTGGAAATGAGTTCCTAAGTAACCTTTACATCTGTGATTGATGCTGCTGGTGATGTGTGTTCATAGATACTCAGCCCTGGATTATACATGAACTAACCCATGGAACAAAAATGTCAGCTAAACTGGTACAAAATTTATGTACCCCTTATGCATGAGAATAACCATGATGGTAAAGCAATTGCACGATTTAGATAATTCAGGTGTCAATGAAGTATTTTGTTTGATAAGATTTTTTGCCTTAAGTATTAAAAAATAAGCTGATGTTAAAAAAAAAAATGTTTCATGCCACTGCAGCATTAGAAAAGTGCTTTTTCAGATTTCACAGATGACAGCTCAGGTTCTGTCAAGTCAGGTTGGACTGAGTCATTCCCAGTCTGTTACATAACAGGGCGTGAGCAGTAGAAACTGACAGTACGCTGCAGATGGGAAGTAAAATCTAAAGTTTCCTCAGACCTGGAATACAATGAATGCAAATTCTCATGAAGCATTTTGATACTCTTCTTGATACAGAGAAGACTCTTAAACAGAAGTAGCTCTGCTGATGTCGTGGAACTGTTTTTCTGCTCTGTACATCAGGTAGTACTCAATGCAAATAATTCTGTTCCAGTGGTGCTAACAAGATAGTTTCTTTTTGTGTCTTATTTTTTAAGGTAGTCTTTTCAATAAACATATTTTGGTTAGGAATAGATTTAAAACCAAAACAAACTACTATGGTTCTGTTGATTTGAGGGATACCTCATTCGTCATGTAGAAAGCATGATAATATAATCCAAGGTGATCAAGAAATATTGGCCTAGTAGGTTACTGCCTGTTAGTTGAGTCACAGTGGTGGTAACTTATTCAGAATGCTAACTTGGTCACCTGGAACTGTGTAAGGAAATCTATTCTGCTAAGAGACCATATACTTTTGCACAAGAATAAGATATGCTGCTATGACAGTTTTTACACCAATCTTATTGCAACTGTTTCAGAGAATAGAGAGGGACCAAGAAGACTTTTTGGTTCAACTGTACTCATGTAGTTAGAGCAGCAGAAGTTTTCAGTGTATGGCTGTAAATCTACAAAGTACCTCTTCATCCAGCTTCCCTCTGAGATATGGCCACTTTAATGTAGTATTCATAAAATATGTTAGAGAAAGGTGTCTGAAATGCTAGGGCATTTTGGGGTTATTCTACTTAAATCTAGGTTATCATTTTTCACCTCTGAAGAGGAAATCTTGTTGTCATCTATTCTTGTAAATCATCTCTCTTACAAACATTTTTCATAGGCTTATTCCATTATTGCCTTTTGAATGGACTAGCTGGCCAGAGGTTTTTGTTTAACAATTTTTAGATTATATTCCCCAGGTATTCTTTCTTGTTGTCTCATAAATTTGAAACACTCTAGTAAACTGCTACTTCTATAAATTACACTTTTTTTTTTTTATTACACAATAATATATCCTCCCAAGTGGAACAAGCTTTTTCAGATGGTATACTTGAGGATGATACTGGATATAGCACATCTACCAGCAAGTCACTTCTAAAAATTTGCTCTCATAATTATCTTTTCCCTTCTTATTATTATCTGACCTTTTAACTCTTGTTAGTTTAGAATTTAAAAAAAAAATCCAAGAATCTTTACTTAGCACTTAGATAATTCTCCTAACTTGCTTTTATTTTCTTATGCTACAATTTCATTTCCATTCCAAGGCGGTTTTGCACTAACAAATGCAGCCATAGAAACAACTTAGTTGCTCATTTTACTCTTTGTCCTTTAATATCTTGGTACTTTTTGGTTTCTGCATACGTCCCATTAGCTATTCAGTGTCTATGGCATGTCAAATACCACATTTCCTAGTTTTTGTTCAATAAAGATTTTTGAAACATTAATGTTTTAACGCAACCCAAACCATTTTAATCTTACTGTGTTGTTCTGTCTTCATGTTCTCAATTCTAAATCCATTGAGACACTTAAATTTCTTTTTCCTTTTTTTTTTTTTTACAGAATCATTCCTGTAGATATTGCACATACCCTAGAAAAACACAATATTAAGGTCTAATGTAGGTTATGCCTTTTCATTGCACTTATTTCTGAACTGAGATTGTCCTAAAGCTGGTATATAGTGTACTAAAACAATTCCTTGTCAGCCTGAGAAATTCTCATTTGGCAGAGCTGCTTTTCTAATCAATGCTGGGTCCTTTCATATGGATTACCTGGTTTGGTATATATACAAGGAGCATTATACAATTTTCCTGTGCTTCTGGATGACATTTTCAGGAGTTTGCCTTAGGAGGGAGGGTATAAGCCTGTAATTCCAAGGCACCTGCTTTTTCTTGCCTCTGTCTCTTCTTTGAACATTTAATTGATCCCTCTGATTCTCCTTTATGTGCAATTCTTTCCTGGAGGTACAACACCAGTCTCCTTTCAAGGTTAATTCTGGACTTAGTGAGAGAGACAGACAGACCAGTCTGGGGCATGAAGCAGCTCCGGTAATGTCGTAATTAGTCTCAGAAGGAAGGCAGAAGTGCAACTGCAAGGAAAAGTGGTCCCGGTCTACATTGTGCTTAAAGCTCTGCATTAATTGGAAGTCTTTGGCCATTTTGCAAATGTGGCACTTGCATTATTTTTTAGAGTAAGCAGGAACATGTGTATATGCCTGTGCAGGGCAGTCACGGCAGCTCCCTTTTCCTACCTTTTCCCTTTCCTCGAGTGTTAAACACTTTGGGCGCTTGGGACTATTGTTGTGTATTGTGTCACAATAATATAACGCCTTTTTTTAAAGACATTATCTCAGTGTAAGCCAAGTAAGTCTGTTTGCAGTGTGTAACAAATTGACTTGGTAGCAGTGGATGCTGCAAATCACAGAAATGGGTTGCTTCTGAAGCTGAGCTCTTTCTACGTTTAAAAATCATAACTTGACAGTTGTGATTTAATATGCAGCGTAACAGATGCTACAGTTTGGACCATTTTCAATCTCTGCCATCATGTGTGGGCAGATTTGGAGGTTGAGGCATGGTTCACTGCTGCAGCATGTTAATTAAGCGTGTTGTCTTTTGCTTT
Source organism: Calonectris borealis (assembly GCF_964195595.1). Taxonomy (NCBI): domain Eukaryota; kingdom Metazoa; phylum Chordata; class Aves; order Procellariiformes; family Procellariidae; genus Calonectris; species Calonectris borealis. Next base: position 8,614,264 of record NC_134323.1, read on the forward strand.
AATCCATGTTGCTATTCTTAAATCAAAGTGTGGTTTCCAGCTGTTCTTCCACTACATGCTTAAGAAGTTTTTGAAGTTGTTTGGTCTTTGAGAGATCAAACCCAATATTTATAGATTTGAATTCTTACTGTCTTTTTATTGCGGTTGTTTTTAACATTGATATTGTCTCTGTCAGTCTCCAGGAACTTTCTGTCACCCTACCAAGCTATTAAAGCTGTCTGTTTAAATGAGAATAGAAAGTTGACTATGTTACGAAGATGTGCTGTCTGCATGCAATGCATCACTTGTGCCATTTTTTTCCCCAATTACTGTTCATTCTTTGCTGTTGCATGTGTCCCCCTTTCCCCCCCTTTTTTTCCACTTTGGAGAATTAACCTGTTACTCTGGTCTCCAGTCTTCACTTGATTTTATCAACAAATAACACAGAGAAAATAAAAGTTTAATAATGGAAGGAGGTTTCTGATGGTTTTCTTCTTAAAGCTAAAAATAACCTCACTGAGTGAACAATAGTCCTTGTTTATGGGGGTTTGTCTCTTAAGTTTGTTTGGTTCAGTGTGGCAGGTTTTTTCCTTATGTATTTCCTCACGATATGCATCTTTTTACTCATCGTTATGTCCGGTTACTAATGAAAAATACTTCTATGCCTCCATATTTGTGATAATACCTACTTCATTCTCCACTATTACTTCCTCTGTAATGATGCAAAACCTGATGTGTTTCCAATCTCTATGTTTCAGATCTCTTAATTTTCATTAATTCATTAGCCCACACAGAAGAATGGATAAATCAATAGGTAACCAAACAGCTTATTCAAGCTTCTTAATATTTCCATTGTTAATTGGTGTTGGTAAAACAGGTAGCCTCTTTTGGCTCTGTACGAGGTCTTAGTCAATGGTGAAAATAAAAAGAAGTTTAATTCATTTATACCCTTTATCTCTTTGTCACCAGATACGTTTCATATCCAAAAACTTTTAAAAGTGCCCTTTTTTTCTTTTTTTTGCAAAAATGCTTTTCCATTTACTGATGAAATATGCTGGCCTAGATATTCCTAGTAGATTTTTCTAAACACTTTTATTGGATATCTGACTGTGCTTGCACTAAAAGCAATGAATATAACTGATGATATTTTCATAGTAACAACACAATATTGATTCTCAGTGGAATTCGTGAGAGAATGAATTGCTGAGAATATGGATTAAATTAATTTTTTTTTTTTACATTAAAATAACTGTATTGTAGAAATGTCACAAAGCAAATTTGAGAAGAAGAAACAGAAAAATAAAATAAAATAAACAAAATGTAAATGTTACCTCACAAAACTCCATAGAACACAGATGTAGTGCTTGCTCAGAGAACCTGTATTCATGCATTAATGACCTTAGCATCCCAATTCAAGAGAAATTATTGTAACATAATGGAAAAAATATAAATAAGATGGATATGACCCCAGATTAGTGTACTTTCATAGAACGTTATATTCAATTGTATTGGCCTGAGAAATTAATTCCCAGCTTTAATGATTTTTGTGTTCCAGAGCATAGTGGATTTGGGGTTTTGCTGTTGTTCTTGAAGGGTAGAAGACCATTAAGCTTGCCATATGATTTTTCTATCAATGTCATATTTTCTGTTCTGAAGTCTTGACAGTTTGCCAGCAAGTTCCCAAAGTTTGTTCTTTGGGAACAGGCTACAATAAAGCTTTCAGATGTGGTGTATATCTTTGAAAATGATTCTGTTTTAACATATATCTGAAAACAACATTTTGACATGAGATATAAGGGGAAGGCAGGCTTCAGTACTAAATGGACTCAAATTCCTTAAGTATGTTGGATCAGGAAAATCTTTTCAGGATAATTTTACCTCATCTTCTCTCGTGCATGTGAGTATTTAATGTGATTTTCATAAAACATTGATCACCAAAGTCATAGAGCAGCATTGGTATAAGGGTTTGCCTCTGATATTGCAAAGAAAGCAATGAAATAAAACAAGAATCTTAATCCCTTACGAATTACCCTAAAATTGTTCCCATTATCAGGGAGTGACCAAATCCATGAATGAATTGTTTTGTATAAGAGAAGATAGAAACCTCCAAGGGTAGCCAGAGTGTTTTTAGATATAGAGTGTGTCAAATTTGAGGCTGAGTTGTTGTTCTGCAGAGTATATTTTACTAAAACAGGAAATGCTGAGACTGAAATTGCCTCAGTTTAGGAAACAAAAGGGTAAATACTTACATGCTGGAGAGGCCAGTTGTGTTTGGGAAAGAGGTCTGACTTCTGCTGATCATTAGTTACTCACTGTATGAGTGAAGAAGAAATTACTGTTTCTTTCTGGTTTGTTTTGATGGAATCTTGCTTGCTTACTTTGAAGCACTTACTGAGCATTCCACGTTATAATACACTAGGGAAGCATAAACGGTTTTCTGAATTTTCCAGATGCCTGAACAGAGGCACAGAGAAGGCAAGTTGATTGAGCAAAGCTTTACAGAATTACTTGGAAAGATGGGTATAGTACCTAAACATCTGAAATTCATATTGTGCAATTTGCCTAAAGACTGGTTCTGCAGACCGAAAAAACCGCACAAATATTTCAGTAGAGGTTGTTATGGTATGCACATGGTAAAAGGTAGAAGCCTATTTAACCCTGTGTGCACACACACATATGTACAGGTATATATAGATATAGATGTAGATATATACACAGATATATGGATCACAACACAAGGTGATTAACTGAAGCCTGAGGTGGAGGACGTGCTTTTGCAGTTTATGCATTAGAATACTAATGTCTTTGGCTGTTAGCATTTTCCTGTTTCTGCAGGTTCTGTGAGATGGTTTCTAGAAATCATACAGTGACTTGGCTTTCATGTTTAAATGAGAACTGGGAATTGGAGAAGGACTATGAAATGTCCAGGTCAAGATGTAGATTAATTAAACTTGGTTGTTTAATTTGAAAGGCTTTTCTTTTGCTATGTCTTACAAATAATTATATGAGAATGGGATGCCATTGATCAGCAGTGAATTTGAAATACATGTTGGCTCTTCTTTAGTATAACATATAGGATTTCATAATGGAGATTAAACTTCGCCTGTTTTCACATATGACATAATTTTTAATCTTAAAACAGTTTGTATTTTATATGGAAACAATAAAACAGCTAATATGACTCTATAAGGTATTAAAAAAATTCTTGCCTGTTTAGGCACTGAAAAAAGAACAGATGCAATGCAAGCTATCAAGCTAATTTTTTGGAAGAATTGGAAACTCTTTTCACTTCTGGGTTACATTGGCTTGGAAAAGCACCATGTCTGTGTTCACATGTAACGTGTTTTGTAAAGAAATGCAATTGCTGCCTAGCTTTCCTTTTTTTCCGATAACTTTTTATGTTATGCAATATGAAAAAACCTTACTGGAAGAAGCAGTAAACAAGCAAATTTTTCATGACTTAAGCTTTGAATTCCCCATTTATCTAACTGATGTAGCCTGGATATTTACTGATATAGCATGCCATGATAGATAAATTATCTTTATGTGCTTCTAGGTATCCCCAGCAATCTATAACAGTAAGCTTTATAGTGACAGCAAGCTAGTAACATAGTGTGTGGCAGGATTATACAGGGAAAGGTATCTGGGTTACAGAAATAAATTCTGCTTCCCCAGAATGGCTTGATGCTATTTCAGTCTTTAAATCATTTAACTTAAATTGCTCCTGTCTTGAATTGTTGACACTCTTCACATTAATGTCTGTCTTGCTTTTTTTAAACCTTGCCATGCAGACTTCTAATGAATATGTATATATATCCCCCTCCCTCTGGCTATGTAGTTAGACACTAGAAAACTAGCATAAGCTTGTAAGGAAAGCCTTGAAAATTAAGTAGTTCTGTTATAAGACTAATTTTTGTAGCACATTGTATAGATTTGTTCACTTTCTATGGCCTAGCTCTCTCCTCCTTTATAAAAAGAGAAAGGGAGATGTGTACTCTCCTGGTTAAACTGCATAGACAGGTAAAGAAAATATAGCTGTGCTAATGAAGCCATGTCATTTTTCCTTGGGTTTTCATTTTTAGTTTCCCATAGTCCTCTATGCCTTTTTTCCTTTTGCTGGTACTTGCTGACTCTTATTAACCATGAATACAGGGAAGGCCATTTTGGAGGGGAACCTGAACAGCCCTATTCTCTTAAGAACAAACTATGGTTGAACCATTTGGTCATTACAGAATTAGGATTTCACATTTCCCTACTTCCTTCCTAATTATTATATTGTATGTATCAGCTCTTCTAACTCTATTTTTGTGGCTTCCTTTAAAGTGGAGCAGGGGGATTGTTTTTGTTTCATGGAAGTTCTGTTTTTGGATAGGCTGCTGGTCATTCCTAGTGGAAAGGTTTGGTGCAGTTGGACAGCACAGATTTTGGGTGGAAGCCTTTATGAAACAGACTAGTGTGCCCAGAAGGAACAGGCTAGCTGGCCCAAGGACTAGCTTTGCAATAGTAAATACCAAGAGAAACTAATCATACCCTGAGTTTTGAGAAAAGGAGGCAAAAAATCTTTTGAACTGTAGCTGCCATGTCTAGCTACCTTCCTAGAGCTAAGACCCCAGAGGAAAAGTAAACTAGATGCAGGATCTTCTTAGCTACTCACTCTTCCTGGTCTTTCCATGGTGGGTTGTGTGCTCTGCAGATGTGTATGAGCAGGGGGATGGACTTTGGGGGACAGGAGGTGAACCGTACCAGTCCTGTTGCTGGTCCATTTGGTGACTCAGATTAACAATTAGAAAAGCTTGTTTTGCATCGATATGCAGTTACCTTTCTATGATACCTGAGTCTAGCATAACTTATAAATCTAATTTGTCCCTTAATTTAGTATGAGGCATTCAATCTTTAAATATGCATGCTGTGCTAATCATCTAAAACTCAGTTCTGCCAGTCAGTCTACTGTGTGCTCTCTAGTGTGGTATATGTTGCCTGTTTGCCCATCAAAGCATCAAGAGAGTGTTTTGTGGAATTCTCATGAAGTGTCTGAAGGTAGAACATGCAGGAAGGGTGATTAAGTGTTCCTAACCATTCAGTTGAGAAAAGTCAGAGAAATCTGAAACCACTAGTATAAAAAATTGGTCATTTAATGTTGTAAGAAAGAAATTTAATCAAAATTTTAAGATTCACAATATATTACACCTTTCATTTAAAGAGTTCATTAGAACCTTGTTTTTGCTTGGTTACTGAATATAGGCTTTGAATTTCTGAGTTATAAACTTTTTTAAATCATGAAATACTTAGTAACACCCTTATCATAAAGGATCTTAGCATATCAGCTCTTCTGAGAGAAGTTAATAATTAATATCAAATCCGTAAGAGGAAGTTGTTGTAGTTCAAAATAAATTATAGAAGAAATTAGCACAGAAATCTCTCCTGGCGAACCTTGCAGCATTTATTAATGTCTGTGAACATAGTGTCTGATGAGAAGGGAATCCAAACTTTCCTTCCTTGCATTTAGTCATGTTTTGAGAAGGTTGAACTATATAGCTTGTTTCCTCATCAGAAATAGAAGGCATTAGATTTGCTTACACAATGATACAGAAACACAATGAGATGTTTAAAATGAGACTTCCTAATACACATTGAAACAAATAAAAGCTAACAAAGCTTGTAATAAGGGCTATCTTGATTACCTAAGAGTACTCCCTTTTTGGAGGTTTTCATTCAGCCTTCTGTCTTTAAAAGTTACCTGCTTGCAATCATTCTTGCTTATTCCTATTACTTGCTTCTGTGTATTAAGTATTTCCAATGAGTCATGTTGTCACCTGAATTATAAAGTTTACCCCTTATGCTTCTGCTAAAGGTAACGTGTAATGTCTCCCCCCCCGCCCCTTTTTTTTTTTTTGGCCAATATTCTTTGTTTAATAAAATGTTCTAGCTTGATTCAGAATTTGTGTCTGGGAGTATCATATTTTGCGATCACCACAAACAAGCAAAGTTGGATATATTTGCAAAGCACCTTTTGTAGTTGTCCTAAAAGCAAATATACCTTCTCTGTTGGTTTTGTGGTTTTGGTTTTGTTGGTTTTGGTTTGTTTTTTTCTCCCCACAAAGAAGGCTAGCTTCTTTCTAAATTTTGTCGGTGTTGCAAAACAAACTAGGTAACTGGAAAACATTTTTTCCTGTAAATATTACTAATCCTTCCTCCTGCTTGTAGTCTTTCTTACCTAAAACTAAAAGGTACAATGTTGGATTTATTTTCTTCTCTTTTATAACCTTTGTTTTAGCAATGTTGCAACTGTGGGTGGGCTTTCAACCAAAGAATTTCAGTATTTCTAACACATCTATTGTCACCAGGATTTTTGTGAGAGAGGGTGATTTAAAATAATACTAATTTCAAAATTTTAACTGCTTTGTTTATGCTGATCCTAATGGTTGTATCCATGGAAACTGGATGGGTAATGCCAGACAGCTGCAGAGTTGTTACAATTTTCTGTTCTAGAATTTTATCTAGGTTTGTCAGTACAAAACTTCACAGGCCCTTTCCCAGTCCGCAGGCTTGGGTATTTGAGATTTTCTGTAAGATTATGTAAAAGACATGGTAAATCTTCTAAAGTAATTTTGTGTTTCATATCTCCCTGTAGACTGTTACTTAGCAAACTACACACTTGAGCCAACAGCCTCAAACAAATAATTCTATAGCCCTTTTAACAGCTGGATAGAACAAGGTACAGAGAGAAGTGACTTGCATCACAGGAGAAACCAGTGGCAGCCCCAGGAAAAGAAATTAGGTAACGCTCGGGGAATTGTTCCCTGTTATTCACACAGAAGCTGATGGAAATGTTACCACTGATATAACAGAGAGCAGCATCAAACAGTTCAACTGAATGTATTTGAAAATCCTGTGCAAAAATATTGTCACTTGCTGGTGCCAGTGTGCATTTTTAATAAAACTAGTTTAGTAGCACTGTAGTAAAGTACAATCATGTATTGATTGTAACTTCATGCCAGTTTTTTAACACAAATATGTAAAATGTGATATTTTAAAATATTATCATGAACATTCTGTAGTGGACTTCTGCATTAAAGGGCAGTTCTTCTAGGAAGGTCTGGATCCTGCTAGTACTTTAATACAGGATTTATTACAGGAATGGCTTTATTCATGAGTAGTCCTTATTAAGTCTGTGTTACCAGTCTTACATTAACTACGTGCATGAGGGTTCCTATAAAGGAAGGATCTAAAATAGAGCTATCTCTACTGCATTAACAGCAACCTTTTTCTATCGCAGAAGTATGTAGGTTCTGAGGGCCAAACTTTGTAAGGTTTGTATCGGTTTTTATTTAACTCTTTGATTGATCAAAACTATTGTTGATTTAAATGGAAGTTTTGAATATTTGAGTGTGTTGTGTGTCGTGGTTTAACCTGGCAGGCAGCCAAATACCACGCAGCCATTCGCTCACTCCTCCCGCCGATGGGGTGGGGAGAGAATCGGAAGGGTGAAAGTGAGAAAAACTCATGGGTTGAGATAAAGACAGTTTAATAGAACAGAAAAGGGAAAATAATAATAATAATGATAGAATATACAAAATGAGTGATGCACAATGCAATTGCTCACCACCCGCGCTGACCGATAACCAAGTAGCGATCGGTACTTCCTGGATCACGCCTACCATTCATATACTGAGCATGATGTCACATGGTATGGAATACCCCATTAGCTAGCTGGACTGGCTGTCCTGATTATGTTCCCTCCCACCTTGTGTACCTAGCTCAGTCAGTAGGCATGGGAGCTGTCCTTGGACTAGGAGGGTACTTAGTAACAACTGAGAACATCAGTGTGTTATCAACTTTCTCCTCATACTAAATCCAAAACACAGCACTAGGAAGAAATTTAACCCTATCCCAGCTGAAATCAGGACATTGTGTCTTGAAATTTTACATTGAAAGTGATTTGTCAGTGAGACAGTATGAAGAGGCTTCTTTATACAAGGCTGTTTTTCAGCAATCTAAAATTGATTAAAACTCTTCTGGTAAGAAGCTCTGAATAAAAGAATCTTACTATCTTAATAGATCCCTGACTGAGATGCAAATGAAATGTATCACATCTTTCAGTGAAATGAACACAGGAATTGTTTTTCTAAAATTGCAGTAGAATTTGAAGTGCTGATTCTGGAATTATAAAAGTCCTATATACATAGGATACAAATAATTTCCTATACAATAAGTGTAGCAGTTTTGAACAACAAATGAAAGAAGACTTGAGTCCTGCAGTGATATCTTTGTGGGTTTTTTTGCTTCTGTCTTCCACTTAGCCTGTCTTCAGTGGAGCCCTTCGCACTGGTGGCGATATCCCCTGCAAAAGCTCTTTTCAGGAGAAGGCTGGGGATGGAGTTCTGGCTTTTGGTGGAAGCCTGCAGCAGCATTTGCAGCATACACCAAGTCTCACTTGTGGTTTACCTACAGTATAACTTGCTTATGGGTGCAATGAAAAGGGAAAGATTTCTTACATTATGCCAGGGTGGTATTTTTTCTTCATGGAGGTGGCATTCCATCTTCAACAAGAGCATCATCAATTATGGTAAAGCATTAGTGTTGAAACCAGTGGCTCAGAAATAAAAATAGACATGCAGTGAACTTACTGTTCTCCACACAGAATAAAAATATCTTCTGAATGAATATTAAAAGGTTAAATTATAGTTCATATGGCTTGTGTGAGCTTTGAAATAAAAATTGACACACCTTGGCACCAGAAGTTGTTCTCTAAAACTCTATCTCATCTCTCCAACTCATCTGATGATAATGTTATTGTGACTATTAGTATAGCCATGATTATAGTGTGGTTTTTTGCATTTGTATTTTATTTTTTAAGTAGTCAAATGGGGGACATATGTCTTGCTTTGTGAGCTTTTTTTCCTTTTGCATTGTTCAACTGAATTTAAAGGCTTTATGTTGAGACACCTTCTAAAACTACTGTGGGCATACTGTATGCCTTAAGATAGCAGTCTGTTCAGGCACAGTCTGATTTTGCAATAAGCCCTGCGTGGCCTTTCTCTGTACTTGCATAGACCCTGCTCAGATGTCAGATAGCGTGTTACATGGGAGTATGCGACACAAAAACAGTAGGCCCCTTTTAACACCAGGATTTGGTGGAGAAGCCCTTGCAAGATGAAGGCACAAGTTAACATGGCCTATGCTTAGTAAAAGCTAGCCACTGCTATAACTTTTGCCAGCCTTAGACTTTCTTTTCATCCAATAGATGAGATCAGCACGTGATCCCTAGACAAATCGTAAGAATGATGCCTTGTTCAGGCTAGCTACACCTCGCATCCTTCAGCCTATCCTGCTATATTGTACTGCAATGCAAATGCATAAGATGAAGGTGCAGTGGTCAGTAAGTGTAAAAATAGGATCAGTGACCAAGTCTAATGCTGACAATATGGGATTTGTCTGTAATGTCATGTTGTGACGATTTGGTGAAATAACACAGTTTAATAAAGATGCAGCTTTGAGGGTGGGCTAGACAAAGGCTCATGCCAGCTCAGGCGAGAATTACTTTGATCATGTAACAAGGTTGACACTAATATGGGATGCAGGCATTTAGGTTGTGTCTGTGCCTGTCCCTGTAGGAAGCCAAATGTTTTGATATCGGACTTAAGTATTTACATGTGAAAATGATACGTATGGAATTTGCTAGCTCGAAAACTGATGTATGTATAAAACTGAAATACTTAAAAATGAGCTTAAGGGCATGCAGGAATGCAGATCAGGTGTTTTCTGGTTTTTGTGAGTGAATTAAATTTAAGTCTTTTGAGGCTTCTTTTCAGTCTCTTGACATAGCTTTCAATCACTTAGTGATTGTTTAGTTGTCAGTTAAGGCATAGCTAATTTTATTTCAAAGCAATGACAACAACAAAAACCTTAAGATGATTTGAAAGGAAGAACCACCATTGTCTGTACAATAGTGAGTTAGATAACTAATCCTTTATTTGTCCTTGTCCTCCACCTTATCTCTTATGTAACATATTAGCATCTTGCATCCTTGCATTGCAAGGAACTGCAAAATATTTTTTAAAGCTGTAATTTCTATTATTGAAGCTTGGTTCAGAACCGTATTCCAGTCTGACAGGTCATTTAGATACAAAGTAAATAATGATGTATCATGATAGATTAAAAGAGACAACTGACATCCCATATGTAAATATTTACCTATGCTTTACGCATTTTTGGGTAGGTTACGTTAAAATTAATAAACTGCTGCTGTCTTTTAAGGTTCATCCATTTCTATATGCAAATTGCACTGTAGTTAGGGCAGTGACACTGCACTTCGTATGAGAGGGGATGTGTCAATTTACCATGTAACACTTATTCCAGCTGTCTCCTAACCTCTATTATTTATATTCTGTAATGTACAATGTATTTTTGTGTGACAGGTAAAGCCTTCTGAAATAAAATTATTTAAAGCAAATTAGAGAGTCAGCTCCAATACAGGACTTGGAATTGTAATCAGGTAAATAGTTTTTTAGGCAATTTAGGCAATGGGATGTTTAATATAAAGGCTTTAAGATACAAAATGAGTTCTCACAAGCATGCTATTAACCTGATCTAAGGTAATGAATACTCCAGTACTGGGAGGCAGATAGTGATAAAGAAAAAAAACAGTATCCAGAAGCAGTAAATTCATTCTGTCACTTGAGGCTTGACCCAAAGCTCATGTGAATCGTGGAATTGATACAGAGGCTGACAGGACTAAATCTGAAAACCTGCATTGTGAAGAAAGCTTAATTTTACAAGAGTTAGTGAGATTTCTCTCTTTGTCTTGGCCAATATCATCAAAAGACAGGAAGGTCTTCATGACAAAGTCTACATAATAAGAGGGTTTCAGAAACAATTTGAAAGAGAAATGAGATCCAAATACTATTACATGTTTTCATGTTCTGATATCTCATTATCAGTATTTTTTAAGTACAGTTTTCTGGAAAAAATAACTTTCAAGGCTAAGGTCTCACAATGTATTTGCTTTTTTGAAAAAAATATATATATAAAAAATTATTTCAATAACATTTGTTGATATGTGGCATGGAAAATTTAAATAGAAAATATACATTAGGAGGGATTCTAGCCTCCCTAGCATGCTAGTTAAACAGATGTCTTGCTACTCATTAACGAGAGTCACAGTAACCTACCAGGGTTGTGGTGCAAAAGTCTCTTGCATCTTTACTGTAAAACATCTGTGCTTTGAAGAGAGAGATTATTTATTACAGCTAGAAATACAACTTCTTTTACTAGATGCTGTGGGTGTTGTTACTTTCAGTTTCTTCTTGTGGGGAGAAGAAAAAAATCCTAACCATGCATCAGGTTCTCTCCAGCAGAGATCAAAAAATCAGGTTGCCAAATGAGACTTGCCATTTTACTATCATTTTGAAGGATTCTTGTGAACACAATAACTTACCCTTTCCAGCATCATATCAGTGATTTGCGTAGTCTTTCGGGGATATTTTTGATGTTATTGCCTTGGCTGCAGTAAAATCAGACATGGGAACAAGGCCATAATAAGACTATTTAGTGGTAGCCTCTGCAGACTGTATACACAATAAAAGCTTACAAAGTATCCTCTGATTCTGCTGTAAATCTTTTGGCCTACAAATCAACAGGAAGCATCAATGGGACACATTGCTGATGTTAAATCCTTCTTGGGGGGAGAGAGACAGCATGGCACAGACCATAAGTAGATGAGTACCATTCAGCATGTATGCAGTAGCAGGTTCCTGTAGTTCTCCAACCACTATTTGTAAATCGTAGAATGGTGACCTACAGTAAGTGTTAAGCATGGTTGCTGTAGTACAGACTACAGCTGAGGGAGGGAAGGTTGCATCTGAAAAATGAATTGAAACAAAAATCAGTTTTTCTCCACGCTAACTTAGCATTTCTTTTATATATGTGTGTATGTTCAATTTTAAGATTGACTAGTGATTTAGTAGTAAGTGATGGAAGTGTTTGAAGAACATGATTTGGAACATGCGAGAGTAAGATTGGCTACATTTACTCTAGTTTCTCACATACTGATGAGAATTTCCTATTTGGAAGAATTATTGGGGTTGTTTTTCTGATGATGATGTAGGGTATTTTTGCTTGTTTTAATCTTGAGCGCTAACCATATGGAAAAAACCCAAACTTTTTCTCAAGTGTGTGTTATATCATGCTATGTAAGATTTGGATTTAATAGCTGACACAAACCAGGTCTATCTTTCTGTTTACTTTTTTAATTGCAGATAAATTGCTTATTACAGAACGAGCATGCTAGTCTTCAGTATTTTTATCTGATACTATTCTTCTGAACAAACAATTTTATAAGAATTTGAGGAAATAATCATCTACCATCAGAGGTTTAGCCAGAGTCAGTAGTGGCCGCAAAGTTTGTTGCCAAAGCTCTATAGCTGTCTGCTGAGTGTAATACGTGCTCTGTTGCTAACAGCTGTCATAGCAAGATGTATTTTTTCCTGAACTGACCTGGAGGGTTGATAATATTTGAACAAGTTATGCCATAGCTTGAAAGTAGAATGGGATATGTACTTGACTACTTTAGCAGTCTTCAGGGATTTTTTAGTTGTGGTTTTTTTTTTTTTTTTTTAGATCAGCTCCAAATTATTTTTTTGTCCAGTCTTCAGGCATGTTGGAGGAAAAGCTGTTCTGAAAACAGCACTGAGAGTATCAGTCTCATTACCTATTAGAAGTGCTGTATGAGAGTGTTTGGGCTCTGAGACTGTGGGACTGAAGAGTAATGTCACTGTGAGGAAAATAACATAAAAGTAATCCTAGATAATATCCCTGTTTCTCTGTTTCGTAACTGTTAATGTTCATCTTGCATTAGTATTAAGACGCCAAACAGAATATCACATATAGCATTAAAAAAAAAAAAAAAGCTTTTTATAAATATGCAGAAAATTACTAATTATCCATAATACTTAATGATCTCTCAAAGAGACTACTGGAAAAGAGAATGTGAAAGTAAGGGAGGGAAATCAGTGTGAATGTAGTTTTTAGGTACCAAATGCAATTTGTTGCAAGATATGCTATTTGTTAAAGGGGATCTCGCTTTTTCCAAGTGGCTTTCTGCTTTGAGTAGGAGCCTTCACACTTTTTAAAAGTAGTATGGTAGGAAATGAGAAGGCACTTGACAGAGGAGAGGAGAATCTAGTGATCAAGGCTGGTATCATCAGCAGAACAAAGGAGCTATGAGATTAAAAAAAAAAGGTACTTCATTCTGTAAAGTATAGATACTATTGGAAGCAAGAAGTTTGCATTAGATGTGATGGAAACAAGGCCATGTTTAGTGATCTGAGAGCATCTTACACAATGTCAGAAGTGTCATACCAACATCACAAAAAGAATTAATGTGTAAAACTTGTCCTACTAGTTCAAATTTTTTGTGGTTTTTGTATTTTAGTATGTTGGCTTTGTTCTTGTGGCCTTCATGTTATGTGAAGTACTATCTATGCCACTTTATGTCAGATTACATGTTAACTCTTGTCCCACAGCGAATGTAAGGTAAATATAAGCTCTGTAGTGTGTGCTCTGGCCCATAAAATAGAAATGTGGTTGTATACATACACTTGACCCTAGTTAAACTTAATGGTGGTAACCTTGGTGAGTATTAAACTTGTTGGTGATTAATCCAGCGGTTTACAGACCTAGTATCCTGGATTGTGGAACCACAAGAAGAAAGCATCAGAAAACATGGCACAGGAAAATTAGGAACATCGAGGCCAGAAAAGAGGACATGTGAAGACAAAGATTTTAGCTTATTGCAGAATGATACTACTCTATAGGTACTAAACTAATAACTTCATCCAGTTTATCATGTGTTTGGATATTGCTTTGTCTCCCCTCAAGTGAAGTCTGTATAATTCACTACTTTCACATAGCTATCAAATGGTGTCAAGGAATAGAATTTGCCTCTACTATCCCTCTGCTTCCAAAGAAAAAAAGAAAAAAATAATGCTTTTGTGTATTGTAAGCTAGATGTGATCTAACAGTTTGAGGGTTTTAGAAATTCAGTATAGTCATCTGAGAGGTAATGCAGATTACAGCCCTCTAAATACATGGTTTTTTTCTGTCTTGTAATGCAATGACATCACTTAGTTTAGACCTGAGTATGTGAAGCTGGAATTCTGTGTGTTGTATTGAGTTGATTCTGTTTGGAGTGAACATCTAAATGTGAAATGTTTTTTTTTTAATACATCTGCTTCTGAATGATAACGAAAAATGATTCAGGTAATGCATTAGTAGTCATTGATTATTGTACATGTTATAGATGGTTGTAAGTTTATACTTACTCATTTGCACCAAGATACTCATGTTCTTTTTTTGACACTTGAAAATAGTGTCAGTTTCTCTGACTCTTACTTCCATGCCTCATATAAAAGCCATAAAATTGGAATGAATTCCCATGAATGGCATTGGGCTCATGTGAAACATGTATAGTACCCTTGGAAAGTGACATTGGAAGTATTGCTAGAAATACCCTAATTTTTCATGTGCAGGAGGCACATGGAATTTAAGATGAGTTTCAGTAATAGTAAGTCCAATGCTAAGTAGAAGATTATTTTGATCATTTAATACTTGCCTTCCCTTCCAAGAGAGTCAGCAAGAAAGCAAAAATAACATATTCACTACTAATTTTAATTTTTGTTATTCCCATTTCTGAGCATTTGCTTCATTTATCATTGATACAGAAATGTGTAGTGTATATATTTTAAAGGGATCGTGGAGTGTAAGGACAAGCAAAAACATCAGTTGTGTTGACATTGCTAGTGTCGGGGAATAAGTACTACAAGTCAAAGCAAATTTGGATTAGAACATCGAGCAGACCAGTGAACATCGTCAAATTAAAAATAAATTTGTAAAAATAAAATTTAAGTCCTTAATGTATATAGTTTACTTATACAGTGAAATGTAATAATGTATCTCTACTTGTATATTAATACAATGTGACGTACAGATAAGAAAGCACTATAGAAGCAATTAGGTCACAGAAGAGATGAATACTTACCTTGGGGAAAGTCTAGGTAATTCAATACTTTCACATGTCAACCGTATCCACGCCAATCATATCTCTAATTTAATCTTTCCACCAAGTGTTAGAGGTTTTACAAGGAGAGTTGAGCTAAGAGAAGCTTTAACAGCTATTTGTTATGTGTTTTTTAACACTTCATAAACAAATAATGCAAAATTCATCTTCTTGAATGACCACTGTGATGCTGAGATTAAGAATTTATGAACCCAATCTCAAACATTTATTGTAGAGCATTCACAGGTAGAATTGAAGGTTTGTCTCATCCTCTTGAAACGTGTTGATTTTTAGAATAGTTTTGTAACAGCTGTGGTTTCATTAGTTTTGTGATGAAACCTTTGAGATGAAAATCACTAGTAAATCCCCTATTTTGTCTGTCTCTGGAATACAGAGCCAATTGTTCTGTTAGTGATTCGCTGACTTTTTGCCAGGAAACCTTCATTCTGTCTGCCCAGCGTGAATCCTCATTGCTGGTGTTCTGTATAGCTCTCATTAGATTGGTTAAGTTTAATGTTGTTCTTGGATGTGGCTCTGGGAATCTGAATAAATCCCACAGAACTTGTACCGTGCTATAATTGATTTCAGCAGAAGCTATAGTGCTGATAGCAATAGGAACAGGCATAAAGCTGAAGTCTTTTTATAAAATAAAACCCTTAAATTTAGTAAGCTTAACAAAAAAAAAAATAGACAAAAGACTGTGGAGATAAAAGGCCATTTGTTCCCAGAAGCACACTAGTCATGTGTCATAATAGTATTAAGATCAAAAGACAGGTCTATACTATCTTCCAGGCTCCAACATTAGAAGATTTTTATGTTATGTTTGAGATGTTGCTGCTACCTATTTAGGACTTTGTCAGCCAAAGACCTCCAGTGCAGTTCTGCTGGCTGATAACAGTGGTGGGAGCACAAATGATGATGAAGTGAAACTGTGCATTGATATTTTTACCCTCATATCTTCTAGATGTGCTCTGAGATAGTAAGGAGGCCAGGAAGCAGTTTTTTAAATTGATTTTCCTGTGCCTGGTGCTTGCAGGGATTACGGCAGTCACGCCTTTCTTGTGTTCCTTTGTCTGGCTCTCTCTATCCATCTCTTTTTTCTTGTTTTACACTCAGATCTTATACGCCCTTTGAGAAGGGGGAATGCATTTTGTGTAGTGCCAGACACAAGGGGAATGAGTCCTTTTTTAAGGCCTCTAAAGATACATGATAACAAAAATAATGAAGAATGAGTAGCAGTGTGATAATTGTACTTTTTCATAACAATTCCCAGATGTAAAGAATAAAACAAATACTCTGGAAGAACACAGGCAGATGGAATTACACACTTAAGAGCTTGTTGAATTTCCCTATGTTAATGATCTGGTGTTCAGGCAATGAAAATAAAATACAGGGTAAAAATCACCAAAAGTAAGACTAAAACACAGCAAGTACTTAATCGTTTCACTTGTGTTTAAACCCCTGAGGTCCCTAGTACTGAGAAGAAAACAATGTAATGGGGAAAGACATTTGTTCCCAAAGAAAAGCATATTGGATTTAGTTAGCTAGGTCAGTCTGGAGGCATTGCATGACGACCTTAAGGATCCTTTTTTGTGCGTTGTTGAAAGACAGTTTTCTTTCTTCTTACTTGCATGCTTTTATGCCCTAGCCAGCAGCAATGTTAAGATACCTTTCAAATATATAAGAATCTCTGTTAATGTTTTCTTTCTAGTTTGTTTTTATTACTTATCATAGATTATAGAACAGATGCATGTAAAAACTGTAGGTTAAGAAAATGTGCTAAAATCTTCTCTAAGCACATTGTTAATGTTTCCTTTATAAATTTTGCAGCATGATTTATCTTCAGGAAATGCAAGTTCAACTGTGTAGCGTACCTAACTAAATACATACTGTCTGTTGCTGGAACACAGAAAATTGTTGGGTTTGCTTGCCTATGAGTCAGATTAGTCATCTCCTATGAGAGTCTGAAGTGTAGCCAGATGACTCATACGCAATACCAGTAATTTCAGGTTCTACTGGCATGGCTAACTGACAACCCTGTTGCAGAGACCATTCAGTGATATAGTAGCCTTCCATAAGCAAACCTAAGCTTGCCACCTTAGGCAACAAAGTAAAAAAAGATATAGTTCAATATATAGTCCCATTCCAGTTCAGAGTCAAATTAGATTATATGTTTTCATTTCTGGAACATAACCCCGAGTGGACACACGTGTATTATTCATCTCTTCAGTGATGTGATAGAAAGTGGGTTTTGGGGGTGTTTTTATCCATAATTTTCTTGGGAGGTGCTTTTTGGTAAGTTATGTGTTTCCTACCTGGATGGAGTGATATGCAAGTTTTAGGTCTGTGGTCTTGTACAGATGTAAAACAATATGATGTCGTTTCTTCCTGTACGTACTTGCACCTGAGTGGATTTCTTGCAATCTGAGTGGATTTCTTGATGTGCCTAGGCACAGAGCCTCCAGGCCTCTTTCAATTGTTTCACTAATGCAAAAGTTGAGTAAGAAATGGTTCCTACGTATTTTCTTCTTTTTTCCTATGTGTGATGTCACCCTTTTTTCCCTCTGTTTGCCCGCAACTTCATCACTAAAAACTAGCTAATGGCATTCTGAAAGGGCTGCCTAAGCTTCATGCCACTTGTCCAGAGGGATCAGGCCTAGGAGAGCTCAATCCTTACTGTCTAGCACTAGCAGGAAACATTATTCCAAATAGCATCTGTTTTGTCTTAGAGAGTTGTTACTTGATGAAGTAAGAGACTTAATTGCTACTTTTTTTCAGATCAAGTCAAAAATTATGCTGTATGTATTTGCATGAGGACAAGGGAAGTTGTTTTGTCCCTCTTCCCCTTCCCTTGTGAGAAGCATGCACTTTTACAGAATGCTTACATAAGGAGCTCTTGCAAACCTTTTAGGAGAGTCTTTCTGATTCAGGAAAGTCCCACCACAAGTAGATTTTTACATTCCTTATATCTGGTGTTTCTACATTAGTTTTTGTTCCAGCTCTTGCTAATGTGCAAAACGAAAAGCATGCTCAGGTGGAAAAATACCAATCATTTATAGTTCCTAAGGTCAGGGTGCTACATAGGTAAATGAAAAGAATACAACTTCCTTATTCCACTCCCACAAAACAAACACCCACAAAACCACAAGACCACAACACCAAGGCGGAATTCTTTATGTTCTCTCTAGTTAAGACCCCAGCTGTGTTTCCTTCTTACCATATTCACACACACACAACCCATGACTTCTCTCCTATTTGAGTGTGAAAGGAGCAGTAAGTATGAACAGTGTATGTAGTCCAGCACATTTCCTTTGAGCTCTCAGCAGTGTTTCACAACGCTGTTGCATTTTGTGTTTATGGCAGAGCATAGACTGTCTGTCTTGCTCATTTAATTTTCTCTTTCCATGCAAGGCTTATTTCATTAGGGTAGTTTAAAAGACTCTCACATTCTGGAGAAGAGAATATGTTTGGCAGGGGTTTTGTGGATCATAATTATCTAAAAATCCAATCAAGCCATTTTCTTGATTGATTTTTGGGATGAGATGTACAGGCTTCAGTGGAGTTAATTGCACCTCTGTATTTTCTTAATTTGTATTTTGGGCATCTGACTGCCCCACCACTCCCACTTCCTTTAGTACGTTTATTTTTTCCTCTTACAAACTAGCATACAAAGACTCTTCTAGGTATATGCTCTGACTGTATTGATTATTCTTTTTTGTTAAATATATGTCTTCTAGTAATATTAGTACTGTAATACCCACGTAGCTGAAAAGCATTTTTACAGAAGGATAATTTTAACTCTCAAAAATGCTGTTGGTCAAGCAGATAGACTTTCTTGAAAACTGTGGGAGGTACATAAATATAAAATGACACTGATCATGAATGCTGGCGATTTCTTGAGGAATTTTCATGGCATGAACTCCATGTATAAGGTTTAAGACAGTATATTAAATAGCAGTGAAAACAAAAAATACGAGACCTAAATTACAGAAGCAGAATGGTAGCTATCTAATGGTATTATCGAACTTATCCTAAGTTTGCTGTTATCAAATACACTGCATGCTGACAGACCTTGATGACAAAATGTTATTCAGAATGTCCCAACCGTCAGTGTTTTGATAACATCACGTTACATGCTCTAGGATTGATCCAACAAAAGCCCCTTCAAATCAGGATCTCTTACAACATTTTCTGCTGTCGTGGATTAGCAAGTAATGAAGAGGATTTCTCAGAGTTTGATGTATTATTAATCTGGTTGTCTCATTTCTTTTCTGTATCAGTTCCATATCAGTTGCACAAACTGATATGTAGGCAAACTAAGACTGAAAATTCATATGGAGGAAAGCAACAAAGCTAACAGCAAAAATGCCAAGAAAGTCAGCTTTGAATTGCATTAACTTTTTACCTTCTTAATTCTCTTGAGGAACAGAGCAGTTTGAAATGTCTGATGTACTGTGAACATGACACCTATTAACTGTCACAGTAATCCACAGTGTGAAGACAATGGTTTTGGCAAAATCGAAGGTGATTGAGTTTGGGATTGGAAAGGGGGGTGGGTTATGTGTATTTACATCAGGAGTTGCCACTGCAAGTTGGTGTTTCCCCTCTTTCTAATAGCAGAGGAAATATTTTCTGTGGTTTGCTTAGATGAATTCATTTGATCCTAATCTCAAGAGTATCTGATAAAAGAATCTGGAAAAAAATGGTGGTTAAAAACAACCTGCTTTTACTCAATAGCTTTACTTTAAACTGTTTCAACTATTGTTTTCCCCATTGTTTGAATGGATCCTACTTCCCCTGGTAAGCGGAATGGTTTTTCAAGTTTTGGAGCACTGTGAAGGTGTATAATAGGGTAACTGAATAGTGTGAACTGATATTGAACCCTTTGGGACTTATTTATTTAATGGCTGCAACTCTATTGCCAGTAGCTCCTGTAAGTAAGTACACAGGGGACTATATTGATTGTTGCACCTCCGGTTATTAATCTGCAACCCCAAATCTTTCCTTATCCTCTTGAGGCAGAATGTTGTCAAAGGAATCAGGACCAAGTTGCTTAAGTATTAACCACACATTACTTGAGCTATGGCTGTTTAAAAACTGTCTGATTTACCATTTATTTTCTGCTACCCTCTTTATTCTCACCAAGGTTTCTCTTTCCTCTGTGATTTCAAACAATTTATAATGAAGGAAAAATGTTTACTTTAGTAGAAATTTTTAGGGTTTTTTCCAATTGTCTTGTGTTGTCTTTTAAAACTATAATTTAGCAGGCATGCTATGGGAGAGCCATTTGTATCAAGCTCCTTTCTTTTCCCTGCTTCAGGAAGAGAAGAGAAAAATTAACGGTACTGTCCTTGCAGACACGAGAACCTTTTTCAGAGAATGCGGACTCTGCTGGATTTTGGTATCTTCCTCTTCTAATCTAGGTACTTAGCCTTATTTTGTAGAAAAATTGCCACAATCACAATTTCATAAACCACGTGTCCAAGGCTAGAAAGGAAAACAGAAACAGTTTGCATGGATTTTCATTCCAAGTTTGTATAAGGAAAAGCAGTGACTGGGGTTTCATTCATTTGCAGTTACACAGTTCAGACCAAGATCAGCAAACTTGAGGCTTACTAGTAACTGGAGGTACTAAAGAAGTAAGAGCAGAAGAGAAGCAAAGAAGTGGTAAGTGATGTAAAAAAAATCCAAACCTGCTCTCCTGCTGTTTGAAGAATTAATGTGTAGTTACATTTTAAATCACAAGCAATTGCAAAACCAAACAACAGTGCTACTGTCTAGCAAAATGTCAGTGTTCCTGAAGTAATCTGTAGATTTTGTATTTAAAGGATTGTTTCCTTTCAATAGAATTTACAGTTTGTAGACAAGAGTTACATTCTGTGTTTGTATGGCAAGAGATACATCAATTTTAAAGGGTATTTTTAAAAACACTAGAAATAGACATGCTTGCTACCTATGTAATCACTGATCCATGATCAGCTGTAGATCTGCAAGCAATACTTTAAAAAATAAAAAAAAAGGCAGGTGAAATTTATTGCAGTTGGTAGCTCCTAAGGCAGTAATGAACTAAAAAATTTGAGGATATGTTGGATTGTTGTTTAAACTAGTGGCTCATTCGGTATTTAGAACTGTTGCCAACTGAGTCTACTGTTTAATGGTAGCCTTCTTGCTGGAGTTAGAGCAATGCTGCAGCCCCTCAGACAATATTCTACTATTAAATGTACTAACACACTACAATAACGTACCCAACAGTGAGTAACTAGTGTGTGTTTCTTCTGGATTTTCCTACCCCATCCCCCCTGCTGCCTTTCCACTACTCTTTGAATGATAAATGTGTTATAGCAAGGAAGAGCAGTAAGATGACTACTCTATTAGCGCAAAATTAGCTTTTCTAACCTTACTCATTTTCCACATCATTTGACAAGAGATTTGTTAATGGTTTAGTGTCCTCCTTCAACAATAAATTCTTCTACCATTTTGGTTTGAGAAGGATTGATTCTGTGATTTCTGGGGAAGTTCTGCAAATCAGGGAAGTATTAACCACTGCCTAAGTGTGTTCAAATAAATACTCCTCTTGTGCCCAGATTCACTCCATCACTTTTGCCATTCGTTTTGCCCTCTATCTCTAAGTAAGTTAAACTACCTGCCTTTACTCTCAATATGGCAACAATTTATTGACAGTTGAGTTGTAGCTGGTCACTATTGATTTAATTATCAAAATGTTTGAGGACAAGTTGTAAAGCTTTAGTATTTAGTACGTGCTGCTAAAAGAGGCACTTTAATGATCCATTCAAGGCGGTTCCAGCAGCACATTAAAGGTTGCCGCTAAAGTCAACAGGAGTCTTTGCATGTAACTTAAAGTATTTTTACTGACAGGTTTTTTTACAAGCATTTGCTTTTTATTGCTTTCACCAAAATAAAGCATATAGCATACAGTGTTTTCACACATTTAGGAGATATATGTGTATCTTGAATTCTTTAATGCACTGATAGCTTATGTAATACAAAGCTTTTTCTTCATTGATGTTAATTTTAAATACAGCTTGTTTGCCCTTTGTTTTTAAACAAACTTTTATCTTGTTACCATATGTTTCCCTTGTTAGCTTATAGATGTTTAAACAACAATTGGGAAACTGCAGTGATATTTATTGCTAGAGATAAAAAATTGCTCTATTAGGATGAAACCTGTATATCAAGTTATCAACTGGTAAATTAAAAAAAAAAACCCTAAATGTACGCTGTCAATTGAACTGGTACAGAAAAACTTTAAAGAATAATAACTATTTAACTTTCACCTTCAATTTCTGTGTAGAATAATAGTAAAAAAAATCCTATTTTCATATTTCCACACTGATTGGTATGCATGTTAATTATGGTATTTTCTGAATTTCATTTAGAGTTTACAATAAACTTGTTGTTAATTATAAATAGAGGTATAAAGACAAAATCTCATACTGCATTTCTCTAGAAGTTACCAATTATGTTAAATGCATAATTTAAGATCATAAATACAATCCCATTCAACTTAATCAAATATTATAGGACTAACTCCATGTGCTCGGAGTTTCATGCTGCATAGTTGAGAAAAGAAAAAAAATTAGGTGGCACTTAGTAACTTTAATGGCACTTCTTTCAGCAAAGGATAGTATGCATTTGTATTACTAGCCAGGGTTACTCTTCAAAACAGTGTTTTAATATATGCATGAAAAATACATAGAACACTAAATAAAGCAACAATTCCTATGTTGTGTTTCAAGCTTTAGCTAACGGTACAAGGATCATCATTGCTTGGTTTCATTTCCCCTTCCAGCAATAAAGTGATCACAGCTTTACTCAAGTAGCTGCATGTTCCCTTTTTTCCAATTGGGTGAGTGTTGTAGAATGCAGTCATGTCATCCTGCAGAGAGAAAAAAGATGTTTCCAAATTTTTTTAAATTCAAGAACCAAACCACAGGTATCACATGAACGAATTCATTAATCAGATCAACAACATAGGTTTCCTTCACTGAACACCTGTTTTGCACAGTTAATGATGTTAAAACATCTGCATATTCTCAAATTATATATTGGCTACTATAATAAAGGTTCAACTCTTTAATTCAGAAAATTGGTTACTTTTATTAAATCAAGGGCAGAGATTGTGTGATGAAAATATTAGACTTCTGTAGTTTTAGGGTGTGTTTGAAATTATTGGAGTAAATATTTTTGACATTTATTACATGTTAACAGGGAATTAACAAAGTTCAAAATATTTGAAAGTCAGTTGAATGGAAGAGCATAGTTCAGACAAATTAGGATTTCTTTTAGCAGTGTTTGTTAGGAAAACCTGAGAGAGAGTATCATCAGAACAATCCTAAATAGGCTACAGCTACCTGCCAGCGGGCATAAACCCGGGAATACGGGAGAATGAGGTTCCAGAAAATTTTAATATAAGGAGGTAGAATTGCCAACACCACCACTTTTAAAGGTACTATTCACAACTATAAAGTGGGATTTCTTTCTAAGAGACAAAAAGGCATCATTCTAAGTAGATGTGGGCTGGGAAAAAAAATCTATCACTTTAATGGAGGCTAGGGCAGCACCAGTAAAAATTGGGTTTCGCATGAGATTTTTCTTTCTGTTCATAGCCATTGGGGATTTCCAGCTTGTCACAGAAATCAGTAGCATATTCAAGATACTGTGAGGAGCTGGCACTTAATAGCCATTTGTGTGGATGATAAGTCTGATTTTGCTATGGCTGCAACCACAGAGTCATTACCCTCCAAAATGGGCAGGCCAAAAGAATCATAATTTCAAGAAAATTGTGTCCTTTTAAAAACAAAGGTATTGTGCAAGGTCATGTGTTGCTAAGGCTGGATATTGGGCTTGCTTTCAAATCTTACTACAAAAAAGTAGTGTCAAAAAAGTGAATCTTGAAACTTTTGAAAGACTTCTTAAGGAACGCATCCTTCCTCATCTTTTAAAGGAGTTAAATTCAGCAACAGGAAGTGCTGTTGCATATCAGTATGTTATGAATCAATAGATTATTCAGAGCTACCACAGATATCTCTGAATATATTGTGCACAATAAAATGCCAGATGGAGTGAGAAAGATCATCCTCAGTAGCACAGGGACTTGTCCCACTGCTTTACTCGTATTTCCTCCTTCAACCCGTTCAATGAACCTGGCTTTATTACAGAATTTCAGAGCTTTGAGGCACCAAAACGTGTAGCAAGAATATTTAGAGGTCTTTAAAGCATAAAACCTAAAATCCCAGTGAAGTAAATCTTAAAAGCTACTTAATGATCAAGATTCATTTGTTTGGATTTTACGCCTCAGAGATTAAAAGCTTGCTAGGTCATGAATGCAACTCTAGCACAAAAATCAGTAGCTAAGAACAGTTTTGCATTTCAAGTTCTGACATTAGTATTGTTAATATGAGTTCTTTGGCTACTAAATTTTTCTTAGTATATGTGTACCTGAGATCCTAAGTTCACACTTCCTTGCTGAGCTTTAGTTTTTTCTTCCTTTTTTTTGTTATTCTTAACTCTTCTCTGTTCTAGTCTCCCCCCTAATTCTTTCCCCTTTAATGAGTATTAGAACTATTTCAGCTTTACCCAGACTCTCATTTCAGAGCTATGTAACACTGTGAGTGTTCTTCTTACCACACCAGTCTGAATTCACAGTTCAGCAATACAGTAAGTGTGCATCTTTTATCTCTGCTGATACGCTTTGGCAGACTTATGCAGCACTTGGGTATATTCATTTATTATTTGTGTTCCTGAACTCCTATCAATTGCTTTTTATTCTGAACCGCACAGAATTAACATTTATAACTAACTTCAGTAAGAATGGTAAATTCTCTAAGACAGTAATATTTTACTCACTTGTTTTTCAGCTCCCTTTGGACTGCTGTGATCTTTCTGAAAGTCACGAAATGCTTCTTGTACCACTTTGTCCAAATCTACTTTGTCCTGGAACTCTAGCTCAGGATTTCTCTCCAAAATAACAGATATAACCATCAACAACTAGAAGGCAGAAAAAGACTGTAAGACTTTAAATTTGATTTGTCAAAATTCAGGTTATATAAAAGCACTGTTAATAATTGCATATGCCTCTTTCAAGCAGGAAGCAATTTAATAATGGCACAAGTAATAGTGCACAGATAATAGAATTCTAACTTTGATAAAAGAATCACTGAAAAAGCAGGTTTTATAAAAGTCTTTTTTATAAAAGCCCACAATTTCTGGTGACTACCTAGTGAAGAGCATGTGTAAATGATTGACATTAACATCTAACTTTGCTGGTAGCCAGGGAAGTTAATTTTCCAGTTTATTCAGTTTTCTGTGTGGCTGCACAAATGCTAGTGCTCAGCCAATGGAAAGGGTGAAAAGCAGCAAACACTGAACCTCAGCATTTGATGATTTGAGGCATAATTACATATGGTATAATCGTACTATGATAAAGTTTTTTTAAAAAAAGAAGTCAATAGACACCAATAAAAAGTCTCGGTTCAAAAGAATTTACATTCCTTATATCTGAAAGAGGTTTAAAATAGGAAGGTGAACATGACAAGTGACCTGTCATAATAACTACAAGCAGGCAGTACAGTCTATATTGGTTATCTTGGCTTTTGATAATTGTGTTATCTTTTAGCAAAAATTGAGGATGTTCTAGCAAGCAGCATGACCATTAGTTGTTAGCCAGAATTGAGATGGATTTGATCTTACTGTGGAGGAATTCTCACACGCACCAGAGGCATATACTTGGGAACTAAAAATCAACGCTGCTGACAGCACAGATGTCAGTTACCAAGGGTACAGATGCTCTTGATCTGTTCGAAAAGTATACATTACGTGCAGTGGTGGGGAAGGAGTTTAAACAGCCTCCTGCTTTACTGTTAGGTATGGGAACGTAAGGAAACTGGAAGATAGTTGATTCAGTAGCATAAAGCAACTTACTAGACAGCCTCAGCAAAATGGGAAAGAAGAATCTCAGGGCAAACTGGTATTTTAGAGCAGTTTTTCCCTAGACCTAGAAAATTGTCAGGAAAAGGCATGGGATTTGCTAGGAAAAGGCATGAAGGAAAGCTACTTTGGAATTATTTATCTTCTTAGTTTTCACCTCCTGTGACCTAATTGTATTGGCATTGTCATTAATATTTATCCGTTTGCTAAAGGGGAAGAACATCAAGAACTTAGTTCTGAACATGTTAACAGGAACCTGTTTAATTACACAAAATCTATGGAGAAACCACTGAAACAAGTGTTTATATTTAAAATGCTATTTCTTCAAATATTTGAGCCTTGGTTACTTTTTTTTTTTAAAGCTGTAACGTACTCATGTACATTATAAAATTTCATTCATTGTAGGCCACAGACCTCTACAATAATTTGCCTATATTCCGGCTGGTCGATATTTTGCAGCATATCTTCAACTAGAAGGGAAAAATTCATTTCATACATCGTCATATCCGATAAGGTTGGTTGCTGAAAAACAAATAATACTTTTACTCAAAGAGCATTTGCATTAAATCAAAACCACCTCCAGGTAGAGCCTATTTCCTTGTTGAATACAGAATAACTCAACTAAGAAATATGACCACTGTAGGATCGAAAAGGGAACAGATTTCAGAGTCCATGACTTGAAAAGAGTCTTCTAGACTTAGGCTTTTAGAAATGTGTTTTAATAGAAATAACTGATTTCCATTCTATTCTAATTGTATTTTACTCAGATCCAAAAAGAAAACTTGAAATTTTTTTTTTTTTTTAAATCATAACAGGAACAAATTAGCCTAAGTAATACATTATGGCATAACAATAAAATAATTCACCATTAATAGTCAGGTAGAGTAGAAATAACTGAGCATTTCTGCTGGTTTTACCTGTGGTAAAAATTTCCCTGCCACTATTAAACCATTAGGAGTTCTTTCCAAGATCTGCCACACCCGATCATAGAATCCAGCAGGAGTTCGATTGAGAGAACCGTCTATCTGTCTTCTGTTTAGCCAGCCTCTGTGGACAAAGAAAATCGAGAACTTGAAGTAAAAAACTGTTGCAGATGCAGAACCAAGCCATATTCTGTGGTATAAGCCAGCAAGGTAAGCATAAATCACTTCTCAATAAAACACTTAACTGCCAAAAACTTGTGCCTGTTGTGACAATTCCATCTTATTCTCTACACAGCTCTGTCCTTGGATTAGGACAAGAAAACATTCATAAAAACAGAAAGACAAGTTGTGATAGAAATAAAAGGTTGTTTTCTTAATACAAAGAAAGAAGAATTTGAAGATGTCAAAAATACTCCGTCCTATCTAAATTACCATGGTAAGGAAATGAGTCCTGTAAACTGTATGAGCAGAATGAGTTTTATAACTGTTTGGACCATTAAAAGAAAAATGCTCCATTTTAATAAGGCTACTTGCAATCTTGTGACCTACATAAATAGATCAAAAAGAATACCTGTGGAAGTCTGCACTCTGTTGGTGATATATGTAAAAATATGTATTTATCTATATGGTATCTTATCCTGGAGCCCAGTGTACAGAGGTAAGAAAATTGCAAAAAGTTTACCCTCCATGAAAATTTGGAGAGACTGTTAGGGAGGTATGTATACCACTAGCCCTTCATGTATGACAAATTAATTGGTAGCGATATATGGTATCACAGCAGCAGAGATTTTTTTCTAAAAATCACAACAGTAGGAAAAACTGTCACAGAAAGAAAAATGCAAGGAGACAGTGTTCTGTATTTCCTGTCAGGAACAGAGCTTTTAAAAACAAGTCTCTAATGGGTAAGGAAAAACAAGCTAGTGATACTCTACAGAAAGAAGTTAAAGATAGGAAGTTTTGAAGCATATGCTGGCTAGCTTTTGTACTCAGATAAACCCCGAAAAAGAATCTTCATCGTCAGAAAATCAACCAGAGTGCTCTTTGCTGACCCAGCTATCATACACTAAAGGAATCAAAAGCAGAAGGCACTGTGACAGTCAATCAGGTAAGATCTCTAATGAAGGATGGTGCTTGAATTGCTTACTGTGATTGACCAAATTGTTTCCTAAATAGCATAATATATAATGGAAGATGCTGCAAAGAGAAACCTAGGGTTGTTCTGCTAAGGTTTTAGAGGAATAATGTCAACATCAACATGAGCAGAGACAGCAATTAAACAGCAAGCATTAATAACCACAACCAAGACACTGAAAAGCATGTGGGAGATACCAAGTACATAGTTGGACTGAGAGATTCTGTATCGGACAAATTACACAACAAAGAGCAGACATCAATTTAAGGAGCTTGTTTCTCAGGCATTATAGATTGCGGAAAAAACCAGAATGTGTTTTGAATTGAGCAGGAATATAAATAGTATGACGTGGTATATTTCCTCTTTGTTGAGAGAAAAGGCCATCATCCATTCAGTCAAGGACTACGGAAATTATCAGCAGTATTATGTGCAGAAGTTCAATCTAACTTAACTATAAGTAAAGCCTACAGGAGGACTCTTGACTTTACGCTTATCAATATATGTAAGTGGAAATATTGTAATTTTAACTTCTGTCTTGCACACTTTGTATCACAATGAATGCTCTTTTTGGCAGCTAGTTACAGCTTGGAGAAAAGATTACAATTTTCAGGCAGCACCGCTATCTCCTGAGAATTCTAGAGAACATCTGTTCTTAATTCATATAATAAGCTAGAAGAAAGAGGGCAACTGAACAGCAGACAAACTGTTCTTACAAGTTACTTAAGTAGACGGTATTGAGTAATTTTTGGCTCCTTTCCCCACATCAAAGAATGTAATGCTTCACATTACTGCCAAAGTATAGAGATTACTACTACAAAGTAAGACTTCCACAAAGATAAAGCTGAAAAGGGAAGATGCAATATAAAAGAAACAATTGTAGAACCTGGACACAGATGAAAGAATGAAAAAGTGCTTTTTTGCTACCTTTCCTTAAATAAGTATGTTACTGATTGCAGATGCCTGGTGATTTCAGATGTATACAAAGTAGTTCAGAAATGAAAATTACTTGAACAGCCTATTATGAATGAAAACAGGTGCCACAAACCCACACATCTCATTACCTCCCCTGCTGCTGTGGTTGCTGCTGTGGTTGAAGAATATCCAGCAGAAGCTGCTTCACTTCACTAGGGGACATCTGGTATAAGTCCTTGGCTGGCATATCCCCAGCACGGATTTTCAATTCATACTTCATAGCATGGATAATCCATCTGAAGTAAAGGGAGGAATACATTTATTAATTAAATACTAAGTTTCCAAAGATGAAAAATTAGTCTGATAAAATAGCTCATAAGAATTGCACATGATCTTGCTATTTGGCTATCAGGACATGTATAAAATATCAAACAAATACTCTACTACTCTTACTGTATTGTAGAATTTACTGAGATTTTGTGTTTGTTTGCAATATGTTACAAACTGAAAAAGGTAATGCATAGATTTTAAGAAATGAGTTGTGAAGCATGCTTTTCGTAGGGAAGATATATTTGACCACATATTCCCCTACGTGCCATGTTCATTAAGACATTTACCTGCCTTTTGATGTTAAAATTCCTACTCAAAATTATGCTCTGACAGTATATGCATTTTGCTCATGAGTTTTAAAAAAACCATAAATTACATTTTAAAAGATTTTAGGGCTTATTTATAGTTTTAGCCTTTGAAATTCCTTTTTGCAGTCTATCACACCTTTCTTTTGCTACTCCCTTTTGAAAAGATTTGATTAAATAAAAATATGGCAACAGTGAAGATTTTTTCAGCCTTAGGTATCAGAGAGGCAGAACTTTGCAAATTATTGAAGGAAAATGCTGAGTTTTACTCTGCACATTATATAAAAACAGTGTTACAGCCTCCAATATAATATCAAAGATGAAATAATGTTCATGATTATGAAGCAAGATAACAGCGTGGAGCTCAGTCTCTTACCATCTACATTGCTTCAGTTCAAGTAGGTATTACTATCAAACAGGAGAAGAAACTTAAGTAGTTTTTCTTCAACACCTGATCAAGTCTGAGTTACATCAAAGAGCCTTATTTTATTTATCAGAAAATGCAGAGTATTCCTAGGAGAGCTGTCATCAGTATAGCCTCATTCCACAGGCATTTAATTATTTAGCCTACAAGGTACACAATTTTTTTGTTTATGTAAGTCAAGTCACAATCTTTTCTGAAGGATTTTTAGTAACTACACACAATTCTGAGATGTCAGGCCAACTGATTCAATGTTGCTTTAAATTTGAGGTTTCTAGGACCATTCATTGAAGGTGCAAGATACAAGAGAATATGAGGCAACATGGACATATTACATTATCCAGAACACACTACTTTGGTTTATTTTAGCAGGTCCTTCTCTTGTTACTAAGATTAATAAACACAACTGGCTTAGGAATCAGTTCTTTTTTCACTGATGACTCAAATGTATCCATGTAGAAGTCATTCACTGGTATTTTTTCTTTGCAGTGGCCTACAAAACATAGCAAAGTCAAGAGTGGACCTCCTACCGAACTCTTCACTGATAAGAGGTGGGTAGAAGTCAGTTGGTTGGAAGTTTTTACAGTAATAGGGCTGTCAGGAACTTGATCTATTTCAACATGAAACCCTGAAAACAAATCAATAACAAGACACTAAATCAAATCATTATCAAACTGGAATGGTGTTTCTGCGAGAAGGTTAATTTTGCTCACTGGAGTGGGTGATAACACCGAAATAAAGG
Source organism: Calonectris borealis (assembly GCF_964195595.1). Taxonomy (NCBI): domain Eukaryota; kingdom Metazoa; phylum Chordata; class Aves; order Procellariiformes; family Procellariidae; genus Calonectris; species Calonectris borealis. The sequence continues at coordinate 8,645,010 of NC_134323.1, forward strand.
AAATTGAATCTCTAGCATTAACCTTGGGAGAAAGGAAAAAAAAAAATTGCAAAAAGGATTAGCTATGAAGAAGGGTATGAGGAAGGGGAGGAAAGAGGAGTAACGTGGATCTGTAGAGGGTACAGAAAAGATATTTAAGTGCAAAAGGATAGATGTACTTGCAGTTAAATGTAATACAGGTGTTGAAAAGTTTTTGGTTTTATGATGACTGGAATGTACTGCTATAGTGGAAGCATGAATCTTGTGTGCTAGAAAAAAGACTGCTGGTATCTACCTCCAGTGCTGAAATACTATATCTTCTCTGAAAAAAATATGGAAGATGGAACGCTTAAGTTCTAATTTTAAAGCATGTTCACGAATTCTGTAAATCTCAGTCAGTAGCACGTGGTCTCTTCAAAGAAGTGCTTATTCGAATGCATCTGTCTCTTCCTAAACGTGAAAAAATAATTAATTTCTGAGGATAGCAAAGTAAATGCAGATACCATGGAATATGATGACACTCCAGCACAGACTATTTGTAGGTCACCTTACCAAAAAACTAAATAGAACAATCCAGTAGGTAAATGATGTTTTAAACTTGATTCAGGTCTGTGGTTCCTAAGCTATGTATAGCTTAGCCTAACCTATTTATTATAGAATTGGACAACTATGTAGCTGATGAACAGTCAAGAAGTGTTGTGTGTGTCTGTAATAAGGATACTATTCAGTTGGGGGGGGGGGGTGTTTTGGGGGTTTTTGAAGAACAAAGAGGCATTTTTAGCAACCTTATAGGACAAATCAGGTTTTTCTTTACCACGGCAGTTAAGTATTTTTGTGTAGAGAACTGCTCTTGAACAGTGTCTTTGTTATGCCAGATATCAGATATTCAGATTCACTGAGTATCAGAAGTATACCTTGGTGCCTCAAAATATTTTAGGAAAAGCTGTCATGGTAAATACATTTGAACTGCAGAAGGCTTTTATTACCTGAAGTCCCCATTACAGACAACTCTCTAAAAGAACAAGCGATCTTTTTAAGCAGACTATTGTGCTGAAACTCTGAAAAGAAATAGTTTTAAGTACTGTGAAACACTGTTTCAAAGGGATTTGTTGCTTATGGTTGCCAGACTTTTAAGACTGTTTTAGACAGGCTATATTATGAGCTCAGCACTTACTAGAAACTAGAGAATGCAAACGAGAAGCATACTTGGAGAAGAATTGTGTGGTTTCAGAAGGGAATCAAATTCATGCTGCATCCTTCCTAGGTTATTGCATTTATGCAGTCTCTACCCTTTACCCATTTGCCCCAAACCTACAGGACATAGGTGACTGCTCAAGCAAAGACCTTTTAAAGGCCTCATCCAGGAGCCTTAATCCTAGACTGCACTTTTCCCTCCTCCTTCCTCAAGTCCTGAAAGTCTCTGATAGTAACAGCTCTTACTGTCCTCTCTACCCATTAATTCTTCCCTCTCTGCTAGTACAGTACATACCTAGCCTCTGGCCATGTCCCTCTAACCTGCCTCATGGGCAGGCAGCAGCACACCCTGTATGCATCTACATTACCTATGGGGCACTGTAAAGGAAGAACCAGCATTTGGTTTGGTGTGATCCATTATGCTTCTAGGACTCTATGTCCACATCACATGTTTACCAGTAATGAAATTCGTGCTAGTTACCAGCCTTAAGCATGCGCAGCACACCTGTACCTAGTACATGATAAAAAGATTTCTGTAGAGATTGCCTTGCTGCCCATGCAGAGAGAGCAAACTGTGAGTAGACTTTGTGTCCCCCCTGCAACTGAGAAACTCTGGGTGGCACTGAGTGTGCTGTGTGTCTGCTGCCAGATAAGAAACTGTCTCAGGAGCACCACTAATACACTCGAGTGCATACTTTATTATTTCAGGTATGGATCTGAGGCCAGTTGCAATCTAAAACAGAACCCCTTCAACTCACTGCATTGCTAACAGAGACTCACTGTGTCTGTGCCAGAGCTATACGCAGAACATTCTGCCTGTTGGCTGCCAGCAGGACAGGGTGACCCAGAGGCAGCACACTTGCCACTGCTCATTTGCTGTACAGAATGCATCTAACCCCACTACACTGTTTTTGGTTTTAAAGCCCTAACATGATAGGGATCAAGCTTTGAAAAATCCTATAGTTCACTGTATTAGCTGTAGAAAAGCTTCAAACGGGCTATTACAAGGACTGCCCCTCCTCCACTTTACGCTGTTGACTGGCAAATTTGAGATTAGTTGTGTACCTGTTTTTGACAAGCTAATTTAAAGCAGGCTTCCTAGAAATGTAAAATTGAAGTACACAAGTTTTGCTGCGTCATCTTAATATAAACCATTTTTGCAATGTAGCAACAATCTCTGTTGAAGTATGTATGTTCCCCTGCAATACTAGCAGTAAGAACAACAATAGATACTTTACTGACCCAATCCGTATCTTAAGCATGCCACTGAAAAGTTCAGGTGAATTTGAGATGATCCAGCCAATATGTATGACAAGTTCCTGCTGAACTACGGCTTCTCTTTCATCTTGTAAATGACATTTTTCATAGATTATGTTCTTAATCACTCCTGGGGATAAGGGATTAGAAATAACTTCTTCTTCTTGGCCAAAAGCTCCAAGTGTCACCTACGATATATGGAACACAATTCAGAAGATATGGAGAGGAATAACAGCAATTCAGAAATGAAGCTTCATGAACTCTGTTTAGTTAAAATTTCACAATACAAAAATAATTTTATGTCAATGACTGATGATGGTTAATACTGTTAGTTGGATGCTATTAAAATAACAAAATTCACTAAAGACCACAGTATATACAGAATATATTTTTCCAAATGAAAATAAAAGTACAAGACCAGTGGTTTGGTTTCAAAACTGGCTGTATAATCATGACTGTACACTAGGTTTAAATAGTCTTTCATTTCTGACATTTCAGCTGTGGAGCTCACATAAAATTCAGAATTAAATTCATAGTTTTGTTTTCTTATTTCTAATAGCATCCTAAAAGTTATAGCCTTCATTTTAAGAAAATATATTGCTGGTACTGGATTTTTGTTAAAATTCTGATTTGCTTTTAATCTACTATCAGAAAAACACAGCAACACTGATTTTCCTCCTATAATAAAGATCATTATTATAAAGGGATCAATGAAGGCAAGTTAGGTTAAAAAGTTGAGAACAGGTACAAATTATGCTGCATGCACATGCAGCTTCCTCTATTGCTATGTAGTGCCAGAAGCACATACCCAAGACCTCAGTTTGGAGTAAGACAAAGACAAATCTGTCATAATAGCATTGCATATAGGTAAGTGTACACATACACATATTTTAATACAAAAATACATAATACTGAATTACTATTATTTGGAAACAGCTCTTCATGAACTTAATTAAAATTACTGTGCTGAGAGGGGGAAAAAAAAAATTTTCTCCTTAGAAAAGGAAGAAACACTGATGATTAAGCTTTGTTTGGAAAACTAAAATCCTGAAAGACTTTTTGCTTAACTGCCACCCATCTGTTGTCTTAGGCTCAATTAGAGAGAGAGTGGCTACATGTTCATTAAGTCTTAAAAAGAAGCTTTATTACTTGACTCCATCTAATTTTATTAAATAAGAGGGCATATATATAAAATCTAAGGAGCTACATAAATCATGCCTCTTGCCTTCTTACCTAGACACTGAACTGTCTTTTCAGTATTGTTCTGTCATTAAATAAAAGTAAATTTATTAGCCCATAGTATATGCAAATACTCAATATATCTTTTTTTCTCTGGATTTTTCTTTTTCAATAAGGATTTTTTAAGCTCTTGGGTACTTTTAAGAGAGGCATCAGAAGCCTTCAAAATTAAAAAGCCCATTTATTTAGTTTCTCTGTTATCATTCCTTAATACATTTCTAAGGAGTAAAGACTTACCTGCTTGCCCTGAACTAAAACATTAGTAATAGATGGTGCAAGGCTGTCCACTAGTTTACCTAAAAGACTTGCTGCGAAGCGCACAACAGACCTGAGGGCAGAAAACAGAGCAATCCCACTACATATCAAAAGCTAGTTTAATGAATTCATATACAAGTTTGAAGTCTGCCACAGCAGAGATCTCAAAACTAATTCAGTAAATACATACATTATTTATAAAGCAAAATTCGGATCAGATTTTATGTAATCTTCTATGGATTTTCATTTTTTAGTCTAGGTATAGGTTAATGGATGAAAAAATAAATTTAGTTAGAACTCATTAAACTACCAGCTCCATTCTTTTCTCAGCATCATCTTGAAAACAGACAGGTAAGAGATGCCAGCTTCTCTTTTGTGACATTTTCATCATTTTGCAAGATAAGCTTGGTAATTTTTTAGTCTATTTAAGGAAGAGTTAGAAAGATTTTGCAAGACAAAGTACAACATGTAACACCAAGGCTTTGTTTTGTTTTCCATGCTGAGGTAATATTTCACATGTGTGGCATGAGAAGAATAGACTTGTGTAAACTGCTAGGTTAAAAACTAACTGTAACTTCTAAGAAAAACATTTTTTCATATATCTAGTTGATGGTTAAAGAGATAGATACTTTTAATAATAATTTCCTGACAAAATACAAACCTAATAGACCCATATTTGAGCTTTGCTAGCACAGGCTTTTAGGCTACTAAGAATCATTTATCCACAGAGATTACGAACAAGTTGTAATATTCTATAGTGTTAGTAAAAAATTCAAACAGCTGATGTCGATCCCTGTGAAAACGGCTACACACTTCTTTCAAGAGCAAAGCATTTCAAAAATGCATTAGCTGATACTGTCAAAATGCAAATAAGCAAAAAAAAAAAGAAAAAAAAATCATGGAGCTCCATTTCAGATCTCTGGGCACTTTACCTGTTTCCCATGTACCAGTAAAGTAGTAATATGTGGGGCTATAGAAGAAGAAAATTTCTGTGCAAATGCAGCACTGTAGCGCAACACCAACCTATATGTATGTCACATGGCAATCATGGAAGAGAAATGAAAAACAGTTTACATATTTTGTTTCTAAAAAAACTTTTTATTTTTATTCTTTACAAAAAATACCACCCAGGTATTTTGGTTCTACCTTATTATTGGCAAAGGCCCATTTAACTGTATGAACAGACTGAAATGAAAAATGAAAAACAGTTTTTATATTCACAGACTCATCTGCTAGGAATAGTTACCAAGTGAGAGAACAGAATTCAGGACAGGCTCAACTCATTTCTTTGATAAAAAGAAATGAAATTTCTACTGAGCTTCAGGGCAAAGAAATTAATAAACAACATGTAAATACCAACGTACTTGCTGAAACCTTTTAAAGTTATTGTGACAAAGTCAGGCTCAAAGCAAATTATTTCGGGGCAATAAATGAACTGTGTAAGTATATCAGCTTAACTGATTTATATTTGATCACCAGCCTTGCTACAGAAAGCTATTGATAATATTTTATCATTCCCTGTAAGAAATAAGAATATTAGTATTCTTTTCTCATTATTTGAATTTAACGAGAACTGTACATCAGCAATAGCACTCATAGCAAAACCAGCTTATTACTCTTTTATAATTTAAAAGATAACAGTAAGAAAATACTACTTAATTTTTTTTAAAGTACTATAGACCAGATCTTCAGCTGCAATGAACCAATACAATTTTGTCAGTAAAGCTGTCCTTTTTCTTTCCCCCTTTAAGTGTGTAAGGATCCGGCTTTACTCTCTATAAACACATTAGGAAAAAAAAAATTGGTGTAAAACAAAAGGAACATGATATATGTATACAAACCAGAGCTTTTTGCTGCCAGCTCGTCTATAGATTCTTTCAATATGCTCAGCAACAGTACCTAAATGCATTTAAAAAAAAAAAAAAAAACCAACAAAACAAAACCACAAACAAAACACAAACAAAAAATTTGCACAGGTTTTCATTTAATAGTAATAAAGTAAATTTTATGAGACCAGTTAATTCTGAATCAGTTTTAGTAAAGCACTTACCTATTGTGCTCAACATCTAAAATTTAGATGCAATCATGTCCCCTATCATCCAGTTGTATGTTGTTATGCAAGAAGCCAAACCAGATTTCAGCTAAATTTGCTGCGCATGCTATAAAGAGACTTATGGTATCACCTATTGTTGCAATATATTGGGGAAAATTAATCTACATACAGATTTGGCCTATAAAGGTACATCCCCATGATAACCTACATCCTCAAACTGCAGATTATGTTTTGGATACAGGATGTAGATACTCTCTCCACTGTCTTGCTTCTTTGTTGAGCTAAAACCTACAGGAAGCAACAGGGAAGTCTGCTTGACAGTGTAGTTCACTGAAGTGATGGTAGGTTTGGACAAAGTCTGTAATAGCTGATATCCAAGACACGAGATGTATGTGGACATTAGATCACCTCGTTAATCACCTGAGACATGAGACTTTCGTTTTACAGGAAGTTGGGAGAGTGTGAAAGAGAGGATCTTTCACTGCTTTGTGGCTCTGCCCTGAACAACCACAATAAGGTGCCCACAAAGATACCCAAGTGACTGTGTGAGCTAGCTTTGGTAATTAGGTGCATTACAGCACAACTCTAGTGAAGCTAATTATCACTGTTGCAAAGTACAACAGGGGATATTGGACAGATATATAAGATATATTACTGATTTACTACTCTCCCTCTCCAAGCCGATTTTCTGTGTGCCAAAACCAAAGAGAACATTTTGTGAAGTTTTATGTGTTAAACTAGCATCGTGCTGTACAGGCATGACCTAAAAAAGAGAGGGCAGGAAATGGGAAGAGCATTGCTTCTAAGTCAAAGTAGCTAGTCCAGGATTCAGAGAATTACTTTAATCAGAACAACAGATACCATTCTTTTGTCAGCCCATAGTTGATCACAGTGCATCAACTTGCTATACTGACCTCTCTTCAACTGTGCAGGGGTCAAGTGGGGACCATTATGTTAAAGGTAAAAATGGTGACAAACATTCCATTACTTAGACTTCATTTAGCTTCTAGATTTTAAATTCTCAGATGGAATGCCAGCGTTTTTCATGCCAGGCACTTATTGGTGAACAGTAAGTTCATCTATAACAACAACAGTAGCAGAAGTTGACTCACAAAATCATAGCCTGTGCCTGTCAGCTGGAACACCCAAGGTTCTTCAGCTTTTATTTTTAGATTTATGTTTTATTGATTGTGTGATTATTTAATGTCAGTCTCAGTAATCTCCAGTTGTAGGAGGACAGGAACTTTTAGTCAGTGACTCAGACGGTTTAATGCAAGGTGCATATTAAAAAGGTTATCATCATCTACTATTTCATATGGGATGGCACAAAAAGGTCTATACAAGTTAGCACTGAACAGTCAGAGGCACAACAGTACTTCTTTGACTTAAATGGTTTCAAGAGGGTTTTTAAGTTCCTTATCATGATCTAATGGTCAAAAGTGGCTATGCTGGTTGCTCACAGAGGTTAGGAAGTCTGCCTCAAGTTGTTTCAAGAGCAAAGAAGGACACAACCTACAAAGGACTAAAGAAAGCTACTGAGGCTCTCAAAGCCTGACAAGAGTACAGGTAAAAGTGGCAAAAAAGCCTGCTTCAGAGGCTACACATGCCTAAAGCTCACATTCCAACTATGACTTTGGATTCACATTGTATTTCAACAATGCATTGTATACCAGCCAATGAACTTTATTCCACTTTACATTGTTTTCCATTACATTTTTAATATAGCAACATGGATATAATGTATATTTATGTCAAAATGACAACTCTTCATCACAAGAACCAGCTGTCCTATATCAAAATAATGAAGCAGGGCTCGATAACATGAGGTGGTAAGTTATACTGCTTGATGAATAACTAAGAGAATATTATTTGATCTTAACATTCCTCTTCTTCTGAGGAGTATTCATATATACAAAGGCAGCAAATAAGCAGTCTTTACAAAAAAAAAAAAAAAACACAACACCAAACCTTGCAGCACAAAAGCCACAGGCCTTAGTAGCCTCTTTGAATTATTTTACATGAAACATGAATTTAAATCCTGTGCTGTAATATAAAGCCATAACACAAAATTAGAGTACGATTCACACATATATTGAATTAGTCTAATTACATAAAGGTAAAATAAAAATTCAGTATAAAGCTTCACATATTTCAGACTAAATGTTACAGACACACAAACTTGTCTCTAGTTTCAGTTTTCTATACAAGGTCAAATCCCCTATTTTTTATATCTATGTGTTCAAAATTACAACCAGATACAGCACCTGCCTACAAACAATCTAAAAGAGTTCATATATTTAGCAGCTCATTCCCCACCACTATGAATTTGCATGTCCCATTTAATGCAGAAATTGCTTTAAATGGCAAAGAAAATAGCTACACAACTGCTTGCATGCATGGCCATTATTCATGTTCATTACAACTAAACATACAGCTGCTTCCTGAGATACTCAGAATAGTAAAATGAAAGAAGCTCCTACCTTCCTTGGTGATAAAATTGGGTCCTTCCCTTTTGAGCAATATACTCAAGAGTAATGCTTGACTTGCTAGGCAATTGCAGTCCTTAAAGAAAATAGCAACAACATAACCACAAACAGCCTTCAGATTTTCAGTGAAACAAAACCGAAAGAGCTATTAAAAATTTGAAGTGAAACCAAAGGGCCTTATTTTTTAATTAAAACCAAAGTCTACAAATTTCATTTTTAAGGGGACTTCACAACTATTTCAGACCCTATGTATATTGTATCCTTGTCACTGCTGCTTGCAGACGCCTCTCCATGGTTCAAATTAAGTTGTAATAATTTGGCCTCAGAAATGTTTCCTGATTTTCTGTTCTTGGGTCCTGTCATTTACAGCAGAAACACTTGTAATGACGTAGGAAACCAAACAGGATACTTTTTGTGTTCCTGTTGAACACTGGATCTAGAAACAGTCACTGGTAGTTTTCTTCTAGATACAGAAAAACACCAAATTGGAACTTTCCCTTGGTATCATTAAGAAGTTACCAGTCTATCAGAGTGAATACCAACTGTTGAAGTCTTTTGAATTCTAGTCTAGCAATAAAATATCTATTCATAAGACATGACGAATGGATCCCCTTTTAGATGGTCATTTATTACCAGAAGAAGATTTGGGTAGCTGGGAGAAATGGAAGCCAGCAGTTACAGCATGAAGGGCCAGAAAGTTCTGTGACATTAAAGATAAAGGACTGTCAAGAGAAGATTCCCCAAGTATGAAGAGGAACATCAGACATTTTATGTTACTAACTATATTATTAACATTGAACCATGACGCTAATCATGTTGATCTAAGTAGGCTGCTGTTAAAAAGAATACCAGAATTTCTCATTTCATGAGAATGAAGTTACACTGTATTTCTATCAAGTTTTCTTACATTAAGTTTCTGCAGGACCTCATACGTTGACTTGTTTTTCCAGTCATTAATATTTACATCTGGTTGCTGCTCAAGTTCAGAAGCATTTGGAGTACTAGATTGTCTCTTGACTTTTGAATGTTTTGGAAGATCCAACTCCTCCAAACTCTTAAATACAGGAGCCCTGAAAAATAATATTTCATTTCTTCATAGTTCAGAAAATATTTTAATTATCAAATACATCACCATTATTATTTACACATAGCCTTACTCTTCTGTTTCAGTGATTCTTAGGAAGTCAAGTTGATCAACAACTGCTCCAGATATTAATGTCTGAAATGAAAAATTGAAAAAATTAAAAAAGATGCAGAAATAACTATATAGTTGTCTTTTGATCTCAATATGTTGCCGGTGGTTTCCATTGAGAAAGTAGTTTCTTTATCTACAGTTCCAAATATCTTTACACTTTCAGAGTATTTTTCCTCTTTCTTAAGATCTAGCTTAAGACAGTGGAAGTCTCTCAGGGCTGCTGTCTCTTTTTTGCTGGCGTTCTGCTGTTCTTTCCCCTGCAATGTACAGCTTAGTCAAGCAATGACCAGCCTCCCTCCCCAAAACAGGTCTGATGAAAACACCCCAGAGAAGGATTTGCATTCCTCAGAGTCCTGCACGATACCCGTGTTCTGGATCATAATGCTTAGTGCTTCAGGGATTGCTGAAGGATGGGTAGTTTTCCTGTCAGTCTCAGTGATGTTACGGGAAAACGCAATGTAATAGCATTTCCTACTCTGTAGGAATGCGTACTCTTCAATCCAAGCATGCCTGCCCTAAGTCTGCACATCAAATGCAGCTTACAAATACTTCTGTCGCAGAATATTAAGTACCTGAAATTCAATGTTGCATTTATCTGATGTAGTCATTACAATTCATTCACTCCAAATTTATATGAATTTCCTATTTATATACTTCCAGAGGAAACATACTGTACTACAGCACTTTTAAGACTGCTTTTTAAGACTGCTTTTTGATGGTTCTCATTAGCTAGATAAAATTGAAAATGTATTGTGAACTTTTAAATTCCATTTTCATTGTACACAAGTTGCAGTAAAATATTGATCTGTTGCACTGTGGGATGATTGAATGTAAAAAAAATATGCTTTGCTTTTCTTGCTAGTGGCATTCATTCTTTGACTTGCATATCTGCTTGAACACGTGACGACAATGGAAACAGACAGTAAAGATGAAAACCGGAAAAAAGCTACAAGTCTTCTAAGCATAGACATCTTTAAATGAAATTACATTTTGTATATTTTACAAGAAAAGAGCATTCACCCAATTAGAGATATACATTCTATCTCTAGGCACGTTTACACATATGCATCTAAATGAAGCAGCTGAATACAATTCACGAAGATTGTTGGAATAGATGAATTATTTAAGAAAACACCACGAATTAGACATGTCCCTTGTTCTTGTCCCAAATCCTCCCCCATAATGAAACAAGGCTGTTTCCAAAATGTGACAACTGTGCAGTATTGACAGATTATAGTTAAACTGGTGGAGAAAGCACACCATATTCCACCAGTAAATGCACTGATCACCAATATCTACCATTCGTTTATAAAAACGGTAAAAGAAAGATGTAAAGGCTTTGGAAAGCTGCAAAAGAGAAAGGGATGTTAAGAATAAATAAGAAATGCAAGACAATCTCTATTTAACCCAAACCTGTTTTTATATCCCTAGCTTACTGCCATAACAGGAATTAAATCTTATAATAACTAATATGCTGCAACATAATTAAACATGTTGTACTGACATAGGGGAAGTTAGCACATTGTATTTATGGATGCGGTAAGAATTTCTCTCTGGAAAAAGTATAAGGCATTTTTATGGGGCTTTTTAATAGGTTTCATTCAGTCTACAGGGGGATTGAGCAAGTATGTAACTGTATTTAATGAAGTTGTGTTAGGGCCTTGTTACACGAATGATTCTCTCCATGGCAGATCCATTGGAAGTGATTTCTGCACATGATTCGACCCACTCTGTTGATCTACAAAAATTACCAGCTTTTCACCCCTGCGATATTAACTCTTATTAACCAAATCTGGTTTTGCTTTGCTTTCACACCTGATCATTCTATAGTTTTGGGTTACAGCGTGGTTAGTCACAAATTCATCAGCAGAACTGAAGCAGGGGCAATGACCAACGACAAACTTGGGAGGGCAGAAATCGCCTGTGCTGGACCTGTCATTAATAATTCAAGTAACTGCAGCCTTAATCTGGCACCAGAAGACAGCCTGAGCCAGGCTAACAGCAATCCTCCCCTCCTCTGTCACTCCTGCCTGTGTTGGCTCCGGTGCATGCCTGACTGACAGAGAACAGGGAGTATGACTACCGCTTGGCAGAGGCAGGGATCAGATCACTTAACCACATCTTAACTATCTTCAGTGGTAAATCAGGTCTGTAGGTAAAAACAAAAGTAGTAAGAATACATGTACCAATACTAGGAGGTAAGAACACAGCATTCAGGAAAAACATCATACCTGTACTCTGTCAACATGAACTTTCACTCCTCCAACAATTCCCTTTCTAAAGGCTGCCAACATATCTAATATTGGATTGAATCTGCTCCCTCTGAAATTTGAAACAGAACTCCATTAATCTTGCAATTAGGTAAATACCACACTGCAAATGATGCTTTTATGTCTCTCTACCTTATATTGTCTTCACGGATAAGTACAACAAACAGTGGACGACCATGCATTTTCCAATTCTGCTTAATGAACTGCAGTGCATTCTAGGTAAGAAATAATACATTAGTCACAAAAAAAAACCCCACACAAGCACAACGTACCAGAATGCATAGTACAAGGTATTAGAAGAGCTATCTTAAAATAACAGCATTGAAAAACCCAACAGATTAAAAAAAAAAACTTAGCTAATAAACCACTAACAGATTTCTTCAACGAATATAAGCTGCTTTCAAGCACTGCTATTTCACAACTTCTCTGAAAATACTCCTAGGATATACATTGATTACAGACTAAACCACTAGACAGAGTGCGGTGTACTGAGCTACATATAATGACCTAGTAAGCATGCATGGGAAGCCAGGGCTTGAATCATAGCCCTTAGCATGGAATTACCAGGGCCACCTTCTATGCACTGCAAGTAGCTGCTCAAGCACAGGGGACTTGACAGGTAAGCTTTGCACTGCTGCCTGCCTTAAAGTTAGGGAAGGAAGGCAATTTTTAATATTTGTGCAAAGTCGAGTAATATTTCCTCCAGGTGAGGCTTTCATATTTCCCTAAAACAGACCAGTTTTGTTCCTCTTTTCAGCCAAGAGCATTTGTTTTCCCAAAGAAACAAATGATAATTTGCTTGCTGCACTACAGCATTCCCAATCACTTTTGAGTGAGTTTTTTTATCAGAGATACTCACTAGAACTCATACTGGGCTGATAGGATATTCACCTTAATACACTTTCCAGCATAAACGGCAAGTTTATTTTTATATTAGAAGAATACACTATACAGTGTGCCCCTTTCAGTCTTCTATTTTATCAAACTCCCCAGTTTAGTCTTCTACAGACTCTATTTTTGTCAGTTTCTCAAAGGAAAAGTTACAGATAAATACCTTAATGTCATCAATCAACATCATAACATCCTGAGACATGTAGAAATCACTTAGATCAAAAATGATTGAGTAGCAAACTACAGTCTTTCCTAGTATTCGATAAATCTGTTGAGAGAGAAAGCTTCCATTAATCTTTTCTTGAAAATATCTGAAACACTGAAGTAGCTGAAAAGGAAAAAAGGTATTTTGAAACTTACCAAAGTAATAATCAACATAGAACACTTGAATTAAAAAAACTATTTAAGATAAAGCCTACATATCTAATTTTAGGTACTCTGTTTTTTTATTAGGTGTGCAAATCTAAATCCTATTGCAGTTCAAGCAGTTCACCACTCAGCCTGTTTTGGTCAAGTATTACTGTAATTGGATGTCTAGGAAACATATGACAGTTTAATAGTAAGACAGAGCATGCACATTCATAATAGCAAGATACATTACAAGGACTTTAAAATAAGATATATGCATAAAATAAAATTACATTTCAATTCTGTTTAAAATCATTCAGAGACTAATTCAGTGTTTATCCGAAACATGCATCAATAACAATACTATAAAAATTTCTTGCAACAACCTTTGATGTTCCAAGGCATCCTATAGGCCTGTCCGGTCTTCCAGATAATCCCAATTTGTCATTGACTCCCAAATGAAAGTAAGCCTGTGAGAAAGAATCATGAAAACTGAGGGAACCTAGATATAAGCCTTTCTTACGCTCCTACTGGGTCTCAGATAGAAAGTTGTGTGCATTCTGCTTTAATTAGAAAACAAGATTCATAAGATGTGGGCATTATTTCTATTGGGTTTTTTCCCTGTTTTTTTTTTAAACATACATCTATGTAACAACAATCAATAAAGTGGGAGAACACTAGATTTGGTAAATGTACAGTTCAAAGACCAAATTTAATTCTTTTGATAACAACAGGTATCTTTAGAGCAAAGAGAAATCAACTATGTAATTGAAGCAATCAGTTATCCTCACAAACTCATGAAGCCTGAAATATGTTGCTATGTTCTCTATTTTTGGATTTACTTTTTTCTGTGTCCTACAGGCTTCTGATACAGATAATGGCACCAACCATGTGACCGTGATTTCAGAGGGAAAGACTCACATAGTGATTTGTTCCACAGCCGGAACTTCAGGATTGATAAACTAAATACGTTCATTATACTTCCCCCAGACATTCAGAATCCATCACTCTTGTTTGAGAGATTTGTATAATTCAAAGTTAGACAAAAGTTTTATATACCTGATCAACAATCAAACTTCAGGTGGTGAAGTATAAAATGTATCAAGTGCACATCCGTGATTCAGGATCAGCTTATTTGTTTGACAGTTTCCTGCAGCTTGTTAAGGGTTGTTTATATACAGTGGGACTATTTTCAAGGTTTTTTCAGAGGAAGGGTCCAGGTGTATCAGAGATAGAGGTAAATAGGCACCCAGAAATCATATAGATTTTTATTAGGACTTTTGACAAGTTCACCTACAATTGCTTATCAATGCATTTATCATTCAGAGCAGCATTTGTCATAGTCTCTTATATTTAAATGTATTTCCAGGAAAGCAGCAGTGGATAGCTTGGAGCACATATTCAATGCAGCCAAAGTGCTATATATAAAGTACTAAGAATGACTGAACAAAAAAGAGGCCATGGTAGTGCTAAGAGAATGCTGAAATGGACCTCTATGGCCTGTAGATGCCATTCATCTTTGACTGCTGGCTTCCTGTGGTGTTGACAGCTTCTTGAACAGATGCATCTAAGCTGGCATCAACAGTGAGGCTCAGTACAGATAAGGGCTAAAAGGGCCAGCCTTTTAAGTGAAAGGATGTGGTACTCTGTTAGGAGACTGCTTGCCTTTATAGGAAAAGGAAAACCTGAAGCCTTCACAGAGGATGAAGGGGATTCTGAAGACATCCTTCAGACCAGTAATTTTTGACCATAGATTTTTAAATGTGCTGAGTTAAAGGGGTAAACCAAAAAGGATTTAAACACCAAACCTCCTGGATATAGTCAACTCAAGGGACTTCTCAAAAACCAGTTACAGAATACTGTATAATGCCTATGATAGGGGCTATGCTATGAAATTATATGATGGTTTAGGCCTACTGCCCTGATCCCTTTCTTGGACTATTGCTCATTTGCTTGTTTCTCCATCAAGTTTCACTTAGTCTGCTGTGCTATTAGTAGTGTTAAATTTTCATTATTCATTCATTATTCTTTGAAAGTGGCTTGGGTAATAAGCCTAATCAGATAATATGGAACATCTGGGCTTCAGTGTTTCACTGAAAGCTCTAACTAGGCATGTATAACTGACCAGCGTCAGCATATCTTGCAACTGAATTAGAATAACACAAAAAGGTAGATAACAAGCTTAAAGAGATACAAGTCTAATAGCTTGATATAAATTCATATTGTTATAAAAGAAATGTGTAGATAGATAAATAATTTTAAATGCAGAATTCCTTACTTTCACAAGTTCTTTTTGAGCCCATATCTGAATTGGTTCCACCTGCTGGGGGGTCTGAGTTTGGATTCCATATGTGTTCAGGAAAACTTGTAGCCTGAATGAATGAAATAATGACAAATTTAATGACAGATCACAGAACAGTCTTATTTTTAACAATTATCTTGCAGCAGATACACAAGTAGCAGTATTATATTCTACACTTCCTTGAATACCTTTAGCAAATTTAAGATGTCTATTGTTCAACACTTCCTTAATGTATACATTCTTAATAAAAGTAAATACATACCGCTGACTTTCTGCTATCAGGGCCACATGTACTACCAAATCATTTTCTAAAGGGCCCTAGAAAATAATGAAAAAATATTTATTAGCATTGCTAACCAAATATTTTGTTAGATATAGCATGAAGAGCGACAATGACTATTTAAACAATTCACGAGTATGAGAGACATCACTGTCTGCATTGCTTTTTCTTACTGTGTGAACAAACTGAAAGAACATCACAGGACTAAAACTTGTAAATCTCAAAACTATGGGAAGACTATCCTATCAATAATACTTTGCAAGATGCATTTTGGAGAATTAATAATAAATAGGTTTCTGGTAATCATTTCCACTGTTTGGTTTGGTTAGGAAAAACATTTTGCTTTATACAAAAATTTAGAATTTATACAATCGATGTATTTCCTTTATGCCTGATATGACATAATGTTTTGATACACATTTTTGTAAAAAGTGAAATAACTCAGCTATTTGGGCAACCGATAATACTCACTTTAAAATAATGAACTGATGATTTCAACCCTTTACTCTGAAATATTTTGATCAGACAGCTACTCTTTACAGTTGTATGAAAGACATATTGCATTTTACAGGAGATAACAGCATTTCCTTGCATTGTTTATAACACAGATACTTCTTGTTTGAAATAAATACTAGTATTTCACATCAGGAAACTATGCAAATAAGAATGAATTCAACATGTTGGGTGAAATCATTGACTCAACTCCCTGGGTCTTGAAATGACAATTCACCTTTCTTTTCACTGGCAGCATGCATTACTAGGTAAAAAATGAGATGTCTGAGTTATTCCTTGTTCATTTCTTCTCTGGCATTCAATGACTGTAAAATCAAAAAAACTAAGAGCAGCATGCATTTTCATTCCTAAAATGCTTTTTGTTTAACTTTTATCCAGAAACTACCAGAACATAAATGACAAAAGTTAAATACATCTTCTATCAATGGATTATATAAAAATACAGCATTTTCTGTGAAGATAGATGGATAGACATATTGATTTAAGAACAAAAAGTTGAGTGACTACTTGCTTGTTCAGGCATCTGTGAGCCTTGGTATCAATTTAGATCTTACAGATTTACAGAAGAAATTCTTGATAACATTTTCCCAGAAGTCTATCAGCACTACCTTTCCGCTAAAAATTTTGGAGTTTTTGCCACATGAAGTAAGTTTGTGATCAAAGTACGTGCACAAAGAGACCAGATTAAGAAGTCAGAAGTTCAAGTGACATTAAAAGATTTTCCTCCTCAGAGTAAGTTGATCATGCTATCAATTGCATTTATACAAACAGTAAGAAAACTCAAACCAACTCTCTACCGCAATCAGTGCATTATGTTTATTAAAAAAAAAAAAAGGCAAAGACCCCCAGAAAACGAGAGAGCCCCCGCCAAGACTGTATTGATTTATAGACAGCCTGTGGTCTAACTTGTGGTCTTTAAGTTAAGGCTGAACTTAATTATTACTGTATTAATGACAAACTGAGTGGGACTGTGTAACCATAGACTGTAAGCTGTACATAAACCTGTGTATTCTGCATCTCCATTGAGGTACGTCCTTCTCCGACACCAGTACTAATGCCTCTCATACGCAGACGTACCCAATGACATGTCTCATTTACAGCAGCCAGTAAGTGGTGGTTCTGACATGGGCCATAACTAAGCAAATGCATCTGCAGCACAACTGGCACAACACAAAATCTGTGTGAAAAATAGCTAGACTTTGAAAAAGTCTTGTGGAAAAACAGAACTGTAATTGCTGTACAAGTACAGGATTACTGTAACATTAAACAGAAAGTTACTTTCATTGTCATTTAATATGTCAAGGCCTGGAGGATCACAAGTGGTGGTCTAGAAAAACACAGATCAAAATAACAGATTGTGGTGGTGCATTCACACACCCCCCTTCTCCTGGGCCGCTTGTTGATCTCAAAAATTTCCGTGAAACCTCCGCCTTGGAGTACCGAGTCTGGCGGTTGAGCACTCCTGACCGTATCAGAAACTCTGCATAGCTGAGGCTGGGAACGTACCCCTACTGCCGGGCCCAGGCGTCATCTTATCCGAGTCGTAGCTCAACTAGAACACCACTGAAACCTTGAGAATTTTTAGTAACTACCACCTGGGACTGTGGCCAGGATGGAAATTTACAGATGGCTAAAGCCAATCATCTTGCAAACGTATAAACGGCGATCCTAAGTGAGACCCTTTGAGCTCTCCTGGACCGCAGGGGTCTGTGCCCAGCATCTCCCGCTGAGCGGGATGCCTCTCAGAGCTCGCGACCTCTCAAGTCTGCGGTATTTGGAGGACTATCGCCGAAAGCTGGTGACGGGACCTGGGCTGAACCCCTTCACTCCTCGAAGCTCAACCTTCCCCTGCTGAGAAATGCTGAGACATTTTACGTGAATATTTCTTCACTGAGCTCGAGGGGAATTTTTAACAGGTATACCTTTTGTACATATTTTTTTTTTTTTTCTGTCTGTATGTATGTTGGACTAATAATAAGCATAATCTGTAATTAAGTCATGATTATAGTAGACTCTGTAACACTTATTTCGTAAATATTAAATTAGTTAATGATTAAGTGCTACTAAAGTTTGTTAATGATTAGTTGATGATTAAGTGTTGCTAAACTGTGAATGAACCCTAGACTGCTGCTAAACACATATAGTCCCTAAGATACAAACCCTTAGATGATTTTTCTTTATATGTTTCATCTGTGTAGTAAGTAGTAGAGTGAACCTTGCCATCGAATTCTGTTAGGTTGCACCTTTATAAATCTCTATTTAAATCACTTTCTGCTAATACTTTTGACGGTGATTCTTTAAGCGGCCTCTAAACCACTCATCATGACACAGATACAATACTCATGAAAAAGTATGTCACTCTTTTCAATAATGATCATGATATATAGCATTTGCTACACATTTAAAAAAAAAAAAAAGATGTGGAAAAGCATTAAACTCCTAAATATTCCACTAAATAAATCCTGTTGTTGCTAAAAGTTCCATTTTAATGTGTTCGATTTCACATTTGTCTAATAACGCAAGCTGAGGTGTTGTTCACACAACATCAATCACCGTCTCCCCAAGACACAGCAACAGACCCCCCCCCCCCAGGTTCACCCTTCTGCCTCGCAATTTCACGTTGGGTAGGGGGCAGAAGGATCTGTTTCAACTATATTCTGCATGCTGTGCAAATGATAAATATACCCCAGTGTTTTCGGAAGACCAAGATAAAAGACAGATAAGTTGTTCTTCCTCTCAAAAAAAAAAATTTTAAAAAAATCATAGTTTTTAACAAGGTTATAAACCGTTGAAGGCAGGATAAAGGGAAAAATCCCTGACTCCATTCCTGGCACGAGCAGAGAAAGCAGCTCAGTGTTAGTCTTTCGTGGCACTCTCACTGGACAGATGCTGTCACTGTATGCCTTTCTGCACACATTCCCAGGAAATCTCAGAACTCTGAAAAAAAATCCATTCATTTTGAACATGTGAGAAAGTGGGCACAATATTCAAGAACACCGATTAAAATGGTACCTACTGGGCTTTCCAAGCATATGGAGTGTATAAGGAAAACAGAAATAGCATGCAACAGCAGAAATTGTACTTAACCCAAATAATCCACCTTGCTGCTACAAAACTACAACTGAATTGTTACAAAACACATCTGCGTCTGGAAGCATCTAAATACTGCTGAATGGTTTATGGTCAAATGCTACTAACACACCAGACTTTTTAAATGAAATACAATATGGACACACATGTGCCTTAAATCCTAAAATAACATTAAACAATTTTAGAATTGTGGTAACTGTGGTAGACAATTGTATTAAGAGAAACGAAAGCAAGAATATCATAACCATCACAAAACAAACTGTCCAATATGGTACATCTCTCTAAACCATCAAAATTAGACATACTCTAACCCTAAATATAATTCAGGTAGCTGAGTCTACCTCACTTAGTAAGTTTAGTTCCTTCTTTACACGTTATCTACTTCCCTGAAAATAAAAAAATAATCAGTCTATCATTTTGACTCTTCTCTTCCCAATATCATCAATAGGCATTAACCTTAATTTCCAGTAACTTAAATGAAGTCCTCACAAATGATTACTAAGTCTACAAAGCTTTTTAAAACATTAAAAGAATACAGTCATCACATGCAGTCACAGAATTTAATTAATTAATTGCAACCCTATACATATATTTCAAGTTAACCCAGAAGATAAAATAGTCTTACTTTGACAATTACTTACAAAATTTTCGTATTTTTTTGTTAAATATGAAATGTTAAATATAAGACAGCAATAAATCAGCTTTCATATGCTCCAGTAAAATACAAAACAAAACCAGAAAATCCCCACCCCACCTCATTTCTCAAATGCTATTGTGACTATACAGGCCCTCTTATACACTAAATTCTCCCAAAACAGAACGCAACAACTGGAACTGTGTTA
Organism: Calonectris borealis; assembly: GCF_964195595.1. Classification (NCBI taxonomy): domain Eukaryota; kingdom Metazoa; phylum Chordata; class Aves; order Procellariiformes; family Procellariidae; genus Calonectris; species Calonectris borealis. The sequence continues at coordinate 8,665,204 of NC_134323.1, forward strand.
TAATATAATCTCTTCTGGATATGGAGACAGTAAAAAGGGATAAAATAATAAGCTCTTCTAAGGAATCCAGTTCTAAAGAGTTATCCCCACTGAAACAAAATTCTCTGCATTATCTTCTTTCAATAAAGTAAACGGAGCATGGATGATTCTGTTTTCTTTTTAACTCATGAATGGGATTTAACCTGAAACACTACTGACCATTTAGCATTACACAGCAAATCACCAGTGGAGAGGAGAACCTCTCTGATTGCTGTTAGGCCTCATTGTGTTTTGGAACGCAGACTAAAACTAGCCAAGAGAATCCGGCTCCAGCGCCACACTGGCGTTTCCCCAAGAGGGAACATTTGGAAACCTCTTCCTGAAAGTGAAAAATAAGTGTTTTGGGGCATTAACTTAGGAGAGAAAACATTTCCTTTTAACTATAAACAGACGAAATTAGTATTTTACTATTAGCAGCCATTAAATTTTTACTATACTGCTCATTTGATTCCACAGTTTTCTACAACAAATGAGACTGTTCTCTTTTATCAGATTTTCTAGGTTGAGTGATGCATTCACAGCTGTAATTATATAGTTATATACAGTTATAGATATAGTTTTCATAGCAATTTTGCCTCTGTAGGTCTATATTACCTTATTTTCCTTTAACAATTCTAGAATATTCTTCACTGGTGCTTCAAAACTATAAAACTAAGGTTGGAATATTTTAAATACTTTCCATTGCTTGATTAAATCTACATAATTATGTGGGCATCAGACATATTTTTGTAGTGGCACCAAAGTCACAAATAAACTAAATTAATCACGTTTTTCAATGGTAAGTGTTTATAGAGATTATAGTCAATGCAATCAAAATATGAGAATATGCCTACATGGAAAAGGCATTTCTCTAAGAAATATTTCCTCAGCACAAGGCTTCAAATAAAAATTTTAAAAAGCTTTCATTTTGGTACATCACCTTCCAAAACACTGTACCTCAACAAAATTTATATACACAGGCATCTGAAATTTTTACATGTCCTTGTTTATTCCTTACAGGAATGAAATTTAATAAAAGTGGAAATACTTTTCTGTTCAATTTAATTAAATAGTTGTTTAGCTATATGGAAAAGAGAAGACATTGTTAAAGAGAAGAAACTACTTTTGATTTCCGAAGACATAATTAAGATGTGTTGTGTTCTCATTTTGTATTTTATTTTTAGTCATGTTCCTAGCACTTTAAAGCAAATACTAAATACTGATTTTGCATAAGTTAAGTCAATTAGATAAAATGGCATAATCAAATATTCTGACAGACTGTTTAAGCAAATTTAAAATGTGGATTTAAAAAAAGTCAAGGTCAAGACTCTCAGCTGGAACTTCAAGTTTGCTGACTTTAACTGCAAGACCTTTGCTGATGAAGCACACCTCGCTCACGTTGATACACCTATGCATCTGCCTTTCATTCTTTAACCTTCTCTTAATGATGACCAATTTGAACTAACCTCTGTATCAACAAACATTCTGCCCTGATACTAATGTAACAGTAAAACTACACAAAATACAGCAGCACCTGTTTCAGTACAAACAATCCCGATGAAATTCCACAACCGCCCGGTTAGCATTGCGGGGACACTAACCGTTCTGGTCACAATTTCTACACTGCTGCTCAGGGCTACAATGACAAAGGCCTGATGCCACAGTCGCCTAGAATTCCCACTAATGCAGAAGTGCCTCTCTTTCTTTAACCCACATGGAGAAGCACAGGCAGTATCTTGGACAGTTTTATCATTTACATATCAAAGAAAAGCATGCACAGTCATCTATAGCAAAGTACCACCACCACTGGGAAGAACAGAGGTTATAAGCAGACCTAGGCAATCCCAGAGCTTCTTTCTTTCTTCATTTACTTACCATTCCACCTATATGCCATTGAACAGCAGACAATACATCTCTGGCATACAAAAGAATATGCACAACTACAGGAATTGCTGAACATACTGATCTAAGTCAGATTTCTATAGAGATTTTTAGGTTTAAGAAAAAAAAGTAATCTTATCCTCTCTTGATTTCTAGCTTTCAAATACATCAGTCTTGTTCATCAGAACACACTCAAGGATCACCCTGGGAAGGGCTTCTCTTTCTCTTATCCTGACAACAACAAAAACATTACTGATCCCAAATATGGAAAATTTCTGTCAAAGTTTTAGCAAATTTAAGCAGCTAAAGACAGCCTTTACAGGGAAACATTAACAAGCATCAGCTCCACCAAGTTGTCTGAGAAGAGCACAACTGCTCTTTCAAATAACTCCAGCATAGACAACTGTTGAGCACTGAGCACAAGGATTGTATAAGTCCTTGAGAATGACAAACCATCTAGTCTGATCTCCCTTTTAACAGTGACAAAGCTTTTTCTTTTGCATCATTTGCAGATACAGCAAAATATCAAAATGTAGCTGTGTAAGTTATTTTCAATTCTTTCAACACTGTTGAGCTTTTAGAGTTCCTATTATATTGCTGAATTTTACCGGATAACTGCATTTTACTAAGTAAGTTCTTTATTGACCCACAAAGTGACCACCAAGGAGTAAGTTATGAGAAAATAAATTATTATTACATTATTTATTATCTCTTTTGGGAAGCTCTCAGGGCAGAGGCTATTTCTCGCTGAAGATCTGGAAATTCCCTATCGGATAACGCATACCCCAAAAAATAGTAAAAATGCTTTTCTACTAAAATACTTCCTGATGAGTCACACAGTGTCTTTAGAACAAACCATCATCTTTGTCAAAGTGTTCATCTGTGGCATATTAAAAGTTATTGGTTTAAAGAATCAAAGGGGGGAAAAAAAAAAAATCGATGGGCTGCGTGCAACATTGACTCGATATAGGCTTCTTCTAATGGCACTCCTAAAAGGGCAGGCGATATCGGCAGCTCACAATTTCTGTGGCATTCATAATGCCATGATGTAAGAAAAAACAAAGAAACTGGGAACAAATGAAGTCACTGAGCTTTCATTATCTCATATTAACATGGCAGAAGTGCTGCACTGTGAATAAAGAAAGTCTCATTATGAATGAGTCAACACCCAGGCACTTCGATTACCTTGGTAACAGGAAATAGTAGGAAACGGAGGTTTTAAGCAACATTTGGTCAGAACAAGAAAAACATTGTTCACTTCTGATCTTGGAATAAATCTTAAGATAAATGCTTCATATTTTATGCTTCAATAACAAATTCACAATGCTGAACAAGGAACTTTCCAAATATATATTCCTTATACCAAGAAATAAAAAGGCTGAAAAACATCTCTTAGCTACATTTCCATACATACAGTTCTTACCTCTTTAATAAAAGAAAACCCTACATATAGGCCATGTTTCTGTTTTGTTATCCTATCTACTGCAGATTTGAATTACAATGTTTCAAGCATTCCCCATCCCTGGGCACTCATTCCTGCTGTGCATTTAAGCCAAATACAGGAGAGCACGTGTATACCATGCACACCAAAAAAGAACCTCATCCTCGTAGCTCTTAGGAGCTCTAAATAATATTAATACATACAAAAAAATATTAATACATTGAAATGGTAATTAATTTGAAGGAATAAAAAAATGCAAGCTCATTCTTGCCTTCCTGACATATCTTAAAATTCAAAGAAACATACCTATCTATTAGCAGCTATTTAAACTTAAATTTTATGTATCATTTTGATTGCACCACTTAATTTGAAAGCAAACGTGCACCACTTCCCCAAAACTGCAGATGTTGTAATCTTCCTTTTAAAAGCAATCCTCCATCAACTAAGAAAACGTACATACATTTAGTATTTTCCTAGCACTTTAATTGTAATATTAGAAGACCGTATATAATATGTAGATGACAATTTTTCAGTAAAAATATTTTAATGCTAAGCTTATGCTTACCTGATTTGAAAATCTCATGCTAACATTCCGCTGATCTTGTGGAGGTACATAACGTCCAATAGGGTCAATATCTTTAGGACTTACTAATTTGTCAGCTGAAAGTAAACGATAATAAAAATACAGAATCACTTGAGTACTTGCTGCAGCTTTTGTGGAGGAGGCATGCAAATGTATTTTATGTAGTCAGTTCTGCTACTATAATCTTTTAGATCAATGATTTACAGATCAAAAGGACATTCTGCAAAATTATATTAATTTTAAAACTAATGACTCAAGCATCGTTCTTGCTACAGCTAATTGTAATACTGTAGTATATAAAACCAATCCTTTATTTTTTCACAGAGATGTGTTAAAAGAATATATGCAGACAACAGACTCCATAACACATAAGTCACATAAAAAGCCCTCAATCCACAACTATGGAATTATTCTAGAGCTTTAACTAGAAACTCAATGGTTACCAGCAAAAATTGTTTAGCTTTGAAGAAAAGCAGACAGCTTCTATCTCAAGGTAATCACACACCTATAATCCTGAAAGGGACAAGGGATATCAAAGGTGTCTCTCAATGCGATATCTCAAGAAGAAATTGTAAAAAAACCCAATTAAATATATTTGAAACCTAGTGATTTCTACATGGAGTTTTTTACATGAGAAAAAAAAAAACCCAAACTTAAAATTCCATTATTTTAACCTTCTCCTGAAAAAAAATTAAGTACTCCAATAAAAACGTACTATTAAAAAGTTTCAACAAATGCCTTGAATAAAGGTTCGCAATCTACTGTGAGCTATTATGCCCTTCAAGTAAGCATTCTCCTATCAATACCTCATTTTGATATGAAACTGTCCAATCTTTATTTAATTTCTGCTACAGAGGAGGTCACAGTGCATTTTCATTTCTCCTATATATGTCAATAATTTTGCACGTATTCTTAAAAGGCTCCACACTAGGAAATCGGCTATTAATCTAGAAGAGAAATAACTCATGACTCCATTAGCTTAATTCAGCTTCAACAGAAAACCAACGCTGTCTTGATAAGAAAAGTGTTTCCGAATTCTGCACTGTGTAGTAAATTAAGACAGCAGTTTATAAACTCAAAATATGTCCTGGCTCAAGCTTAACAGTGTTAGGGAAGACCAGAGCACAGAATAGATGGTGCAGTGGAAAGAAAACGCATGGGCAGACGCTGAAGGACACTGGCTGGGCAGTTCACCAAGTAAGCCATGAAGGAGCCTGCTGCTGCTAGGAACGATGCCAGCAACTGCCAGCCGGTAGGTACTGTGACCGTCTCCTGTCCGCAGCCTTCTGTTGAGAGAAAGCAGCTTGACTCCTGCCAGGAAAGGACCCTGTTCCTCTGCTCTGCACTACTCCCGCAGAGTCACGATCCATGTACAGGTGGTTATGTTAAAAAAAAAAAAAATAGCTAAGCTACATTATGAAAAATTACCATGGACAATTTATAAATATACTGACACGAGTTACCAAAATACATTTTAAGGAAAACAGTCATCTAAGCTCCAGTCCACACCGTCAGACTTCTAATGCTGGCTAAAGGCATGGAAGTTACTTAAATTATTTGCAGTACTATTGATGCTATAAAATTGATTCACCAGTGATTGCAAGATCAATGGACTCTGCCTCATAGTTCTTAAAGGCAAGAGTGGTTTGCAGAATAGGTGTTGCATTTCCACATTGTTTTTACATTGATTTACACTGCTCAGTAATTAAAATATGTCGTCAAAATAACTTTGTATTTAAAACAACTATACCAATAGACTAATATAAAATTTAAGCTAACTTTCAATATTTACAATTTTAGAAAATTGTAAATTTTGAAGAATCTCAGTGGATGTTCATCACCATTATCACAAATACAAGTGTATCGGAGTCCAAATGCAGAGATTTCTTTGTTAACTCATTTACATCAGCAACAGCTGACAACATTTAATCCATTTGGTCTATACTCTAAAAAATATTTCTAAAAACTCTTAACTTAGTTCTAGGCAGCACTGAATCCACAGAACAAGATATAAAAATTCTAAGGAAAAGCACAGGAAAGATAAGAGAGCTACTAAATGAAAGACTAAACTGAGTGCATTTTCAGTTGCATAAAACAGCTGAATACCTGGCATCCCTTTCCCTTGCTTTAAAATGGGGACCCTACCATAAAGGCTTTACAAACCTCCTCAACCAGAGCAAGAAAGAAATTCTATGAAAAACTGCATCACCATCTGCAAAATGCATGATTTTCTTCATAAACAGTTTTTAAGTTGCATAAGCAGGTGGTGACTTCCAACAGCGGTAGGCAGACACTTTCATTGCCTCTGTTGTTCAGAGCCTTTATAAGCAGGATCAAAATTTTGACTCTACTACTTCAGTTTGCCCCTCTGTGGGAGGCAGCGAGATGTGTAAGAATTGACTCAGTTTCATGTTGCTGCATTTAGAAAAATTTGGACCGCAACAGGCAGACACCAGGCCCACAGACAGAAGATGGCTCTAAAAAGGTGATACTGTATGCTCGCCTACACAACATAAGCAAGGAGGCTGAGCAAATACACATTAATTGCTACCCTTGAGGCAACACAACCATTTCTGGAATGGATGATGAAATGGGAAACCAGTACCTTCCCAGAAATCGAAGTGTTTGGAGTCAGGCTTCCACTTCATTAGTAACCACCAAGAAGCAAAGTAACACACACACAGACTTTCACCAAGGCCAAGATTGTTATTCACGTAGGTTTTCAGCCAGAAAGGAACAAAATTAAACACACCAATTATAAATTAGTATAAATAAATGGGGTTCCTGATATAACAATCACCGGTGAATAGATTTAGCTTTGCGATAAAATTTCCAGAACCTATTTGCAAATACTATGAGAGAAAAGGAAAAAAAAAATTTTGAAAAAAGGGAGGAATGAAAAGTATTGAATACAGTGGAGAGAAAGTTTTAAAACAATAAAGGCAACAGTTACTAATGACAACATTTAAAACAAGATTTAGCAAATTATTAAAAAAAAAGTGTAAGAATGTTCAGCAAAGGAAAGAACTGAAACAAAATAAAAGAAAGTTACGTTACTCAAACAGCATTTAGCAAACAATAAATACAATTTATTTAACCAGTATTCTGCAGGTATAGAAATACACAAATATTAGTACAAGATGAATACTAGCAGAATTACTACAGTATTCCTGCACACGCATTTGAGGATTACTTGGCTAATACTAAGAGGTTAAAATAAAATTCTTTTCATTAAAGGTGAAATAGCCTGCATTTACTTTACAGTGTTGACTAAAAAAGGAATTATGCAAAGAATACAGTGAAACCAAACAGGTGGAGCACCAGACGGACTCTGCTCTTCCATACCTCAAGATACAACCACTGTTCTTGCCAAGTCTTGAATTTTTAAACTCCCCTTCAATCTTTCTCATTTTTACTACCAACAGCCTGTTTCCCTTTACAGTGTTCTCAGGAAAAAAGTTTTTAGAACTCAATCTACTCATTACCAGGTAAATGCTGAGCACATTAAAATAAAGTAATATATCTTTCTCCTAAAAGGAATATCAAGAAAAAAAATCTTAACTGTGAAGACTTTTCTGGCTTAACAACTGTTTTTGCATTAGCCTTTGAATCCTCTCAAGGAAGACCAAGAGTTCATTTGTGACTGAAATTCACCAGAACAACCTTTGATGGCCAATCTGTGAAATGCACTTTCAAATGCTCATCTAGTTTCTTCTATTTTAAAGGGTAGAAATAACACAGACTGAAGAAAACATTAACTTTATCTGAGACTGCAACTATTCAAAATTTAAACTTGTCTTGCTTAATGCAGTAAATAAATTGAATTAAATGCTATTATCACTTACAAACATCACTGTACAGGTGCAGCTGGTATAGTTAATCCAGAGAGTGTCACGTTAATATATTTTGTCATGAAGAAAAGGAAATAAGAGGGAAAACCAGGAAAAGAAACAGCAAAAAAGAAACCTATCATGTTTAGAAGATTTTCAGTATTCTATAAAATATGCCAGTAAGCTTCATAGTATGCAGCATAAAATTCTAACATAAAGAATAAAAAGCACTTTTTGCCTATCACGTATGTACCAAAGCAGAGGACACACACGCCACCCACAGTCCACTCAAAACTCAAGCCAATGCGTTTGTTCAGATCCAAGAAAAACATTAACAAGATAAATATCCTTTACTTCTGACAAGTCAAAACCCAACAGAATTTCCTCAGCCTCTTACCCAGGAGTTTTGCAATGATGTAAACTGCCTGTCCCCACAAGAAAAACCTTCCATCGCGTCCATTGTTACTAGGAAACCGTTTCTGACTGCCGGGGTTCTTCTTTTCCAGTTCAACAAAATCAGCTGGCACATAGTAATACTTGGGTACAACAGGACATCCTACAGAGTTTCAAAATAAGTACAGTAAGTAAATAAATCCCACTTCCTTTATTATTTGATTGTAGTCCCCTAATAAAGCTGAAGTGGATTCAAAACAGGAAAAATTATACCCTAGCAACAATTTGACTGAACAGAAAGACTGTTGTCATTCACTGTTACCTCTCAAAACCACAATCCGTGTAGGAAACCCAGGGCAATATTAAACTACTATATTTTTCAGCAAACATTTCCACAGAATTTCTTCCCAGAACACATACATTGTTTGTGTAGCACCTTACTGTGCAAAAAGAAAAAAAAAAATATTTCACCTAAAGCAAAATACAGATAACAAACCATAAGCAAAAGAAATGAGAGCTGCATCGGAGTAAAATACTTGGAGTGTTTTTCCCCCGCATTTAACACCCACTCTTTTTAAAACTAAAATCTTGGCCAAAAGTAGTCAAACATTTAATTAAATGAAAATTATTTTTTTTTGCAAGTATGCAAAAACAAGTTAAAACCAGCATTTTAATTTTGAAACATCGTGGAAAAAAGTGGCATAACTTCTTTATTGGAAGACAGCGTATCTTGTATCTAGAATTATGCCACAGGTATACTGATCATTGTAGATTAATAACCTTTTTTTCAACACTTTTTAAGTGGACAAGAGTCAGGAATTTAGAAACATAGTTACAAATGATTGACCTAATTATATGCAATACAAAAGCAAATTAATATGCTTTCTGCAAAATTAAATTTCACCTTAATATTGCTTTACTTTTGAATTTATTTGGATAAAGAACAGTGATAAACAGAATGAAGCTGCAGTGTCTGACTATTCACTTAGACAAAAAAATTACTGGTAAGAAGCTGAGAAAAAATGAAAAGTGGAAGTTATTAGAAAGAGACTATTCAAATGAGTAAGGTATCAAAACACACCCAGAAATTTTAAGACGAGACATTCGTGATGACATTCAACAAGAGGAACCACAAGATTAATTTAGTGTCCACGGAACTTCATATACCCATTAATAATCAGAAAAAAGCAGTGATCAGCAAGGTCAGAAAATTTGCTATGTAATGAAAATTTGGTATGGAAATGTTTGTATTTCTTACAGAAACTAGTTCACTTCAACAAGTATTCTAAATTTGAAGAACAAGTCAGACTAAAATATTCTGCATCTACTTGTGTAACTGTACCGCAGATGTCAAAAACAGGTGACTAAAGATGCTGAGTTTTAAAATTGGGTTGTCAGTATATTGAAGCTTGTTCTGTTCTCAGGACATTTTTTTTCCTCCCACTCAAACTTATGGTCTTTAACTGAATTTTGGATGGATGTGCCTGTAGGCCATCAATAGCCCTGTCTGCAGTTCCACCAAAATTCTGGAGTGCACAATTTAAGTAAGAGAACATTTATATTAAGATTAACATGTTGCCACTTTCACTGCTCTCAGCTAGAAACAATTTCATATCCATATACCAAATTATTTTTAAAATCTTGTGAAGTTAAGTGACAATGAATGATGCAAGTAATTCTCAACTGTATCCAGGTGGAACACTGAAGGGATCTGACTGTTGGTAGGTAATATTTTCCTGCAAAATCAAAGTGAACTTTGTAAATAATGAAGCACAGGCGAAGGAGGGGAGGAATGACTGGGTACACTGTAAATCTTACATTTATATCGGTAGCATTTTTCCAGATAACATTACTTTTATTATCACACTTTATGATGCAATGTACCTACATGAAAGAGATTATTTAGTATTAGTATTTTGCCATCAGGAAACATAGTGATATTACTACTTCTCCTTTGCTCTGACTGCAATATCCATTAATAGGAAAGTCAGTATTTTAATAATTTCGATAAATAAAAAGCTGCAGTGTTTTAGAAGAATGATTACCAGATAATACCTTCAGATGTATGTTGAAGCAAAGGATCCAGAAGATCCTGATATTCCTTTACTTGTGCAGGATTTCCTCTAAAAACTCCTAAAAATAACCAAACAATAATTGATTTAATGGAACAAATAAAACTTTTCCGTGAGCTTACCATTCATAAAAGAAGAAGAAAAAACCCCTAGTGTTTATTTTTCAATGGGCTAGTGCCTACACACTAAATAGTTCATGTAAAGTAAAAGAGTAAACTATAGATCCTCACTTACTGCTAAATCTCACAGGGATCATGAATCAGCCACTCTCTTATTAGCTTAAACTGAAATCAGTGGCAACTTACACGGGACAGTAAAGCTGTGAACTTACAGAGGCTCAGGAACTGGACACAGGCAACTAGCCCAGCTAGCTATAAATAACTTCCTTAACTGTAGCAGAATGAAGCAGCAGAGCTTGTGTGCCAGTATGGAGGCAAACAGGCTGGTTCTAAATCTTTAGGACAGAGGTGCAAACTGCTCTAGAAGCGAGTTGCCTAGAAATCCCAATAAATAAATACAAAAGGAATTTGGAGTAATAAATTGAAAAATTCCCCTCCAAAGATTTTTTAGATGGAATGTTTACATTGATAAGTTATATAGGTATTATATCATCATATTATAGAGGTTCGGAACTGCTGACACACCTTGAGATATTAAACAGAACAGTCAACTCTTTATGATGATGCTTTTGGGGAAAAATTGGTACGTTTCGGAGTAACAGTACCTTAAATGTTTTTCTAGCAGAACTTAAGTCATCCCAAAATGAATCTGATGAATATTAACATGACCAGTGTTGAGTTCATCAAAAGTTCTTACATGAAAAGATATATCAAAAATACCAAAAGCATTTCTGTTCATCAAGGAAAACGTGGATGAACTTGACAAGTCACATTGACTTTTTAAAATAGAACATTTTTTAAAATTAAAAGGGGAAAAAGTTAGACGAACACTTTTCATTGTACATCTTTCACTCATTCCTTTCCATGGTTTTCCTTTTCAATTACCATATTCTTCCACATTAGTAAAAATAGCTGTAATGTTTCCCTCTTTACCTTATCCCAGAAAACTACCATAATCCTTCACATTCAACCAGAAATGTAAAAAGCTTTAAAAAATGCTATTCAAATGTCTTATCCAAAAAATAGTCATATTGATTTATTTAGTTCAATGCTTTCCCTATGATGCACATCTACTACCCAGAAAGTCCTAAACAATTTCCTTTTGAGAAAATCCCAAAAGAAAATCAGTACTAAAGCAGCCTTTTTGTATTCTTTAGAAGAGTGAATTCTGAAAAGCAAAAATAAGACAAAAGAAAACCACAAACTCATCCACTGAGAACAAATATACCAGAACATCGTTATTAGAAAAAGTTTAGATATGTTTTTTGTTAGGCAAAATATATATATAAAAATGTCACAAAACCCTTATCTTTTATGTTATTTTAAGAATATCCAACAAATTATTCTACTGAAAAAGCTGGAGTGCAGTAGAAAGCTGAAGCTTGACTCCTGTATAGAGATTTCTTTCCTTCCATGGCTCTTCAATGCTCTGTCCAAAACCAAAGCTTGACAGGTGTTGTTCATTACATTTTCGAATATGCCCAAGTGTATACATATAGCAAATGAAATAACTTGCCAAGAGAAACAAATGCAATGAAAGTTTGCACACAAAAAAGGGTGTGTTTAAGTGACACACTGAACTATTTCAAAACACTTGAGCACAATCATGACATAAGAGCAGAATGATATTCTGACTATTTGTAATTTAGTCTTATTGACAGATGCTGTAGAGGATAAAAAGATGCATTTATGTGATAATAAAATTGCTTTTATATTAAGAATCATCTAGTGAAGATAACAGTTGGGTAATAATGATCATCATCCATGAGGAATAAAAGTCTGTTCTTAATACTACGAGAAAATGCGTAACTAATTCAGTAGTATCTACTTGCCAGAACTGTCTTAACTCTCCGTATCTTAAAAATCCTAAAAAGCTGTCATTGACAAAGAGAAAAGTTGATGAGCTAATTAGTCTTATAAAAGAAAATATAAGTAAATATATAGTAAATATATAGTTACTTGAATATGTTTTGCTAATCTTTCAAAATGGAAACGATGAAAGAAATTTTGCTGATGTGAACAAAATTGGGGGACTATGGACAATGATTTACAAGACTCTCTCCTTTCTTATTTAATGGAGCACTGTCCCACTGTTACACAGGTAACAAAATCCAGTTATCAGGAGTTACCTAGATATTCAGTAGCTTAATATACTTTGCTGAAAAGGCTTTCCTTTGTACTCTGCAAGTGTGTTGGATGGGCAAATAGGCTTTCAGCTGAACCAGTATTCACAATGTAGCAGCTTGAGTTTTTTTCAACCTTTTCATCATAAAGACATTAAACTATAATCTACTCCTCCTCCTATTTCATTGTCTTTTTGCAGTTTAAGTCGCTCTGAATACGCTTCAAATTTTGCGTTAAGGAAGCTTGTGGATTTGGAGATATGTGCACAGAATCTACTAATAGATTTGTTCTATTTGATGAAATTGTGGTACAGGAAAAAAGACAAGGGCAGTATGTGCAAAATATGTGTTTTGTACTTTTTCTTTGTAATACAAGAAGAGTGAAATGCTTTCTTTATTCTTCTGCTAACTTCAGTTAAAGATGATTATCCTTCTTGTTCTTCCAAAAACTGCAAGCGGGCAGCATTAAATGTCAGTGCCTTTCTCCTCGGTTTTGGGCATCACTCTTTGAGAAATGTCAAGCATTCCTTTAGAAAAATCAATTGTGAAACCTTATTACATCTTCAAACAAAATATTTTCATCTCTGGGTGGCCGCAGAGGAGTCTAGGCAGATAGCAGATTTCTATGCCTATCACCATCTTTACTTGAAAAGGCAAAAAAACATGGCCAAATTTTCATCCATTTGCAAATCTGTGTAATGGCTGTAACCCTTCCTCATTTTCTTACTCAGACTTTTGTTCTATGTGAGTTTTAGCTTCCATCCTGAAATCATCCCATGAAGTTTTTTAGTATGTCTCCTATCCTCAAGACAAGGTCTAGGTAGTGCTATTTTTGTTGTTGTTGTTGGGTTTTTTTGTTCTGTTTTTTAAAATCAGACTAACTGGCTACATGGAAAAACGTGGCCAGAAAGCACAGGCATTTCAAAGAGAAACTAGGCCTTTTTTGGTTCGCTTTCTTCTCCTCTGAATTCTATTTCAATTACCACAGAATATCCAACTTGAAAAGACCTGCTGCAACGTTCAGTTTGTCAATGTGTTCTCTCTTCCACTTCATTTTCTCTCATGTGCTGCTGCAAAGTTCTGATATACTGTGGAAGTTTTTAAGACTCAAAAGGCAATGCAGGACTGAACGTCACAGAGTCAAGCTTTTAAAAAACCCATATCGAGTTATATTCTAAAACTTCTTCTAAAATTCTGTATTAAAAATGCTGAAAGATGAGGGGTTGGGTGCTTGGTTTTTTTTAACCCGTAAGGCAGAACTCTCAGTGAGATATTTAGTGTCACTGCATGATGGTTTATTTTGGCAGGACAGGAAAATCATTTTGTATCTTTCCTCTAAGGGCTCATCTCTCTAAAGCCTTTAAAGAACAGGAATGTAAAGCTGTACTTACCATCAATTATCATGAAAATAAAAAACAGAGGGAATTCACACTCAATGCCATCAAAAAGCTGAAAGGAAGAAAAATTAATCAGACATTTCAACATTTTGGTTTAAGGAAATGTATTTGAATATCCTATTGAATAATTTCAGAGCAACAAAAGACAAACATGAATGCAAAAACATTTTAGTACATCAGCGTTTCATTTAGCTTACAGCTTCTTAATTCTATGGGCTCTTTAACTGTGCTTTTACATATGCTGTGGTTCATTCTCAAGCAGAATATTTATATAATCTATGTTTTATTTTCCACAGAGAAACTATTGGGGAGAAAAAAAAGTAAATTTTCATTCAGATAACCTTTACTGATAAACACTGTGGTCACAAGCAAAATTGTTTTCTATACACTCAGACTGTAGTCAGCTGTGAAATTAAATAAAATGATAAATAACTTCCTTATTTGTTATGTGAAATCAACTGTGCCCTAAATGTAAATGGAAGCACATTCATTACAAAACAAATCAACGACTAACTTGCTGACTTGCAATCTCTCAACACCGCACATGCCAAATTACAAAATGCATCTTCTTCACTTGAAGCAATTAGGAATCACTGTGCAATTCAAATGTTTTTTTTTTAAGCATTGCCTAAACATTTTAGAAAACCAAAATTTGCCCTTATATAGCCCAGGTATTCCTTTACCTTAATTTCTGCTGGTTTATAATAACGTCGTGTTTTGTCCTCCAGCGCTGTTCTGTACCCATCTCTCAGAAATCTTTTAAACCCATATTTTCCTTTCAGTTTTCTAATAATTTTATCTAGTGTTTGACTGAACAAAACCTCATCATCCAAAGCAAATGCAGGATAACTAAGACAGGGCAAAAGAGCTGCATCAGTATTCTGCAGAAGGAAAAATAGCACATTACAAATTTGATTTGATCTCTGACAATTATTTGATGCACAAACAAAGACTGTTTAACTTCCTAAGTGAAACACACATTTGGAACATTATCAAAATAATGGTACTAATATATTAAAATAGTGTGCAAAATAAGACTTCTAAAGATGTGTAAGGATAAACTACAAACCCCATATTCGGATATATGATTTAAAAGAGAAGTCATTTGACTCAAAATCTGACCTACTTTACAGTTGATGATCTGCAGGGATAACTGAATACATTCTATAACTTTGTGGGTTTAGAAACAAAAAATATCGTCCAGGTTATTCCTGGAGGAAACACAAACATTTGGGTATCCTATGCTCAAAAAGAATCACAAACATTTTATAAAAGTGCAATGCTGAGAAGTAACTATGATTAAATCATCACTTCTGAGAGGCTTTTTCAGGAATATTCTTCAGGTGCTGTAACGAACAAGCCTATCTGATTTACAATTAAAGTCATACAGGAAGAATTTCAGGAAATTTCTCAAGAACCATGTGCAACTATCATGAATTAAAAACACAAGAAAAGTTACTAACTAGTGCATCACCACTACAGGTAAGCTTATAGAAACACAAAAAAGTAGTTTTAAGTTATAATTCTTATGTCACGTGCTGTTTTGTTATTCCTTTCTGCTGATACGTCCAAGATATTCAACCATTTAAAATACCATATTTTTGCCAATATCATTGATGTGAATCCATAAATGGAAAAAAAAAAAAAGACACAAAAATTGCTTCTATAGCATAAGTAACTTATGAAACCAGCTTCTGTTGGAATATTTCAAGTCTCCAGCAAATAATAAACAGCAAAAGAGTTCTAAAAGACCATTAGACTATAAAAAAGTAGCTGACAGTGCCTTTCATTTTAATTATCCAGTATTACAACTCTGCTATAATTCTTCTACACGAGTAAACTATTAATGTTGAAGATTAATAGTCTGTTTCATGAACAAAAATGCTATTATATCCCAGAATGAACAAAAAAGCAGTAGAACTCTATTATCACTCATTTTAAATTTAAATTAAATTTGATTTTCAAAAACCAAATTTACCTTTGATGCTAGTACTGAAATACAAAGAGTTTCAAAAATGCAGGCACTGAGTGTACAGTGGAAACTAGGCCAAAAGACAGACAATCACCAAGACTGCAAACCCTACTTAGGTTATTGCAGATCATTATTATTTTGAGTTTTATTTTAAAATTGTTTAGAAAGCTACCAACAGGCTGCCGTTTTAACCTAAATACATTTTAACCTTAATACCTAAATGCCATTTTAACCTAAATAAAGAACGCCATTGTAATTCCACTTCAGAGAAACAACTACATCACAGTGACATTTAAGAAGCAGAAATTTAACATCTTCCCAGCAAATTCCTATCTTTATTAAGGAGAACATAATGGCCATCAGAGAACTAAGAATTATAATCGTATTCATTTATTTTCTTCACACACTGTTGAGGTGAATTTCATTTAATTACTTACATGAGACCTTGACTCTCGGGGTAGCAATGAACAGAGAGTCTGTCTGTTACGGTTATGGGCATCAAAATCCACAAATATAACAGACCAAGAGCAGCCCTGTAAACAGAACATTAGATTTATTTAAGGCAAAGGGAAGAAAAGTTAGCATATGCTGGTGAAACTAACTGGTTCTTTGTTTTATTTAGGTTATGTTGTAATAGTCTGGTAGCTGGTAATTTTAATCAGAAAATGTACCACAACATCAAGTTGAAAACATTTGAATTTTCAAACGTATTTAAATGTAGCCAAAATTAGATGGTTTTATCTACTAGTGATTATGAGTTACATGATTCATTCAAGCTATGAACTCTTCCATGAATTCGTGAAAAACAATGACTGTATTAAGGACAAACAAAAAAGTAGTTGTCCCTCCTTGTGACTGCAGGAAATGTTCCAAACAGTGATGTTGAATATTTCATTACAAGTCAGTTAGAACACAAATAATTGGATAGTCACCTGAGGTACTGCTTTGGAAACGGACTTCCATAGTAAAAAAAAAATGACCTGCTTTTCAGCTATTGTAAAGTCTATGTTATCAACACCTAACAAAACCCATTTCTTAGTAAAATTCTGTAATTTTACACTTTATCTCTCCGTCAGCTTTTTGATAACTTCCTGACACACTCTGAAAAATTCCCATAGCTGAGATACTGTTTAAACAGAATCAACAGCATTTAAAAGTATTATCAGTAGGCAATTTCTTGGAAACTCAATGCAGTTTATTAAAGAATGGATATCTTCATATATGTAGCAATTGATAATGAATCTCAATATCACTACCCCATTGGAAGACACATTCAACACTGAACTCATTCTGTTACTGTCATAAATACCATACCATAAGTTTTCATAAATTCACCAAGTTTCTCCTAAAGAGCGGTCAGTTTCTTTGGTATACTATTCTCTTAGGAAGACTGTTCCAGAACCCACCCTCTCTAATTATTAAAAAATTTAATTTCCAACTAAGTTTCTACATAACTAGCTAACCACCCTTCTTTTTGTGCCACTACTAGCATCCATTCATTTGGTTTTCCAAACAACAGAAGTTTTTTCTTACTTACTCTTTACCCACACTCTAATTTTACATAGCTATCATACAAATATTCAGCTTTTGCTTTGCTAGGCTAAACAAAACATGTTTTTCCACTGGCCTCATGGAAAATAATCTCTCTGTTCTCTTAATCATTCCAGCAAGATATACTGAATAGTGCTGAGATAAGAATGTACAAAAATAATCACATTTGCTTTGGTGATTTCTTATTCTCCTACTTTCTTCTTAATCCAGATTCTGATTATTCACAAATCTCTAAATTCATCTACAAACTCTGAACACAATCTGTCTACGCATGTGAACATCCAGTTTCAAAATCTGTGCTTCTTTGGGGATTCAAAAGCAGACTAATTTGCATTTCATAAAACCACAAGCATCTTGTTTTACAAATGAACTATTTTTCACTTCTCTAAAGATTGTAAAATTCTGTAGTAAGGACACCTTACAAAGGCTTGATTTTTTTTTAACATACAATTTTTTCCTTAAACTAATATAGGACATGTAGCATATATAGAAACAATTGCTTATGCTATGACTAGGTCAAACTTGAAATGGTGTTCATCTTGTCGCTAGTAGTCCCATTTTAGCGCATACATGCATGCACCATGCACTTCATTCATTAGTTCATTAACTCACATTGCCAGTAAACGCACCACGTCCTCTTATGTAATTTTTTTGGTGATATGTAATGTTTTCTAAAAGGTATTGTAGTTTAAATGGAATTCTTACATTAATGATACAAATTCTAAGCTATCTACACTCTGTGATACTCTGAAACCAGAGGTTTGGATTAATGTTATCAAGCCCACAAAAAGATAAAATAAGCTACAGTACTTTCAGTACTGATGATTCTAAAGTGATTAAGTAAAAATATAAACCGAAATGCAATCAGTTCACACTGCATCCTAAACGTAAAACAAACAAGCAAAAAAAAAAAAAAATTCAGGCCCACTTTTACAGTTCTTCCATACAAATTTCAACAGAACTTAGGATGATACAATGATTTCAGGATCTGGCTACAATCAATGCACAGTTAAGGACTGTAACAGAATTCTTATGCCAATGTCATACATATTAACTACTTCATATAGATTTATAACTATTGTTTCAGAGATATACAATACATTGGGAATAAATTTAAGAAATTTAGCACAGGATATAAAGCCAAATAATGAGAAACTAAATAGCTTATTTATCTGTTATATTAAAAATTCTCTTCTCAATGTGTAAATAAATCTTTTACTGAGGGAATGTTAGGATTACAGCTTGACTGTATTTTTATGCTTATAACTCCCACTTTTTATGAAATACTTCTGGTATGATGGAGATGAAAATGAACAGCATTTAAAAACCAGGAATGAACTCCTTTTTATGTTAAAGCATGTAAAATTCAGATTAAACAAAAAGCCAATCATTTTTCCATTCATAATTGTTCTTTATGGTACCTGGCACCTAGAAAGTATAGCAAAGGATGCATTAAAATTATTTGAACATCAGTTAAGCGGTGCTTTGTTACAGAACAAATAGTATGATTTCTTATAGAAATGCATTCTTTTTTAATGTTTTATAGAATTCGGAGAGGGAGGGAAGGAACAGTTTAATATGAATATCAACAATAAGTGACCTTTATTTTGTCTTCTCTGGGTGCACCCATGAATGCACAGGGAAACTGCTCTATCATGATATACTCAAAGATATATAACACACATGGATGTGTTAGAGCACAGCTATAATACCACATATTTGTATTTATTAGTCTCTTCCAGCATCCACAGTGTGAGTGGAAAAATCTGCATGGAAAGGCTGAGCGGTCTGTTGTCCCCAGCAATGATTTATGCAGGTTGCACTGGTGTAGTTGCAGGTGCAAACAAGTTCCTCTTGAGGGGCTCAGCAGGATTTCTCGAAGCTATTGGAACACAGCTGGAGCTAAGCAGAAAGGCAAACTCTGCTGCAGACTGAAGGTCAAAATGGTTTCTGTTTATGCTAAGTATCTCGGAAATAAACTCTCAAAGCATTTAAACTGGTTTTGCTTCAGCAAATTATTCATCCATTTCAGAATTCAGTAAAAAATCATTTGAAAAAAACCAGCAGACGCATTTACTGGTGCTCGAGACTGTTGGGAAGGTAAAGATTGTAGATGAATGTTTTTTCTGAAATACTGACAATGTATGTATAATGTCTGATCATTATTTAAGATCCTTACTAGCTCCTAGTTCTTAACACATAACATCAGTTTTTAAAATGTATGTAAAGTAAACCAAAACTAGACCAAATGGCTAAGTCTTTTTGAAACAGTGCATTTGTCTATGCATAAAGAGCACTTTCATACTTCTCCACTCAGCAGCAGCCATCAATATTTCCTGAGGAATGGATTCTAAACTGAACAAGTCTATTGTACTACAGTACTAGTACAAATATATAGATGCAAAAACCCCCCAAAAAACACACCAAAAAAAACCACAAACAAAAGAACCTACCATGAATAGATATTCACAAAAAATGTAATGGATGCCTAAGTCTATAGAGTCAGAAATCCTTGTTTAGGAGGATCTCCTGTTTTATGCTATAAGACAAAGAAGGGTCTAACAATAGCAAGTGGTATAGCTTTACAAAAATAGGTAAGATTTTTTAATAGATCATACTTCTATGTTCATTGCTTACTATTTAAAACAAATTGTAACTTATATTTTTCATCCCAGGCATCTGAATAGCTCTAAGAAGTTTTAGTTTAACAGTTGTTTTTATGTGAATAAATATAAGGAAGAACTTTTTGTCCAATAGCACTAATAATTATTTTATATGACTGTTCCGATCCATACCTTCCATTTTACCAATACAAAAATGGAGACACAAATAACTAAGAATGTTTTAATAAATCAAGCAGTACAGAAAGGAACTTGGAACGTAATTTGGACTGTCTCCCAGTCACACTTTTACAGCTGACCTAGATTATACTCATTAGTTCACACAAAGAGCACCTGAAAATTCCCTTTATTCACCATTTACCATTTTACCATTTATATCTTCTCTCCTTTGTACTACCTTCTTTATGACAAACCAGTGGATTTAACCAAGTTTCTTAAAGTTGAATATTCGAAACAGACAAGTATCACAATCTGAAAGTCAGCTCCATCTGACTTACAAGACAAAAGGAAAGCACAGGTATTACAGAAAGAGAGGGGAAAAAAAAAAAATCTATCTTGAAGCCAGCAAGAACATACAGAAACTTTACTCAAAAAATATACAAATAGTACTTCAAGTCAAGGTTACAATATAAAATTATTAAAACTCAAAAGGATCATATACTGCCTAACTGCAGAAAAAAATATGTAAGTATAAAAATAAACTACTCATGTAAACACATCATTTTCTTAAATCAAGTTCCGAATGTTACTCAACCCTAAGAAGAGATAAAGCATGTTTCATGGATTAATGTTTAGTTCTTATGAAATACAGACATTTGGGCGTGTGAGCAAGGTCCATCAGTTACAAGTCAAAAGGATGAAAGCTTCCAAGAAAACAGTGCAATATGGAGAGCTTTACTTAGTGTACTGAGCTCACCACTTCGTGGCTTGACCAACATATCCTCCCTTCCTCACAATTTACAGACAAAAACTCACCAGCAAGTTTTATAAATATTTCTACACATACTTGATGCTATCCAGCTTTCTTTTTAGTTGCACTCCTTCATTTCCATTCATTAGTAACACCAATAGCTTGACAATGACATATCTCTTCCATTTGTAAATTTTCTAGACCATTAATTTGGAAGAGCATTCTTTTATTTTAGCTGTAGACTACTGTAGGTATAACACCTAAAAAAAGATGCACGTAGAAGGGGAATACAAGTCAGAGATAAAAATACAAGAAAAGGCTTGCTTTCTTAATTGATCCAAGCCATGTGAAAGGATGGGAAAAGAAAAGATTTTACCACTATGCAACATATTGAAATGAAAAACCAATAAAACAGTGGGATTATGTACAAGTAGCTTGTTTAAAGTCTTGATCAAAAGCCTTCGTGAAGGAAGAAGACAGAAGTAAGGTAATGCTGGTAGGTAGAAGTATACTGTATTATGATCAACAGATAAAATTCTGAAAGAAAAAACTTTTTGGCAACCAAGTCCTTTTTCAGAATAAGCTACAATCATTTTAGGTTCTTTTTTTGGAAGAAAAAGGTAATTCTTGATACTAAGGGCACTATTGATTTTATCAGATGAATTCTGTACCTGAAACAGGAGCAATCAGTTTGCAAACTAACTTTTTTTAAAGCTGGGATCTAACAAACTGTGCTATGTATTTCTAAATATCCTCTGATCCACAGTGTAAATCATTACTGCTAAAAAAAAAAAAAGAGAGAAAACAAACATTTTTATTACCTGCTTTCCAAAGAGATTGAAGCCATTAATTGCTTCTAAAGCTGCTTTTGCCAGCCCCACGGAGCTGAGGAAAAAACAAAACAACAACAAAAAAACAGAGGTATCGTAATTCAAGCCCAGACTAAAATTTAACACATTTGACAGCTTTCAGAGCTATGATCTTTTCTTGATTTGAATTTTATGCTTAACCTTTATGTTAATAAAATGATGATGCAGAAAATTTGGGGTTGTTTGGTGGTGGATTTTTGGTTTGTTGATTTTTTTTTGTTTGTTTGGTTGGTTTTTTTTTAAATACGTTTCAGCATTTTTATTTGTCTTCAAATGTCAGAGACCACCTGGAAAAAAGCACTACGGCTCTCACCTTGCTACTAGACATCTGGCATTATGTATTTCAAGGTCTTGCTAATAGTGTATTAACAGAGGATTTACTTCAGTACAACTTTTCAACCCAGCTCTCAAGCATTAAACTATAAAAGACTGATTTCTGACTAGCTTTCGATATAATAAAAGGACTCATCAATCTTCAGAGGATTCAGAAAAGGAGGATTTTCTGATGTCAACCATCTAATGAAAGGTCTTTTATTTCACTTACTTCATGACTAGTATCCATCACCAAGAAAACAAGACCCAGAAATACTACCACAAGCTTTCAAGTTAGCAAGTTCATGTTTAAAGATACTAAGTACTAGTTGTATCTACTAAAATCACTAATCATTATATAATTTTTAAATCAAATTATATACTAAAATATAATTTATTACTGATAATGAGAATTACACAGTACATATAAAAATATATACAAGACGACTTTTAAAAGGCTGTTTCACTTTAAAAAATGTAGTCTTAGCTTTTCCTTGTGATTATAAAAAAAAAAAAGAGAAGAGAAAAAGCATTCCCTCTCAATGCACACACAGACTTTTGATGATTTTTTTTTTTTAAAGAAAAGCTCAAGATAAGCTAATAGAACTCTACATGCATTTGACAGGTTTATATGAAATTGGAAGTATGACAGAGGATAGAATTTTAAAATAGTTTTAAAGAATACATAATTATAGATAGGCCAACTTCACATGAGTCCACTTAACTGCAATAAAGAGCTAAACATTAAGATACACATAAATTGCTAAATTTTTGCACATTCATTCCAAAATTCTAGATATTAAGGTCACAGGGCGTCAAAAAGTAAAATATTAAATGAGCTAGTTCCCAACAGTGCTAGAGTTTAAAAATGTAAGATATAATGTTACCAGATTTCTGACAGTTCTACTATTGAATACAAGCATTCAAAGTAGGGAAAGGACTTTGGACTCCTTACTAAGTAGTGACATAAAAGTATAGGAACTAGAAATACTACAGAAGTCTAGTTAATAAAACAAACACCTTTTACATTCTCTTAGCCTATCTGGTAAAACAGATTCAGAGCATCCTGCAAAACAAAGCCTAGCGTAATTCTTCCAACTTTATTCATAAAACTAAAACCTTAAATTATGCCTTTGTCTCCACTTAACTACAGTGCCTCTGTCTCTGCATCATTTCTATATAAGCTACAACAGTGATTTCTTGACTTCACTGACACCCCATGTACTATCCCTAAATGTCTGTCCAAGTTTTGAAGCTTCTCCTTCAGAATGAAGTTTCATTTTTCTCCCTAACTGCCCATTCCTTTCGATAGGAGCTCTGCTTTCCAAGTAGCTTACAATTAATTTGAAATATTTTTAGTCAAAAAATGACAATAAATGAGACAATAGAAAAGGAAGACAGCAAAATAACAGGAAAGTATAGATGTCTACCTTGTTATCTTAAAAAGTTAACAAATCTGAAGACATATAGCAAAAGATTGAAAAAGGAAAAAGCAGAATGAATCAGGCTGACATGACAAAAGATTCAGAGTTAAAAGAAGACCGTAAGGGTAAACAAAAGTGACAGAACATAGTACGAGGACATATATCAACACTGCAGGAAGAAAGCCTCCAACCTTAGCAAGATAAAAATCAGTGGAAAGAACTGAAAAGGTTCATCTTTCCATAAAGCCTTTCCCTGTAAGGGAGAGGAAGCTGTTGACGCTGTTCTCAGCTAACAACCATTTAGATGCAGCTACCATGTTTCTTCCAACTGGGCACAATACACAAATTTGGAGAAAAACAAAACAAAGACACACAGACACAAAACAAAACAAAACTAAACCAAACCAAACCAAACCAAGAACTCTCAAACATCTACACTGCTAGATGCTATAGATGCTTGAAAAGCCTGAGGTTTTAAGAACTGGGAAAAGTCTGGGGAAAACAGAATATACCAATTAATTTAACAGTGTATTCAGTAGCACAGTAATTCCTTGAAATACCCTCTTTAAAAAAAAGGGCAAAAAAAGGAGTTAAAAGTTTATATCCTTTTTTCTCTAAAATTGATTATCCACTCAGCCAACCACACTTTCCTTTTTCTTTCCATCTTTTGCTGGGGACAAAAATTACGCAGTACTGCCAAACAAGGAATGAAAAAAAAAATAGTTTATCAGAGGATCCATGTGAACATGAGAACAACACTGACAGAGAGATAGTCATGATTGTGAAAAATTTTCAGAGAACTGCAAACAGGGACTGTGCTTTAACCTTAATTCTTCTATAATCCATGCGGCATTTTGGGATTAGAGCAAATTTTTACCTTACTGTAAATAAACTGGTTTGTACTATTTATTCATGTAAAATATCAAATTTCAAATGTTTACTAACTAATCCATATTTTAAAGATGGGAGCCAATTATGATTACACAGAAAATATTGAAAATAATGGAAAAAATTCAGTGCAGAGTTACAGAATGTGTTTAAGTACTGTTTTACCTGGCTTGGTTTTAATATTAGAAGTACTTCAGACACTGATCACAGACTCTACCATTCTTTTTAACTATTACCAACAGGTTTATAAACCTCCATCTTTCTTTCTGAAACATTGCCAGAAATAGTACTCATGGGATTTAATTCTAATTGGTTCAACAAGAGAAAGGTGATTAGGTTGACTAAATTCTGCTCTGAGCAGCTGCCATCAAACAGTGGTGAAATCCCTCAGTTTCAGTATCTTCTGCTGATGAAAGCTTTTGGTACTGGAGAATGTGATGAAGGAATAACTGAACTCAGAAGTGTTGTGAATATAATTATTTTTCTGGCTTTGTTTCAAATATCTAAGCAAAAAATGTAATTGTTCTAACAATTGCTCTATTTTAATTATCACCCAGCAATTAATCAAACAAATTGGCTTGATGACTCAGAACAGAACTTTTCATAGGAGTTAAGTGTTATTATCAAACTGCATACACAGAAAATTAAAATCAGAGAAATCCTGCACACTGAAATCTGTATCACATGTTAAAATCTCATATTCTTCTTTTCCCTTCCAAATAACACTTCTAATACCAACAGTCAGATATTTTCAGAGCGGGGGAAAAAAATTACTGACAAAAGGTAGAGAAGTAATAGCTGTTAAACAGCAACAACCGCTGGTATTCAGATAATGTAAAACTACTCACTCTATCTACAAAATAAGACGATACTGTTTGAAAAAAACTGAAGACAAATATGGATTCCTTCTTTGAAATAATTTCTATTTTACATACTCAGTCATTATTTTACAATAAGAATAATACTTACTGTAATTGATCAGTATTTTTCTACCTCTAGTTATTCAAAGCCCCTGGAGACTTCAATACTCACACAAATATTACTTGCAAATGAAAATATAAATGTCTCAATATTAAAATATTGCTTTTTTCCCCCCAATCATGTAGTATTTCTTCACATTACAATGGTATATCAAGCATTCCTTTCACCATACACATAAGTACTACTTAGATTACTAGAAGTTTCATGGGTAACTGACAGGAGAAAGTTTCTTTAAAAAAAAAAAAGTCTGAGAACATCAAGGATGTCTTCAAAAGACTGAACAATCACACAACATGACACACTTCAGAACTATGATCACACTTCAGACACTTGTTTCATTCCTCTGATTAATGCTTTCTGTTGGGCCAATTAGAAAAGAGGTTTTATAATAAACATTATGCTCACATCTTTCTACAGAAAATACATTCTTCATACTCTACAATTTAATAATAGAAAAAATGGACTGTTTTAACAGTATGAATTAAAGGCAAAATGTATTTTAATAAATACACTCCTTCCTCCACTCAGCACCCACTATGAACATGCTGTGTTAACCTGATGGATTATTCCCAGAGAAAAAGATGCTTACTTGGAGATGGCCCCAAAACAAAGCCTAACCCAAACCCTCTTTGAATATTCCTCTGAAAATTTCTCAGGGTCATAAAGTCATTGGTTGGAAGGGACATATAGAACTCATCTAGTCCAACATGAAATCTCACTTGAAGCCACATATAAAAACCAAGACCGACTGAAGCAAACCATAGCCTCATCTAGACAATTCTCAAAAACCTCCAAGGATGGAGATTCCATAACTTCTTTTGAGTATCCTGCTCTGGTGCTTCACTGCACTTCAAGTGAAAAGGTTTCTTCCTTACGTCCATAGTGAACCTTCCGAGGTGCAATCTGTAGACCTATAGCCATCAACTATTGTGACTTGCCATGGATTATCAAGAGCAGTCTTGCAGTCGTAACATTATGGCTAACATTTGACCTCGATCCACATTTGCGACAGGGGAATCTGAAACTAACCTAGAGAAATTATACTTCCAGCTTGCTAAAAAAGCACTAGTAAATTTACTTAAACGTCATTCATAATTCCCAGTAATTTTTAATTGTTAGATTCACCCTCTCAGTGAAATACCTGAGGGCAAACACTAAAATTTGCATATTCTCAGTAACTGCTAATCAAAACACACCTTAAAGCATACACACCCTTAATCCTTCTCCCAATCAGAGTTTCTTGCCTCCATCCAGGAACTGTGCAGTTCAACTGGAACATCAAACACCACAAGGGATGTTAAAAAAACCCCAAACAACAAACCAAAAAACAATCCCAAACAATAACAGTAATTTCATAACTAGACAAAACCAAATAGAACAAGGAAGGACAGCACTATAGCGATATAATACCTATACAGAGAAAAGCAAGATCGAGGCTCTACAGTCTTAGATTTGGAATATGAAGACACTGCACTTCAGCAACTTCATTATTCTCACAGTACATATGGGAGATGTCAAAGACATTTTGCAGAGGTACTCAGCAGATGCCTGGAGAACAGCATGATCAAATGGTTACAGGACAAATTAATTTTTCAGAAGTTCAGCCGTATGGGAAGGGGATCACGCTATAATAAAAGCTGTTACAAATCTTGCCTTTGAACCAGTAAAAGACATCAATTTGCATACATCAATGAAGACCTGGTCCACAGAGTGTTTCGCTATTTATCATTTATTAGAAGTGTTTTAAACTGTACTAAGATAGAATAGCAAGACTGTGTAAAGACTTAAAATATCTGCATCTTCTAACACAGGCGGTTATTATTCATGGACTTCATATTATATAATATCTTCTTTAAAAGGAAAGCCTCTTTCCATAAAAGACAAGAATTAACTTCTAATTCTGAAAGCAAACACACACAGTATGTAGACTTACAGTGTGAGTTTTAAGTGCCAGGAGTACTTAATTCTGAAACTTAAGGGACTGGTTTGGAGTCTATAATGACTGAAGAAAGACATACATCATTTGTGACTAGCCCTGATTAGTTATAATCACTTCTTGAATTTTTAAAAAATTTTTTTCAGAGCTCTCTTAGGAGTTATCCCCCAGGTAGATACACTACAATAGGAGCATAACAAAGTCTAAAGAATATTTTAGCGTACCCAGGGCTTTCCTCAATAATATCCAAATACATC
Organism: Calonectris borealis; assembly: GCF_964195595.1. Classification (NCBI taxonomy): domain Eukaryota; kingdom Metazoa; phylum Chordata; class Aves; order Procellariiformes; family Procellariidae; genus Calonectris; species Calonectris borealis. The sequence continues at coordinate 8,692,782 of NC_134323.1, forward strand.
TTTTGATGCATGTTCCTCTTCCATTTTTTCTGATTTATGAGAACAATGGAAATTGTCTACTGGCTTCCTACAGTAAAGCAGAATATCAACATGTACACAAGGAAAGATAAATAGGGGCAATCTGATGACCAAAGTCTACTTCTCAAATTAGGACCAAGCTCTGTACTTCCTTTTATGCCAGGTCAATGATCTGTTAGATTGGCTCAGTCCATCTCATAAAAGTTCACCCTTAGAAAAAACAACCTATAAATGTCAGCCTAGATTAAGACAAGACAACATGCCCATTTCCATCTGGTTAAAAGATGTTCAGTTTTCCCTGGAAGAAATTCACATACTGAGTAACCAAAATGCTGCAAACAACAGGAGACACAGCAGTTTCAGTGTTCCTTTTGCGAATTTGTGCAAGGTGAGATGCGGAAGGAAGTATATGATTCTCTAAGTGAATGCTCATGTAATCTGGCATTTGACAATTTTACAGACATAGGAGGAAGGAAAAAACCAAACAAACTAATAAAGCAGATTATATAATAATAACTTGGAGTTTTCAGTTCTCATACTGGTACTAAAGCTCTACAAAAGCCCTGAAAAAAAAATACCTAAATTAATTGTTTTGCTGGAATAACATGTAATTATATCTATAGCCTGAAATACATGCGTGTATGTGAATTAAGAAAAATTATTTCATTCTGAAATGAGAACACAGACTCATTTGGCAACATCAAAGACTGGACGAAACACGTGTATTATTTGCAAGCCCAGGATAATTATGATGATCAATGATATTTTAAAAATCCTAAGATATCCAAGCTATAGCCATTTTAATAAAACCTCAGAAGTCAAAAAGTGAAGAAAACAATAGTAACGCTAGAAAAAGAAAATTGTCAGATTACAGATTTGATCCTTCAAGATAGACAGCATGCGAGCAGTTCCACTGAAGTGAATGCTCTGGACCACCCTAATATTAAAATGTTAAGAGCATTCCTAACTGTCTCACAGGACAGGGGTCAGAATGCCCGGTTACTTGTAGCATCTGAAGAACCTGGAAAAGAACTTGTGCACTAGGCTATCCTCCACAGTGGCCAGCACCTTCCTCCCAGCAGGGTGGAGATGAGAAAATCTAGATTCATGATCCAACACCTCCTTAAATCAGCATATTCTTAAACATTTTTGTGAATCCGATCTAATGCACATGCCTCAAGAGTCTGAACTGTTCTGAACGCAATTTTCAGAATTATATGCACGCAGCTGCACATAATTATTGGAATTTGAATACTCAAATAGCTAAACATCTCTGCAGTTATTTCAGCATGCATATGATGATGAAATTATGCTTCACACTTTCCCAAAATACATCTCTTACTCTTTAGAGAACCTTAATCTAGTTCAAACAGTATTTTAATGCATTATTATTTTTAACCCACCCCATGAATTCTTTTTATTCCTATCACATTTACTTGCTTTGACTGAAAGAGCTACATTTGCTCACCTACCTTGAATGCAGCTCTGGACTGCCATTGTTGTATTTACTTCCTCTTTCCCAGACACCAAAATCTGGTACACGATAGGCTCTTTCCACGCAAAACACAAGATTTTGAATGAAGGACACCTATAGGAAAGAAAGAAAGAAAACTGACTGAAGGAAAACAAAAGCGTACTTTCTTGTGTTCATTTTTTCAAAAAGACAAAGTTGTTTTTCCTCAGCCATAACAACTGCGTTTTCCACCCCTTTTTTTTTTCCCCAGAGAATGATATTCCTAAATTCAGATATTCTCTTTAAAACCACTTTTTAATCTGTCCCAAATTAGGTGATGGTGTGATTTATGCAAAAGTTTCAACAAAACCAGGGATGAAAATTATCTCATATTCAAGACACATATTTGAAGAGCTCCAAAAAGACGGTATTTTGATCTTCTAAAAAAGATTTGTCCTAAAAACAACATCAGAGAGCAAAAGAAATAAAATCCTACAAGATTAGGACACAGAAATCTTGGTGCTGTTTCTTAATTCATTTCAAGAGAATTGATATGCCAAAGTTTTATTATATTAGCTCCAGATAATACATAGTTACACAGATTCAAATACACTCCTTTATAAACACAAATAGAACTCTGAACCAACTTATTATAATTAAAATCTCCTCTTGGATCAAGGTGTTTCAACTGAAAACTAAGGTATTTAAGGGTATTTTAAGGTATTTATGGTATTTTAAAGGTATTTAACTATAGCGGGGGACTTATTTAATCAGATACTTTTTCCTCATTTACATTGTTGAAAGAGACATTTGGAGTTGCTCGATTGTAGAAAAGTTAAATTGATGATAAATTTTACAGTTCACCTCAAAGAGTCCACAGATAAGAACTTACAGGAAATTTAACCACAAACACAAGATTTACACTGGTTCATCCACCAAAGCAGAGATTTCATCCCCTCCCATCCAAATTACTCTAGGGGATTCTGTGGGAAAAAGAGAATATTGCAACGGCTATAAACACAACCATATTGGGGAACTACAGAGGAGGATCCACTTTACTACAGTCAAGTGATTTTTTTTTTTTTTTAATGAGCTATGAGATAAAAACCAAATCTTTTACTGAAAAGTATTTGCTTCCATTTTAATTTACCTGCATATCTCTGTTTTGTCCTTTTCTCTCCATTTTTCTTTAAATATTAAAAAAAGTACTATTTCAGATACGCCCTTTATGCTTATACCAGTCCACCAGCGATATATAGAATTCTATACTTACTTGCCTCTTCATATACGTCTCTGCTAAAATTTTATTATGGGGTGCTCATGTACAATTATCTATACACTAAATCTTTTCATAGCTAGTACTTTCCAGGAAACAGGCTGTCCCACTCTTTAGATATGCCCAGTATTATTCATCCCTGTAATTTAGCATTTGGTTGTATTAAAATGAACTTTCTCTGAATGAAGCTAGAAAACCCAGTGATTAAGAGTGTGGCTTTCCTATTTCTATCATTAACTTAAATTTAGATGTATTATCTAAATGAAGAAGCAAAGAGCACCACATAGAAATATATAACCTTACCGACGACATTTTACCAGTGATGATGTTAAGAACACGAGGAAAAAACGGTCAATTACAGATATTTTATGAAACTAACTAAGGGTTTCCAAATAGCAGATTTACAGAAAAAAGGCAGCAGATAACTAGTTGCAAACCAAAATCTTCAGAAAGCAATCATTCATATCATGGGCATGTAAATGCTATAACCAAGTCAATGCTAAAGCACTTATAGAAATTATGGATTGTGTGTGTTAAGCTTATTTATCTAGAAGTCAAGCATGTGGAGAGCAAGGTGTAATAAAGAATACACATGCAGCATGGATGACTGCCAATACTAGCGTTATTCTATTTTATGTGTATGTAACTACTCTCAAATTCATTCACTTGCACAATCATGTGCTGTTCTCTTTGCTATTGATGCAAAGATGCGATTAAATTAATTTTTCAACTGCAAAGAGATGCAGCTAGAGGGTAACTCATTAACAGCTGCCATGCCTGACATCAAGCAGCCTAGTGTACAATGATTGCCTCCTAAGCCAAGAGTTCTGTGTACAAACACATTCATGCAGACAGCTTCCCAAATATCAACCATCTGCCAGGACCTTCCACCGTGCTAGCACTGGTTCAAAACCCTCTCCCTGCGAAAGGGAAGAGACTAAATACATAGTGCAATGATATCACTGGAAAGAAATATCCAACTTGATGTTTGGGTAGCAGGTTGCCACATCCACAGTGCTGCCAATGCCACTATGCTGAATATTATCTAGACACACAGGAAAACTTAGAAATACCATAATTATGTGGCATTAATAAGATCTGAGAATATAGTCAATTGTTGAAGCTATATAGAGACTAATAGAATGTACAGGTCTGTGGTAAGATAACCTTAGTATAAATCTCCATAGTCCACAGATTTCTAGAGTACGATTGAATGAAAACAACATCCTGACGTTGAAGAGGAGAATATCCACTGACTAGAGAGTCTATACACATGCCCTTTCTCTGCAGATTCTGTAATTAAATGCAAACATCTGGAGGATAATATAAATTATAAGTTAAGCTAAGTAAATACTTAATTATATACATTTGCCTCCTCACAGACATAAAGACAATTCAGAGAAGATAATATAGACCTATCATACGACCTAACTAAGCAAGAAAGGAGACAAGTTGCATCACTTAGTTTTCTCATTATCTAAAGAAAAAACATTAATGAAAATGTACGTTTTAGAAATATAATGCAAGTACACTATTTCTGGAAAAATCTCCCTTTTTTAAAAATGGTAGTACTGTAAGTGCATTTAAGCTTTTTAAGGCAATACAGCAGTGACAATGAAACAGACCAGAATAAATTTAAACAAGTCCAGATTAAGAAAATTGGAAAAAAAAAAAAAAAAATCTGTGCTTTCCATTCCTGTCTCAAAACATAACCTCATTTTAGAGCAGGACAGCAGGTTGTCCTGACATGACTTGTCCTCAAGTCAAGGCTATAGTGGCTATTATATCTTATTTACAGAGCAGTTAACAATCTTACAAACATCTCTTACCATGATATAAAATTGTTTTATTTTCAATTAAAGATACAGCAAAACACCCGTAGGTTCATAGGTATTTGAAGGAAGTCCTTCAGCTTTCCAGAAAATCAACCCTATTATTTATTATATTGAAATTCCACTGGACAGCATGCACTGACTGACAGTTTGAAATAAGGTGAAAAGTAAGAACAACATAACTGGAAGTTAACTGTCCTAACAGACCTTTTAATTCTTGACCTTGTACCTTTCAGAAATAGCAGGGAACTATAAAAGTTTTCAATGTCATGTTACATTCACTCTTTGCATATCTAACACTTTATTAGCTATTAATTTATTTCACTATTCATTCGTTCCATTTATCTTTTCTGACTTCCATTAAAAATGGAGAATATGTACAGTGTATTTCCAGAACAATTATTTTACAGTTGGTAATTAAATAAAACCAAGAAAAAAAAAAACCACCTTAATACAGCATGTATTTCAACATTGGAAATCGATTTGTACCTCATCTGTATTGTAGATAATCTGCAGCCCCGAAGAGATCATCTCAACCAAATAGAGGAGAAATAATGACACAGCATTTATCTGAAGTAATTAAAGACAGAAAGGAAACTATAATTAACTTTATGTTTATTTGACTCCAATAAACATAAACAAGCTAAATGTGATATTATTCACTAACAAAGATGGTCCCACTATAACACAGTCTTGGTTCTTCAAAAATATTATCCTAATATACCAATATCCTAGATGTAATGACGTGGAAACAATCAATAGGAAGAAATGCCACAAACAAGCACTTCCCTCTACAACTTCTGCTGCAGTATCATTTTTTTTAAATTATTTGAAACTATGATATTAAAATGTTTTTGCTTAGGCATACTGCTTTGACCCACAGACAATCACTTTACTCACAAGCTGTTTCACGTTTACATATATGACAATTTATTAGCAAGTAGAGCACCAAGAAGGCAAGTAGCATATTGAATAGTACACAGCACATCTAAAAAGCAAGTAACTTTATTCCTAACTGGAATTTTAGCATTATCATCTGACAGAAGTATAATTACAACATTCAGATATGATTATATTTGTGAAAAACTGTTTTCTTTTGTAGCTGTACATAGCATTTATTATTAACAGTAATTACCTTTAGCAGCTGTACAGACGAGCATCATAATGTCAATTTATTAATGAATCAAACGAAACTGCTTTTGTTACACAGAATTCTAGGATAATTGAGAATTTGTACAACTTAAATAGAGAAAGTAAGTTTATCACAATAACTTGCTTCAATAAGCTATAAAACCACAATCTCAGTATACAAAATTTAGAGAAACCATCTAGAACAAAAAATTGGATCCTTATCTGAAACATAGCAGATTAAGAATTAGGTCCAAATTCTAGAAATTCCAGAAGATTTAAAGATCGCAGACTCCAGTTTCTTAATACAATCTGAAAAGCACCAAGTACAGCAATAATGGCAGACCAGCTACGTAATATATTCCATTCTTCCCAAGTAAACCACCTCAGTTACTCTGTTTTCTGTTGTCTCCACAGAGCTGAAAACCCTCTATTCTTTGAGATTTGCTGATGACAGAAGGGAATGTCCATTCATATTTGTGGGAAAGGTTGAGCTGCCACAAAAACCAGAGACTTTGAACTATCAAACAGTACTCCCCAGGTCCCAAAATTATTGTCTCCTCTGGCAGATAAAAGATGTGCATGTTCAGGAAGATTCACATAGAAGTCCAAAATGCTAACTTAGGATAACTCCATAAATAATTTTTCTCAGAACATACATTTCCTAAATCCAACACATTTACCGTACAAACTATTTAAGTGATGTTGTCACCATGAAATTAAATAATTATCAACCTACTGTCACTTCTGAATAATTTCACTAGCAATTTCTGAACTAAAAAGAGTACACAGAGTTATGGAATGCAAAAGAACAAGGTCATGAATGCAAAAATGGGTCTGAAGGTAAAGAGGAAAAAAAAAAGAGTAAATCAATGCTTTGGAAAATGAAAGCCAATAAAACAATCAATTATGCAATGAATTGGACTAGGAATCACTACAAAAATCGTGAACAACAAATCTGTAACTAGACAAAGCTGTTGACAGTGTACATTAAATCTTCACTATGAATGAAAATTGCTCAGACTTATGGAAAAGTAAGCTGGGAACATTAATAAAAAATATAATATTCAATGTAAGATTACACTAAATCTTACAGTTTACTGACTACTTCAACATTTTTTTGCCAGGATTATTTACTGACAGCCATCTGTTGGTCTCAAAAAGAAGCAACTTTATAAACAAAAAACGATCTACCTCCACAAATCCCACAGACATTTCAGTACCTTCTGACCAAAACACACCACTGAGTTATATTTCAAAACAATCCATCTTCTCCACCAAAAGATGCAGAAGGAATCTCAATTTTATCAAGTACAACATATTTAACATAAATCTAAACAGAGACAGCTGCATCACGAAAGAATGGAGACAACAATAACATTATTTAAAATCATCCAAACTTTCATTTACATGCACATGCATATCTTACCTGAAGGTGACCATATTCCTTATGGGAGAAGACCTCATCTCCAGTGTGTGCACTGAAAACAGAATGAAGACATTCAGATGGTTTGGGGTCTTGCTTAAATTGCTGAACCTAAAGGTGAATTAAAGGCAAAACATAAAATCAAAGTCAGTAATTTCAGTATATTTGGCAACCACTATATAACTCAGGTATTTCAAAATTTCTTGATATAAACATTATGTAAAACTTAGAAACAACAATTCCTGAAACTTACCAGAAACTATTTCATACATACTTAAAGTATACATATACTTAAAGAACACAAAAATTCAACCCATCTCTCCAATCTCTTTGGGACTAGTAGGAAAAAAATCTGTAATAGATAGCTACAGATGCTTAGTCACTTTCATCTTCTGGGCAAACACCGCCTCACTTTACTGGAGCTGAAATCTTAGCAGAAAGTATGTCAAAGCATATCATGCCTACCCTGAATTCACAGATCGGAAATGTACATATAGAATCCTGACCCATAAGCTCCCAGCTGGCTCATCACCTTTCCCTAGCAGAGTACCAGTTACTCTCTCTCATACGGGGCAACTCCCCTCCACACCTTCCTAGCCTGTGCTAAAGAGCCTGTATCCATCCATCCCAGTGTTCCAGTCACTTGAGCAATCCTATCACGCCTCTGCGATCCCATGAGATGGTTGCCCAGGAGCCGCACACATACTTCTATTTCCTCCTTTTTGTTCCCCACGCTGCATGCATTAGTGTACAGGCGTTTCTGAGAGGCACCCAAGCATGCTGATTTCCCAGAAAGGGTATGAGAGCTTTCTTCTCCATAATGCTGTCCCATAGGTGCCTCCTTATTTCCTCCTTATTGGGACAATTCCACTTCAGTTAATGCTATGTGCCTTCTGTTCACATCACCCCAGGCCCCCTTGCTTGCCCACCCCACCCACCACTTCCTCACTTGATTGTTGAGCACTCTCTCTCCCTCACCATTCCTAGATTAAAGCTCTTACTGGAGTGCAAGAGCCCAAAACTTATGTTGGGAATAATAGTTTTAAAATAATCTTTATGAATAATGATCTATAAAATTTAATAATTACTGTTGTACCATTTGACAATGTGACAATGGTTTTAAAACAAAAAAGAAATTATTATTGTTATTAATAATAATTTTTAAGGGTTATAGACCTACAAAAGTGTTCAGAAATTGCCATATATAGATCATGTAACAAATTAAAAGCTGCAAGAGTTAAGAATATCTAGTATAAAAGAGTACATGGGAAAACAAAAATTTATTTTGGTGAGCACAGTTTGTGACATTCAGATGTACAGTGAAATGTTTACAGATACTGGAAGGCAAAGCTGATAGCTTAAAAAGAAAACATAAAGAATATAGATAGGAAGAATAGTCCCCCAGATTAAAATGACCTTTTAGTCATGGACACTATCATTGGACCTCAGAATGAGCCTCTATGATACAGAATCTCTTACGATGGAGATAAAATGCAGTAAGATGAATTACTAATACAAGGGGTTAACAACAAAGGAGTGAAATAAGAACTACAGTGGTTTTAAAGTAGTTTTGATTCCTTTTTCGTCACGAAATATATCTGCTACCTTACAAAACCATTTGAGAAAACAGTCTGGACTGTCAGAGAGCTGCCAATAGGGCAGAGAAACGAAATCAAATTCACAAAGAAAAGAGTGAAGGTAACAAAAGAAGATTTTTCTCCATAATTCCTCAAGCTGTGCCATGCTCTCCAACAGTTTTCAAATTTTCTAGCCATTATTGCCAGTACCTGGTCCACATTTCACAACATTTTCAACACTGATCTTATCTTTACGTGATATTCTTCTCCACCAACAAATCATACATAGCATATAGCATGGCCCCAGAAACAAGAAAGTGAATACCATTTTGTGGAGTTATCATGTCTAGTCCATGAATACATTCAATACATTTTAGGTCATAACTCCTATGTTCATTAGCAATAGAATATAACATCTGCAATTTTTGTCACAAGCAGCATCCTCTATTCAAGTCATGCCCTAGCATTTGGGCATATATAATTCATATTATTAAAAAATATCCTCCTTTTACATGAGGCCAGCATATACAGCGTCTCAGAGAATAAAGTCCAATTTGACTTACGTCTGTTAGGTACCTCAGACTACTTATTACTACATTGTAGGAAGAAAGAAGCATTTATAGTAATCAAGGCAAAAACTGACTACCAGTGTGTCAGCAGCATGACACCTGTTTTAATTTAATGCTCATTATTCATATCTGCAGTGATCATCCTCAAAACAAACCGCTGCATGTCAAAGAGAAAAACAACAGCTCAACTATAACAAGATCAATTTAGGTCAAGATTATTTAAAGATATAAGACTACAAAGAAACAGACTAAGAAAACTGAGAAAAAAAAAAACCCTGTCAGCATAAATACAATTGGTAATACACCTGATTTGCCTAGTATTATTATTATTATTACTGATATCACATGCCGACGGACTTTGTATTTCAGTTTGCGTGCTTAGAAGTGATGGAAGCTATGTGATAACATGAGAATTATTTTTAATAATACAGTTAAAAGTCAGTGACATGAAACTTAATCACATGGAATATAGATATTTAACTACTTGTAGAATTACTGCTAACCACTATGCAAAATTAATCCACCACATCTAAATTTTGATAAGGAGAAGCCCTGAATATTCAAGAATATTCAGGTTATACTCACAAGAGGATTACAGGCTGAATATATCAACTGTATTATAACGTAAGTAAATTACCCTGTTTCCTTATTCATTTTGGATTGCTGCCCTTCTGAATACTGGAAAGTGGTTGCTAAAGAAACCAAGCAAAATAATCTAAACAATCACCTAGGTAAGGAGAACAACTGCAAAAGCAATAACCAAGTTAACAGTGCAAAGAAAACTCTCCAGCCTTAGCTAAAAGAAATTCTACATCTTTCCATTTAAGCATTAAAAAGACATAAAAAAAACCCCAATTACTAATGGTCTAATGCTTAAATGCAATAAATAACTGCAAAAGTAATGCAAAGAAGTTTCAAGCATGCCCTGCAGTTTACTTCGCAAAACACTTGTGTCTTTTATATCCTAAAACAATGCCACAACCTGACAATAGTGAAGCAGCTGTTCTTAGCTGGGACACAGTAATACTGCATTCCCCTTTTGAATTTTATCTATATTTAGAAGTTAGTTTTCCACAGTTTAATTAATCCCTTAGAATTAAGTGCGTGCTTGTGTCCACACTACAGTGTTTTACCTTATCAGCCTGACGCATGTAGCAGTAGAGAATTCCTCTCATACACTTTATAGCAGAATGCTCCAGTTCATGAGTCCTTCCCTTGTCATCATCAATGCGCCTGGGTAAGAGAGATAGTTCATAGAACAAATTGGAAATGCATTAGTGGGGAAAAAAGAAAAAAAAGGACACATTAGTGCTTTGGAATATTAAGTATTTAACTAACGCTTGTTGTATAGTGGTGCCCACACTCATATCAATGTATTTATAGACCTACTCATCCTTCCTTAATTAAAAAAAAAAAAAGTTTTTTAGTTTATGTTGCAACTTACATAAACATTCCTATTTCAAAAGTCAAAAAGAAAAAAAAAATCCTTGCTGATATTATAACATTTAACTCTACAAAATATCTGCCATTCATAATCAAGCAGTCACTTTCCTGACGATGTTGATAAACTACAGCTGTGCATACAAGAGTCTGAAAGTTAACTACTCAAAACGTCCAGAAATGCGTTTCAAGATACCTTCGTATTTTTATACCATGAAATCAAACAACACTGACAGTTACTGTATTACTAAATGTATATTAAAAACAATGCCAAATCCCAAGTTATGTTAACTATAAGAAATGTACTGTGTAAACAACCTTGATTATTGCATTCATGTGTTCTGTCTTTTCCAGTTCTCAATTTTTGATTGAGCCTTTCAGGTAAAAATAATGTTTCCTTACATATTTGTAACTTACAACAACATGTCTCTGATACAAATATGCAAAACAGCATAACATGCTCACTGCTATTTCTCAGTCCACTTCATAGCTGTTACTAATTTGATTACAGCTAAGTGGATGATAACTATACTTCAAACGAAGCATATCCTTTTCCACCATACTTAACATGTTAGTAGTTTATGCTGAGGTTCTGCTACCTACACTGAAAATTAGGAAGGTAGTGTTAACTTCAAAAGACATACACATCCAGAAATCATGCTATTTAAATAATAATCTTAGATACAAGTAATGTACTTGCTTTCAATTACAAAGTTGAAACAAGGGGGAAAAAAGCAACCTCACAAGGAATAAAACCAGATAATGCAAAATTAATAGGTTAAGAATTTTTTAAGCAGTAGGATTTATTCTCAACTTTATCATAAATCTCAAGAGCAATAAGAAGCACATGTAAAAGCTCTAAAGTTTTCGTGTTAAAACATTTTTCCTCTATTCACAACAGCAGTGTTTGTTTTCTTAACATGCACTCAAGAAATTTCGTTTTTATGAAAGTGAACAGTAGCACTGGCATGAGTCAAGCACAGTAATCTGCATGTGGTAGATAACGCAGCCTTCCACAGGAGTCTTGTACCTTGGCTCATTTCAGATTTTAGCCTTTCACTTAATTTCAATCATTAACTTTTGCCCATCAAAGAAAATTTGGGCAAATTTTTTTAATTTGCCCAAATTAAAGTTCAGAGCCCTGTTCTGAGCATAACTGGAAGTAACACAAACTATTTATCTTGTCACTTTGCCCTTCCTTCAACGTGTAACAAATTTCATATATCATCTTCTATGATTCTACATACTGGAAATTAAAGACTGAATTATTCAGGCAACATTATGCCATGCTCTCTTTTATGAGTTGCTGAAAATTCAAAACAATCACCCCTGCCCCTTTCATTCTTCCTTCTAAATTTTTTCTATTTTTTTTTGTTTTCAAATGCTTTTATTTCACCAACAGAAAGAGGAATTAAAAGAAAGATGCAAAGATTTCAATATAAGAAATTAAAGTAATAATTACACATTCTGAATGTTAATTTCTTTATAGTTTTTGCTAGTTTCTCAAAATTTTGAAACCCATCAGATCTCAGGCACAGCATCTCCAGAAGTAAACACAGATATCTGTACATCTTCTCTTTCAAAAAGCATCATTTTGTAATAACATTTCCTAGAAGACAATTTTACTAATGTTTTTTTTCAAATTGGTGTCAGAGGTATAGAATCTAAACCAATAAATGGAGACAAAAAAGAAACACAAAAGTTTTTAGCTGCTAAGTAGATCATCTTTACTTCAGCAATAGCTCCTCATATTATTTCTGGCCCTTCTTCTGTAAAATATACTAGAATTTTGTCCAAGAATGTGATTACTACCTCAATACAAGAAGTTGATTACTAAAAAGAGTAAATTATTCAATAGCTGCACGCCATCTTCTTTTTTAAAAACACTGCATTTGAGTTATCATCACCTCTGTCTGTGTTTTCCTGGGTGGCTGGGGTAGCAAGGCTGGAAACAAGGAACACTAAATCTCAGAAAGCAATTTGCATAGTTATTTGTCCTAAAGAGGAGGGAATTATGAATAAATTATTATGGGAGGTAACTCTCCCATAGTTCTTAAGGTCATACTACACCACACAAATTCCTAACCTACTTCTCTAATGAGTCAACAGTGGAAACGGAAGAAACAGAAAATAAGAAGAGCTAACAACTGAGACTGCCCAGCCTTTGTACCTAGCGGGGATGACAGTCACTATCATTTCCCAAATATACACTTCTCAGCATTCAAGGATTCAGTCTCCTGCGAGTACCAGGATTGTTACTACCTGCAACAAGCCTGCTTCTGCTCTGAACTCTCCTACTACATTTAATATGAGCAGTATTCCTTCAGTACAGTTTGCCATAATAACATTTATTTTCAATAGCATGCATTAATTCCTCTGTTTCAGAATATTGGTATGAATTAAATTATATGAAAACATGTTTACTTACCAAATGTAGAGTGACATTTTCTAACCTAGTAGCTACATAAATATTTTTATTAAGATTTGGAAACACATACCATCTCTATGGGTTTATAAAACTATGTTTGATAAAGCTTCATATTCTACAACGTTCCCGAGGAACTGCATAACAGAAAGAATGTAACATGGCAGAGATGTGAGTTTAGAAGTTATTCACCTGTAAGCAAGGGCTAACGCCCAGGCACATGCAGCGCAGTAAAGACTGTCATGTACTTTTGCCTTTTGGTTATCCCCGTATGTTTTTGTAGGAAACAGACCTGTGGTTGGGCTTTGATGAAGCAGTAACGTTGACTTAACTGGAAAAAGGAAAAAAGAAAAAATGGTCTTAACAGCACTTACGTTTCTTCCAGCATAGATTTTAAGGAATATATCAAGATGTGAACAACCTGTTAGAGCTTGCACAACATAAAACAGAAGAGGAAGAAAGGTAAGGAGAAAGACACACAAAAAAAATTTGTCACGCTTTTTCAGTCAAATTAGACCCTTTTACAAAAAATCAGTATTCAAAACTATTTATATGGCTCTGTTCTAGTACAACCCACTCCATACAGAATCTCTACAACGCAACCCAGTAATTTCCCTTTTATGGGGGGAAAAAGGGGGAGGGGGGGGCCGTACAGAATGTCAACTGCCTCCCCTCCCCAAATAATTTAAATAGTTAAACTCTGCAGAACTTACATTCATAAAAATTAAATTTTTAACCTAGGCCAGATGATTGTATCAATATTTTTAAAAAAGGTAAGGAATCAGTAAGTAAGGAGAAAGGACGACTACAGTTATTTAACTCAGTACCTTGACATAAAAATAGAACAAGACAGGAATTTTTAAGTTGTCAAAAGCGAATTAGAAAAAATACTAAATACTACTTACTTTCTTTTTGTACTTTAATATTTCGCATTTTGTGAATTGTTTTCCTAAAATAGTATAATAACCAGCATGCTACAAGATTGAAACTGGGCTTAATGTCCTTGAACATGACCCTTCTAACAATAACCTGTCCATTAGAAGACAAGAAAGCAATTTTTTTTCATAATGTTATCAAGCATCATTTTAAAAAAGCCTCTTTATTGCCTATGTATTAGAAATTAAGTATTTTAAATTAAAATTACAGGGTTTTATGGCTTGTTGCATTATATTCTTCAGTGACTTAATATGTTATAACAAGAACTTTGATAAAATGTTACCTGAAAAAGTCAATATAGATTATTCTAAAATGAAGCATAAATCCAACAGTAAATTTTTAGTGAGGCAGCAGACTGCTTGCAACATAAGTGCCGACAGATAAATAGCAAGCACCACCACAGATTTGCTGCTGCCAAGCATTAAAAGTGAATTGAAGTGTCACCTCTTCTGTAAGAGAGATAAAAGCAACGCATCTACGAAAAGCAACGCATCTATGGATAGACCAGGCACAACTCACAGATTTCACTTCAAAAAGCAGTTTGAATGAAGGGAGTCTCATCCAACATTTTTAGAATGATGGAAAAATTACTCACTGTTCTATACCCTTGCCTGACTAAAACTTAAATTTTAAGCAGTCAATTGCACAGCCATTAAAAAAACTGATTTTAGAATACGAGGCAGGACTTTATTATAACACAAACCCCCCAAGACCCAAACCAATCAAAATCAACTATTGCTTCTTTAACGTGTATGTTTTTGGCTTAAAATGATGCCAGAATGAAAAGAAAAACACTAAAGTTGGCTTAAAATAAGTTAGCCAGCAGATGAAATTTCGGCACAAAAACACATTATGGCACCATTAGTAACAAAAATTAACTTCTCACTGATCACCTGTCAAACTGTTATAAGTACTACAAGAAAGCTTTTCTCCATTTAAATGTTTCCTCAGCTGTATCTGGCTAATGCCACAATACTAGGCTACGACTTTATCCAAAATAATTCTAAATTCAGTCATACAGCTGGACTGGATTTCCAATATACATTTTCATTTTCAGCAAGAAGTGTAATGCAGCCCTCCAGTTTTTGCGCCTTTCAAACTCCCAGCAGAAATTTAGGAAACTATCCTCAAGTAAGAATAATGTAGCAATGATATTTAACATGTAAATATCAATTCCAATTCATATCTAGATTAGTTCAACCACCAAAAACTGTCAGCAAATTACCTTTACCCCTCCCCATCCAAGACCATTAGGTGCAACTCAGAATCTATTCTACCATTTGACAATTTTAAACGCTATTTACAGGTCATGATTTTTCAAGCAATGTATGAAATATCCAAATACATGCATTATATTATCACAGGAATCTTATGAGGAATTGTAATAACAGAACTCTTTACCTCTCTGAAAATAAAAGTCCTTATTAAAGACTGCAGATATTATTTGAAGACAAAGCTAATTACTGTCATAACCGTAACTGTAAATATTTCAGTAAGTTACACTGAAAATCTTTCATAGTAGGAACAATTATTAACTTACCAATTCTGTAATAATGATCTAATTTGTCCCACAGACTTCCCCCCTCTGGTTTTGGAAGGTTAATACTTTTCAGTGGCTCATAAATTGAACCTAAAAAAAAGAAGAGAAAAAACAAAATCAACATCAGAATTAGTTTCATAATTCTACTATTGCTAAAAATCACTGCAATGTGGTTTTTTTCATGTTTGTTATACAAAAGCACAATTGATTGAATATCAATGCAAACAAAAAAAAGTTGTAATTTCTATAATCTCAGAGAACAGATTTTTATACACATTTTTTCTACAGTACCTGTCCACACAAACAAGACCTCCATCTGGATCTCCAATGCCTTGCAGATATTCAGCTACAGCAAATGCTACATAAATGTACAGTTTAATTATTGAAGACAACCTATTAAGTATGAAGACTTTTCTAGGAACATTTTCTTAGAAGTATGCTATAGACACAATTCCTAAAGGTATTTAGAAAAACAGAAGGAAGAGGGACAAAAGTAGCCCGAATTTAACTATTACTTCCCTACTTGCCTTCTAAAATGGTGAACATGTACAACACTATCAAGGTTTTACCTACCCTAACCTCGTTTTCACCCACCACCACAATAAGCCCAGCTGCTGTCACGTCTTGAATCAAAAGAAGGGTTAGCTTGTTCTCACATACTACCAAAGCTTAAACAACCTATCCAACAGATAGAGCCCCCAAATTACCTATATTCCAGAGAAATACAATGCTATCAAATCCACATCTTTCCTTCTCAGTGTCCCACATACTGACTGCTTCCCTATTTGCACCTGACAAGTCCGTTTTCCTGTTAGCTGAAATGAGTTACCTATCAGAAAGACATGACTCCTTAAAAATTACTGGGGTAAACCATTTCCAACTTCTAATTTAAGAGTGACATACTGCTCTCCTTCCATAAATCACTTTGGCTTTATTCAGTGTTCTGGATGGCAAGATCTCCCACAGAGCCATTTGATAACAGGAAGAATGAGAATTTCCCCTTTCCGGACTGCATGCTGTCCGTCTGAAAAGCTCAGAGAAATGAATTGCCAGGGAAGCCCAGCCAGCCAAGCAGTTCTGGCAGGATGCAGCAGAGTGCTCCTATTCAAGCTGCCTCTTTCGCACGCCCAGCACATATCCAAGCATTAGACAGGAGATTGTCCATATACAGGACTCTCATCCAAACGAAATGAATGTGTGTGGAGTGGTGACAGAGGCTTTATTAATCAAGTCCTGTGGTGGGGAGGTTGGAAAATGTTTCTTGCTCCTCAGGAACTCAACCCCCACCCCCCAAATTAGCAGTACTTTTGCTTTGCAATTGTAGTAGTTGAAAAAATAGAATCCACCCCTCCTTGAGCAGACTCCGGTGGGTCTGCTCTGCATGGATTCTCTGGTGACGTTTAACACCACATCTGAGCTTCCCCTACAGCCCTTCCTTTCCTCATTGGGAGAGGTTAAGTTACAAACAACACGTGCATGTGGGGAAAGGGCCTGAGAGGGAAGCACAGAAAGCCCAATTTATTTCAGTTGCCTAAGAAAACAAAGCTAAAAGAAATGAAGTTGTTCTGTAATGGAAAAGAAAAACTTGTGATACATCACACCTTTTGTATCTTCTGTTTAAAAATCAGCATTCTGAACCCAATTTAAATCAATTTTTCAAAGCAATTTTATTTTTCTACTTCTTTTTGCCTAGGAATCCCTGTCCATTAAAAAATTCGCAATTTACATTGTTATACTACTAATTCAGTTATCTTGCAAAAGCACACAATATAGTGACCTGCAGTAACTGTACTTTTATAAGGTGATTCAGTGAAAGTAGGACAGAATATGCATAGGAAAAAATCTTCAGTAAGTCATTTATTGCATAAAAAGTAGCAAATTTATGAGAAATATTTACTTACTAGATTTTCAAAGGCAAAATAAAGATTCTTACTCTTAGATTTGTTAACTGTACTCTGTCCTTTGTGTGTGAAAAAGGTTCAGAATGTCTATTGCTTGCAGACTGTTAACCCCAGTACTGCACCATGAAAAAAGTTGAGTATTCACAGGCACACATACTTATACACACAAGTCAAAAGTTTCTAAACTAAATTTTTTCTAATTTACATACTTACCAGACAATCTGTGACCCTCTGTGGCCAACAGAGAAACAAAATAAAGTTATCATGAACAAAAAGCATATTCTTCTATTTCAGAGCATTCAAAGATTTCAACTTTGTACAGAAAGCAAATTGAACAAAGAGCATGAAAATGTTAAAGCACCACCATCTACAAATTATATTCTTTTAGATGTTTGAAACTTTACTAGCAGAAATAAATTAAAACAGCTAGAGTAGACTGTTGATGAAATGAAAAAGTGAGATGAATTCAAAGTTCAAGAAAATTGACAAAAAGTAAAGTTTTATGCCTTGAAAGTATTCCTTAAAAGTAATCCTACTACAAGTAGGAGAACTTGTTTAAAGGGACACTCAAAATCAAAATTTTCCACATACTCTTCATTAGTACCTCGTTAGCATCTATATAGTTTATGTTTGCTTGGGTGTCTACAGCGTTCTACTGGACAAATCCTGTGGTAAATTATGTTTCATCAGTATCACAATCTAATCAAAAGCAAGAAACAGATAAGACAAACATGAAGCTAGCTGCTCCTTCTGTGTGGTTTTGTAGTGAGACTATAACCCAGTGGAGGCTATTTTTAGGATAGCTAAAAAAAGCCCATCTATACTCTTTTCCAAAAGCTATTTAATAGTTCATTTCAGCAAGACAAAAACCTGCCATAGAAAGCCATTTTCAATTACACATTTAAAATAGGTTTTCAAACTGAAAAAAATGACAGCAGAAAGACTCTGCAACACTTAAACATAAAAGAATGACATACGCAAATAGTACCCTTGAGTTCTCAGCTTGTACGTTAGCATTCAGAAGAAACAGAATGAGGACATTAATTTCAAATACTATTTTTCATAAATAGTAATTTATGAAAAGTATTAATATCATTGTAACCATACAGTGTGAGTTTTATTTTAGGTAAATAAGTAGATATGCTAGGAAGGAATATAAGAAAATATTTTCTTGATTTAGTATTTCTTCAGCTGTATACCGGCATAACAACCCTATACAAAATTTAAAAAGCGTACATGGTAGTTCAGATTTTCTTCCACAAAGAATGAAGTATGCCCATTATTTCCTTACATCAGAAGTGGATTGCTGCAAGTCAGTAACTACTTCAAAATCACTAAAAACCCAAACAGATAGTAAATCAATGTATTGCTTCCTGCATTAATATTTTAACGTCTGATAAGAGAACACTCAAAATCGTTACCCTAAGTCCAACTAAATCCCTGTTTTTCTTCAGATATTGCACTGACTAAATACACTATATCCGTATTTTGCATTGAAAATGAATCCCCTTTCATTTCCTACCACTTACAGGTTCCAAAGTAACATGATTTCACCATTCTTCAAGCTGAAGAATTACTAAAAAGGATAGTCATTTCCTTTCAGAGTATTACAGACCAGGAAGAAATGTGAAACAGCCCAATAACTGATAACAGAGACATCAACTACTAGCGTAGAACTAAGGTAATACAGACAAGATATTTCTGACTTAGCTAAGACATGGAAACTATAAGAAAATATTATTCAGCATATGAAACTCAAATGTACAATTCCAGGAAAAATTTACAATTTAATTATCTCTTTTAAGGAGAATACAAAACTGAAGGAAATTAAGGGAAGTTCTCTGAGGTAAGCTGTTAGCAGTGTAAATACGTATGTATATACAATCTCTGGAGGCTGAGAATATTATGTCATCCTGATGTTAAAGTACTTTCCCATCCACTTCATTTTTATTCCAGTTATACTTGAGATTAGCATTAATTGCTCTTCAGGGAAGAGCTATAAACTGTCTAGATGTTTAGATTTAAAAGCTATGGCCAACATTTTGGAACCCTGCTCCCAAATTCGTTTGTATAGAAGCTTTGAACACCCACACATCCTTGAAGATGGCAGCAGTTGCAGATATTAAAGAAAAATAGGCATCAGAATGGAATTCTGGACCTAGGTATGGATAAAGATTTGCATATTCTAACAAGGATTGATTATTCAAAATTTTCAAAGTACAGAATTTAAAACAAACACACACATTCCCCCCCACCCCCCCCAAAGTTTAACACAAACAAATGGAAGCAACATGGCAAGAATGTTATTTGCAACATTTCACATGCCAGAAGAAAAAAAGAAAATGTTTACTTGCATAATTAAATCAGCACAGACCAAACAAAAAAAACCACCTGTGAATACCAGATTTCTTTCTAGATTGGATGAGAATAAAAACTGACCACAGCCCTTAAATGCGACACTAGTTCTGGATGTAATACAACACTTGAGACATGAACAAGTTCTGGATCTCAGATCACAGTAACTTTCATTACCCAATATTAGTATGGACAATAACATCTTCACAATCCAGAAGTCACTGGGACCAAAGAGGATTTTATTTTGTCACACAGCAAAGTTTAAGAAATTATATCATATGAACAAATCATATCCTCCCAACACTACATTTCCTTTCCCTCGAGACTTCTCCTGCAATCTCTCCTGAGCTCAGACCTAATACAGTACTGGAGAGATACACTGTTGCATACAATACAGTTTATTCTAATAGTTGTCTGCCATGAAATACATCTGCTTTTAAGTCCAAACCCATGTAGTTGAGCAAGGTGATATCAGAAAATAATTTTCTGAAGCACTTCCACTAGAAGGAAAATTCACTTCTCACATATGTAAATATCTGAACTCTGATTCCATGAACTTAACATGTACCAACTTTTGCTGTTGCTGGTGGGGATTTTTAATCACTACATACAGGAGGAAACTATGATCTCATAGCTGACCCTGCTTTGAGCAAGAAGCTGGAGTAGATGACCTCCTAACATCCCCTCCAAACTGAACTGTTTTACAATTCAATGAAAATATGGTAAGGGGTTGCAGGAGGAAGAAGGAAAAGGTATTAAGGTATTCCTCTATCTGAATAAACATTAGGAGTACACACAAGGTACAAAATGTTACCTGGGTTCAGTGATGATAACACAGGTAAAAAAGAGTAATAGTTTCATTTAAATAGTTTTAAAGTAACAAAACTTTTCAACTATCCTTTATCAAGAAAAATCATGTGTTAGACTATGCATATAATTCAATTAGAATTTCATGGAGAAAGAAAAAATATGTACCAATTTATTTTGTTCTTTATCTATTTCCTAATAATCTGAAGCGATTTCTCTCTACAGTACATTATACTTAATGGAAGTTACTGATTTCAGGATTTACAGTAACTAACAGCACACAGAAGTTACTACACACCAGAAATAAAACACTGACCATCATGCCAGTACACAGGAGCTTCACAAAACCAAAATACACCAAAATGCCAAAGTGTACCACAGAAGCCTTGTAAATGCTACAAGCAAGACAGGAAACCATTCAGGATATTCAAGGCAATCAACTGCCATTTCTGAGAACTCAAAACAATAGCTCTTGAAACTATTAAAATGTTTATTTTGCATCATAACAACAGAAACATCAATGTAAGAATTAGGAAAGAGTAATTTTTTTATTACAATGTCAACACTTTGCATGCCCTTTGACATTAAGAGAGGCAAAACAGAAATGCCACAGGCAGGGCAGTGCAGTTCAAGTGACTCAGTTGCGGCAAGAGGCGGCTGAAATCCCCTTACCTGGTTACTCTCACTAGCACTTGTACTGCTTCCGTGTTTCAACACAGACTAGAGTCCTATACAGCTTTCCCCAGATCGGACACATTTGTTCCAGTCAAACTCTTTTCAAAATACATTGAGCTACAACAGTAATGGTCTTGACAACTTCATATATATTTTAGCTTCTAAACAGAAGCTGTGCCAGGGGACTTTAGTTTGCTTCAACTTAATTGCCAAAAGTCAAGCTTTGGAACAATGACTGACTTATTGGAAATTTTACTTATTTTCTCTGAACTAGTCACGTTGGGGTTTTTTAGGAGTTAAATCTAAACACCATTCTTAGTGCACCTTTCACATGACCATCATCTTGGAAGAGAAATTTCAGTTCAGAGATTGTTACACTGAGAGATACTTACAAGAACACAAAACACAAATAAAATAGGAAGATCTGAACAGTAGATTTCAATCTAAGTGGACTCCAATTTTCAGAAATTTTCACTGAAAGAGCTCAAATTTTTAAATTCTACTGTACAGTGCTAAAAAATTGCTAGCACAAAACACTGCACGAAACACAAAACACACAATTATTTTTTGTTGAGTTAAATCACCACAAACAAAAACAAAACACAGAACTGCACACTTACCAAATTTTAAAAAAGCATGCGCAGAGGAGGTTCTGTCATCATCCAAATTGGCCATTTCAAATTGGTGCAGCTAATCACAAACGTCTCAGGCTAAGCTACAGCAATTTTCAAATTGTTTAGTAAATGTTAAAGGCAACCAGCGTTAAATTAAGTGAAAGCAATGTTAGTGGAGTTATTAACATGACAGAGTGCACAGCACAAAGGGTAGTAAAGTTTCATTACATTTTATGTTTCCTTTTCTACTCTAAAAATTGGTTTTATTTTGCTTTTACTTCCATAAAACTTCTCTGAGTAAAATGACACAGTCTACACAAAGTTCATCTTTTGGACATTACACAGTAGCTTTGTTATTCAACAGGAAATTTGTTACGTCAAAAGGTGCTGAATAAAATCTATTAGATATATTTCAGGATTAAATAAAAATACTGATTTAACTAGTGCATATAAAAGTGTTAAGTAATAGTAAGCACGGGGAGCTAAAATTCTGCTTATGTATAGTGCTGCTTTTATCCCATGTGGAATTTACACTAGGATGTTTCTTGCAGTCATATATATTGCTTATGATACTGAATATCTCAGTTATTTGAAGCAGAACATCTTCCAGTTTGGAATGTAAAATATGAAAATATTGTTTGTAAATATGATGGCAAGTTTTTCCAAATCTTTAAAGTAGTTTATATTTTTTAAAGTAACCAAAATTTCAGGGGTTGCAAACTCGCCAATTACTGAATACCTTTATAATCTGCTCCTAATTAATTATCACAGTACCAACGAATTAAACAGTATTTTATTGCTCAAGGAAGGGAAAGAAAAAATTCTCAATAAAATTTGTTCTTACTGGAAAAAATGTAATTCATAATTTAATATACATACACATGAAGATAGGGATTACCTCCTCCAAAGTATCTTAAATGATACTTTGCTGTCAGCTATAAAACATGAATCACTCATGCATTTCATGTACATGTGTCTATACTCCATGTTTACTATATCTTACTCCAAGCATCATACTAAAGAAAAAAAACCAAAACAAACAGCACAGTTTGTAAACTGGGACTCTCGAGCATAGACCTCAGCCAATTCAGAACAGTATGGGGGAGTTTCAGCCACTTTCAATGACTATACAAACCACGTCTCTTCCTGACAGTGCCAGAAAGGAAGTATAAAAGCTCTGAAGTTATACAGATTTCAACATACTTATAAAGATGCAGGAGTAAATTTGAGAAACAAGAACATGATTTTCATTTTTAGATACGAATGTTACCTGAAAGATTATATAGAAAATTTGATTTTTAAATCAACTCTGTTATCAGAAAAACACTTCAGCTAAAATCATCTTTATTTCTTCAGTAAATAAATTTCTTCAGTTACTATCTAAATGACAAAATCTCTATGAATAGGAGACGAAGGAAGTGAACTACAATAATAATTTGTCATTACCACAGAAGACACTTTCTTATATGTTTAGCAAAAAACTAGAAGGCAGCAGCCAAGAAAAACTCAAGCATTTAAAATCATCCAAATGCCTTCTGCAGTCACAGGGCCTGAATCTGTGTGGGAATCCCAAAGTCAGCATGCTGCCTTGTGACTCAGGATTCACATATCCCAAACATGCAGGTTCCAGATTTCATTTTATAGAGCTCTACAGCTACGTTTGTAAATCAATTTTCAGATAACAGTACTGTGTAATCATAATGGGCCACAAAGTAACAACTCATTTACTGGATAGTCTTAATAATGGTATTTTGCAAATTAATACTATACATAAGTAGAATTTTTAAAGCCATATGAATCTGGGTAGTCTTCAATCAATCAATTTTTTTTGATGAGAGCCCTCATAAAGCCCCATTTTCTTTTCACACTGTATGATCAGTCATACCACAATAAAACCAATCAAATATGCAAATAAGGAAATAATGATGGAGTTTTACAAGCACGTATGACAAATAAATAAACACCACAGGGATCATTTGGAAAACTGTTTCCATAAGAACATTAACAATTAAAACCCTACTAAGAGTGTATTTTATGTAAAAATAAAAAATCGGGTTTTTTGAACTTTGGAAATTCAAGCCAACTCGGTAATCAGCCTTTCATTTAGGGCCAGAACGTAGCTGCCATGCAGTCCAAGTTCAGAACAAGAAATTCTCACGTTAAAAAAAAAATTATCTTCATCCTAGGGAAACCTGGCAAAAGCTGGTACTTTTGTACAAGTGCCTGCAATTTTAAAACACTTCATCTGTTCGACAGCTTTATAAAACTGCAGCAGCACTACCACGAGCAGCCACCTTTGCAGCCGAGCTGTCCAACGACACCTGTAAATCACCTGAAGCTCTGCCTCGCTGAAGACGCCCACGTTAGAGCACGGCAGCAGGGTCCCGCACCCGCAGGAACCCGGGCCGCCCTTCGCAGCGGCCGCCGAAGGGCCACAGCAGCCCCCGCCGCGCCGCGGGACCGGGGGAGCGGGCAGACCCCTCCGAGCCCGCGCGGAGGGGCCGCTGGCGAGAGACCGGGGCGCGGTGGGGCGGGAGCGGCCGGGCAGGGCCGCGGCGGGGCCGGCGGTGAGTGACACGCAAAGCTGCGGGGGGGGGGGCGGCAAAACAGCCACAGGGACGGAGTCGGCCGAGAGCTCGGGGAGGGCGGCGGGGCAAAGCGAGGAGAGGAGCGCGGGAACGGGGCCGTTAGGGGAGAGGGGAGGGGCGCTGGCGAGGAGAGGGACCCCTGAGCTCCTCTCGGGCAAGCCAGAGGTCAGACCTGAACGTTTACAGCGAGCCCGCAGCTCCAGCATCTTCCAGCTCACATCAGCCATATGGGCCGCCGCAGGGGCCGCCGCTGCCGCCGCCATCCCGGTGAGGAGCCGTCGCTCCGCTCTGGCCAGGACAGCCGCCCTCGCCTCTCCGGCACCGCAGAGACCGAGCCGGGCGCCGATCTCCACCTGGTTACCCGCGCCAGCCGTAAAGAGACTCGCGCAGGCCGTCACGCCGTTGTCGCAAAGCCGCCGGGTCAGTCCCGGAAGCGAGCCGGCTGTTGTGCCGGGCACACCCCTGCGCTGCCGTAAGTGATGCGGGCGGGGGCGGCCGCGGCGGGGAGCTGGGCCGCGCCGCTGCAGGATGGGGGGCTGCCGCGGCTGGCCCGGGCTGCGCCTGTGCCTGCTGCTGGCCCTGGCGGGGCCCGGCGGGGCCCTGCAGAACGTCACCGCCCCGCTCTTCGGGGCGGAGGCCTACGGGACCCTCGCGGCCTTCGGCGACTTCAATTCGGACAAGCAGACGGACCTGTTCGTGCTGCGAGGCGGTGAGCGCGCCGGGGGCGGGAGCGGGGCCGCCGGCGTCGGTCCGGAGGAGGGCGGGAGCGGGGCCGGCTGGGTGCCCGGGTGCCGTCGCCGGAGTCCCCGAGGAGCGCGTCGGGGGTTTTCCGTGCCGGTGTTGGGAGCGCTGAGGCGTTTCAAGGCGTGTTCCTGGCGGCGTTTCAAGGCTTGCGGGGCGGCCGCGGTGCTCCCGCTGTGACCCCTGCGGGGTCCCGGAGGGGCGTCCTGCCTCGGCGTCCTCCCTGCGGCGTGTTCCTGAGGAGGCGCCGGTTGCTCGTTTGAGAGACGCGTTCCCGGTTCCCGGTGGGAGTTGTCCGGCGAGGAGCAGGGCGTCGGACGCGATCATCCTTACGGGTCCCTTCCAGCTCGAGGTGCCCTCGGTTCTGTCAGTTGCTAGCTGCCTCTCTTCGCAAGCACCGTGTTCCGTGTTCGGGTCTGTTTGCTGTGTTGCTGAGGGCGAGCAGAGCGAACAATAATATTATTTTCAAGACTAAAATTGACGTTTGCTTTGCTCCTGAGATATTTTCTGTATGGAATGAGGTATTTGCAACTTGCACTAAAATATGGCTTCATATAGGGCAAGAAATACTTTTTTTTGAAGTTGAATTTATTGATGTGAAATAATCTAAAGACTTTGTCCTATAGAGTGAATGGTCACAAATTGGTTTTTCGCTCCTGCTTTCACAATATTTTGAGAAATAGAGATGAACTTTTCTCACTTGTAAAGAAGACAAATTGCACATTATCCTACCTTGAACATTATGTTAAAGTGGAAAGCTAGATAAATTTGTTCCACACAGCTGTCATCTGCCATGAGTTTCTGTTTAGGCTTCAGATATGGGGCACCCCAAATCAGAGCTTATTGTTAGTGGTCAGTGTTATTTGCAGATGTTCATCTTGGATTATTTTACTTGCTTGAAGCTACGCATTAAGGTAATAAACGTATTCTCAAATTTGCCTTTTTTATTTCTTCAATCTCAGAAATGTTTCTGTAAGTAGCTTCGGTAAAGCATGAGTGGATTTCCCATCTAGTTGAGATATTTAAATGCATGGCTCCTTGAAAGTGCTCCACTGGCTCATCTACTGAAAAAAAATGCACTGAAGGATTAGATTTTAAATGGACATCAGTGATAAGAGATTTAATTTTTACTTTCTTATCTTTCAGATGAATGCATATAAAAATGTGAATAGTTAAAAGTTTTAGAAGCGAGATTCATGGTTTCTTCTTTACTTCTGCACAGCGGCACTTGCTATAGTTTTCCTACTTGATAC